>NW_027142006.1:3636363-3939393 GCF_036365525.1 Heterodontus francisci
CAGTGAGATGAGCCGCCAATTTCTGATTTCTGCCCCCTCCCCCTTGTAGATGAGGGTGATGATGCCTTTCCTCATGGATTCTAATATGCTGCCGGCCAGGACCATACTCTGGTATACTGCCAGACTTTTTTTTTTAATTTCCAAAATATAATTTATTCATAAAAACCTGTAAAAATTACATTCCCAAACAGTTTAAAACAGCATCAAGTCAAAAAATACAAGCAGTGCAAAGGTGATCAGTTTCCTTCTATACAATCACGAGTTGCCTCACAACTCTTCCATTTCATTGTCATGCCATATACATTTCTACATTTACAGCACACAAAATTTTCCCTATACGGTTCGAAGGGTTTCCCATGGATCCAGCCCCTCCGCTCAGCTTGGTGGGGGGACCTTACACCATGGTCTTTCCCCATTGAGCCTTTGCTGCGGCTGCCCCAAGCTTTAGTGCGTCCCTGCCCACGTTGTCCTGGTCCTTGGAATGTGCCAGTCTGCAACATTCGGTGGTGGACAACTCTTTGCGCTGGAAGACCAGCAAGTTTCGGGCAGACTAAAGGGCGTCTTTCACCGAATTGATAGTCCTCCAGCAGCAGTTGATGTTTGTCTCGGTGTGCGTCCCTGGGAACAGCCCGGAGAGCACAGACTCCTGTGTTATAGAGCTGCTTGGGATGAACCTCGACAAAAACCACTGCATCCCTTTCCACACCTGCTTTGCAAAGACACATTCCAGGAGGAGGTGGGTGACCGTCTCTTCCCCACCACAGCCACCATGATAATTCTTGCCTCAAATCAGTGCACAATAAAAGAGACTGATTCCCTCAGCTTCCTTTTTTTTACAGGCCGCCCGGACCTGGCTGAGAAAGGCAGAGTGAGAGCAGGGAGGGGAGGAGACAAGAGTGAAGATTAAACAGAGAGCGAGAATGAAGGAGACACCCAGAGTGACAGACAGAGAGAGAACGGCACCTTATCTTTCAGCTCCACCTCCAGTTTCCTCCGGGCTGCCAATTTCAAACCCTTTATTAACAGTAGAACCGAAACCCAGCTCTCCACGCAAACCCTTCCAGACTCGACCTTCATAGTCAAGGCTTTCCAGAAAGCCGGAGCTTTTAAATATGATCCTGCAACAATTAACACTCAGTAATATTCCCACCAAAACACAATCCATTCTATAACAAGGAACCTCCTCAGTAACTTCACCATTTCCACACACATCCGCTTCCAACAGTTTACAAACACCCTATTGCAGCTGTTTGGGGAATCTCCTGTGTTGAGATTGGAGTTGGAAAGCGGCCTTTACCCGGCAGTGTTATCGTCTCACACTGAATCTGCCAGACATCCTGTTCTCTTTATTGCGAGAGAGAAAGCACGGATTTAGGAAATGTTCATTTGAAATGATCTCTATTGAGAACGAGCCCGGCCGTGGGACAGGTATTCCAGTGCAAAGAGCTGTCTATGACCGAGTGTTGCAGACTGGCACACCCCAACGTTCAAGACTATGTGCTGTGGGACGGCATTAAAGCTTGGGGAAGCCACCATGGAGTCTCAATAGAAAGGCGACAGACTAAGGCCCTAGTACAGCGAGAGGCTGGAACCTGTGTAAAACCGCTCGGGCTGTTTGCACCAGAGAATGTTTGATGTGTAATGTAAATACTGTAAATATAACCTGTGCAGGCAGGGATAGTGAGATACCTCATGTACTTTATTGAAGGAAACTGATCTGTATTGTACCTTATGTAATATTAAAATTGAACTGCTTTGCAATATAATTGCACAAATTATATGAATAAATTACATTTTGTGCAAAAGAAAGCAGCTTTCCTGTCAACACACACCTTGTCTCAGGGCACAACTTTCCTGTGATCTTGTCATACCCAACTTCGCTCTATATCTTCTGACACACACACTTTACAGTCTGTCATTTCCAAAAACAAGCATTCTAAAATCAAAAGACCTTTTGTTTATTTCTCCTTTCTTTTCATTTCTCCTCTATTCTTCTGTTTTGGGGCCACTGCTGTTTGTCATTTTTATAAACGACCTGGATGAGGGTGTAGAAGGGTGGGTTAGTAAATTTGCGGATGACACGAAGGTCGGTGGAGTTGTGGATAGTGTCGAAGGGTGTTGTAGGGTACAGAGGGACATAGATAGGCTGCAGAGCTGGGCTGAGAGATGGCAAATGGAGTTTAATGCGGAGAAGTGTGAGGTGATTCACTTTGGAAGGAGTAACAGCAATGCAGAGTACTGGGCTAATGGGAAGATTCTTGGTAGTGTAGATGAGCAGAGAGATCTTGGTATCCAGGTACATAAATCCCTGAAAGTTGCTACCCAGGTTAATAGGGCTGTTAAGAAGGCATATGGTGTGTTAGCCTTTATTAGTAGGGGGATCGAGTTTCAGAGCCACGGGGTCATGTTGCAGCTGTACAAAACTCTGGTGAGGCCGCACCTGGAGTATTGCGTGCAGTTCTGGTCACCGCATTATAGGAAGGATGTCGAAGCTTTGGAAAGGGTGCAGAGGAGATTTACTAGGATGTTGCCTGGTATGGAAGGAAGGTCTTACGAGGAAAGGCTGAGGGACTTGGGGTTGTTTTCGTTAGAGAGAAGGAGGAGGAGAGGTGACTTAATAGAGACATACAAGATAATCAGAGGGTTAGATAGGGTGGATAGTGAGAGTCTTTTTCCTCGGATGAGGATGGCAAACACGAGGGGACATAGCTTTAAGTTGAGGGGTGAAAGATATAGGACAGATGTCAGAGGTAGTTTCTTTACGCAGAGAGTAGTAGGGGCGTGGAACGCCCTGCCTGCAACAGTAGTAGACTCGCCAACTTTAAGGGCATTTAAGTGGTCATTGGATAGACATATGGATGTAAATGGAATAGTGTAGGTCAGATGATCGGCGCAACATCGAGGGCCGAAGGGCCTGTACTGCGCTGTAATATTCTAATTCTAATTCTAATTCTAATTCAATCACTCCCTTCAACAGTCCTATTCAGATCAAGGTGGAATGTGAATAGTGTCACAACTCACCTCTGACACTATTATTACCCTTCTCTTCTCTTGTCTTATTCAATGGGAAAGTTTTATTCACCAGTCTGTTGCTGTTTTATACTCTTGCCATACCATCTGGTATTGCATCCATCTGAATTCTGTGCTTTCATGGCCTTATATTTCTTTTCCTCTTCTGGATGATTTGTTTGCTTCAGTTCCATTCAACCAGGCTGGACCACAGGGAAGCTTAGAACAAAGAACAAAGAACAGGACAGCACAGGAACAGGCCATTCGGCCCTCCAAGCCTGCGCCGATCTTGATGCCTGCCTAAACTAACACCTTCTGCACTTCCGTGGCCTATATCCCTCTATTCCCTTCCTATTCATGTATTTGTCAAGATGTCTCTTAAACGTCGCTATCGTATCTGGTTCCACCACCCCCCCTGGCAGCAAGTTCCAGGCACTCACCACCCTCTGTGTAAAAAACTTGCCTCGCACATCCCCTCTAAACTTTGCCCCTCGCACCTTAAACCTATGTCCCCTAGTAACTGACTCTTCCACCCTGGGAAAAAGCTTCTGACTATCCACTCTGTCCATGCCGCTCATTACTTTGTAAACCTCTATCATGTCGCCCCTCCACCTCCGTCGTTCCAGTGAAAACAATCCGAGTTTTTCCAACCTCTCCTCATAGCTAATGCCCTTCAGACCAGGCAACATCCTGGTAAACCTCCTCTGTACCCTCTCCAAAGCCTCCACGTCCTTCTGGTAGTGTGGCGTCCAGAATTGCACGCAATATTCTAAGTGTGGCCTAACTAAGGTTCTGTACAGCTGCAACATGACTTGCCAATTTTTATACTCTATACCCCGACCGATGAAGGCAAGCATGCCGTATGCCTTCTTGACTACCTTATCCACCTGCGTTGCCACTTTCAGTGACCTTTGCCTTGGGTGGGTCCACGTTGATCCATTACATTCAGAATCACCTCCTTGAAATAACTCCATAGTACAACTACAGTAACCACACAGAATCTGCTTCAAACACTCCTCCACATTTTATCTGTTCTGACTGTCAACACCTCCAGCTCTTTTGTTTAAGTGGAACCCATCAGGTTTGTATAGGCTCCTTCTATTCTGAAAGCTGTAGCACTGGTTCAGGGAATTCAGCCCTGTTTCTCTACTCTAAAGGCTCAGCCATGCTTGATCTGCGTGGTATTTTGCTTTTATTGCAACGTTACAAGACCTCCAATCCTCTGGAAAATGATGGTCAGACCTTCCTCTATTTCTTCCCTGGCTTCATTCAACAGCCTGGGGTACATTTCATCTGGTCCTGGTGATTTATCCTCATTCAAGGATGCTCATCCCATTAAGACTTCCTCTCTCCTTAAGTTATCACGTCCAATACTTCACACTCCTCCTCCTTCATAACAATATCTGCATCACCCCTTCATTTGAGAAGACAGTAATGTATTCATTAAGGATATTGGCAACATCTTCCACCCCGATACAAAGGTTACATTATTGATGTTTTCTGTGCCCTCCTGTTTGCTCAGTTGCCTCTTCCTCTCCTGTTTTGATGCAACATCTTTGGGTCCATTGTTATTTTGCTTGTCCATGTTCTTTCCTGTTCTCTCTTTGCTCTTCACCGCCTGCTCCCAAACGCCTCCAGTGCAGTCAAAACACAAGGTGTCAGAAGTGGGATTTGAACCCATACCTCCAATGGTGACTGCGATATAAACGCAGCGCCTTAGACCGCTCGGCCATCCTGACAGCCTGCCGGTTACTATTAATGCTAAGGAAATTATTCATTCTTTGTGAAAGTATTTGTGAGATTGTGGAAATGTCTGGAAGAGGAAAGACCAGCGGGAAAGCTCGGGCCAAGGCCAAGTCTCACTCCTCCCGGGCTGGACTGCAGTTCCCGGTGGGCCGTGTTCACAGGCTCCTGAGAAAGGGTAACTATGCTGAGCGTGTGGGTGCCGGAGCCCCGGTCTATCTGGCTGCTGTGCTCGAGTATCTGACCGCTGAAATCCTCGAGCTGGCCGGTAACGCGGCCCGGGACAACAAGAAGACCCGCATCATCCCCAGACACCTGCAGCTGGCCGTCCGCAACGACGAGGAGCTCAACAAGCTGCTGGGAGGGGTGACTATCGCTCAGGGCGGGGTGCTGCCTCATATCCAGGCCGTGCTGCTGCCCAAGAAAACCAGCATTCAAGAGCTCCCAGAAAAAGTAAAGCGGCCAAAATGTCATCTAATAAACCAAAGGCTCTTTTCAGAGCCACCCACAGTCTCTGTGAAAGGACTGGTTACTGTCAGGAGGGAATCAGTGATGGAGTTATTGTAACAGTGGATTGACCTGTTTCACATCTGTCCAGGTGTGTTTTCAGTTCCCTCTCTGGATTTCGCTCTGTTTCTCTGCTCACACATCTCCCCCTCCAGTAAAGTGAAGAACTAAATCAACAATTTAATAAATCCCGCTGCCTTCGATTTGATAAATCCCGAGACCATCCCGGTACATTAACGGGAACTGGTTCGGAGCTGATGAATTAATTTAATAATGGAAGTGTCCGGGTTAATTCTCTGTTTTTCATTTGGAAGTTTGAATTGTGTTTTTTTTTTCTCTCCGGTGATCTGAGCGCCACTTCTCAATGAGAATCTGCTCCCAGAGCAGAGTAAATGCAGGAAGAAAGAGGCCATTCTCGGGCTGTGTGTTTCTCTCCTAACCTGATCTGTTTAGACTGCACTTTTCCCAGAGGACGGAATCAGTGAGAGTTGTGCACTCACAGGAGCTGAGTCCACTGCAGCGCTTTAATATGTGCCTTCTCCCCGGCCCTCCCTATTCTCCGGACACAACGTTGTTTGTTCCCCCGGCGGCGGGGCAGAGTCGGGGATTCTCTCCCCGCAGTGTCAGTGGCTGCAGCCCCGGGGAACTGGCGGTTTCAGTCAGAGTGACCGAGCTACCTTACAGGACTCTCCCCCTGAATTTGTGAACTGAGACTACACCGAACACATCCCCAGTTAGAGTGAGGGCCGGACATCCTTCTGTTTTATTACAGAGAGTGGGGAAAGGGCTGGGTGGAGGGGATCTCAGCGAGTCACCAGGGATCCTGGATTTACTCCAAATCATTTCCATGTGGAATCTGCAGGCGGGGCCGGGACAGGGATCATTTGATCAGGGGATCAGCTCTTTCCTGAGAGATGTGGGTGGCTCTGAGAAGAGCCTTTGTGTTCAGATGTTTACATGTTTCCCGCGCTCTTTCACTTCTTTCCAGACCCTGCTTTCTGAGCCTTCGCTGCTTTCGGCTTGACCTTGCTCTTCCATGTCTGCACTTTCTTCAGCGCCTTTCCGCCCGCCGCACTCTTGCCTTTTTTGACCTTCTTCGCAGGAGACTTTTTCTGAAGCGCTGCTTTCTTCACCGCCTTATTTGGCGTTGCCGCCGCCTTGCTGCTCGTTTTCTTGGCTGTTATTTTCTTGGTTGTCACTTTCTTGGCTGCTGGTTTCTTCACCAATGATTTCTTGTCTGCTGGTTTCTAACGAAGGATTTATTGTCTGCTGGTTTCTTCACTAAAGATTTCTTGTCTACTGGTGTCTTCACTAAAGATTTCTTGTCTGCTGGTTTCTTCATGAAAGATTTCTTGTCTGCTAGTTTCTTCATGAAAGATTTCTTGTCTGCTTGTTTCTTCACTAAAGATTTCTTATCTGCTGGTTTCTTCACTAAAGATTTCTTGGCTGCTGGTGTCTTCGCTAAAGATTTCTTGGTTTCTGGTTTCTTCACTAAAGATTTCTTGTCTGCTGGTTTCTTCACTAAAGATTTCTTGTCTGCTGGTTTCTTCACCTTCTTTCCCACTTTTCCCTGGGTTTTCCTTCTTGCTGATTTTGAAGGAGCCGGAGGCTCCCTGTCCCTTGCTCTGCACCAGGGAGCCTTTGTTCACATTCCTCTTGATACTTTGCTTGATTTGGGTCCTGAGCTTCTCCACATCGACACCGCTGCTACCCAGAGCCTTCTTTATGGCGGCCAGGGACATCCCCTTGCGATCGCTGAAAGCCGGCACAATCTTGAGGATCTGTTCGCCCAACGGGAGACCGGCTGGCTTGTTCTGGGGAGCCGCCTTCTTCTTCTTGGGGGTCTTGACTTGGGCAGCGGCGGCGGCTGGAGGAGCCGTTTGGGCTGCTGCACTATCGGTCATGTCCGGGACTCTGCACAAATTCTCCCTGTTAATGTGAACTGGGTCAGAAATGAAGCCGGTGATGGTGGCACAGAGCAACTTCAAGGCAGAGAGAGGACGGGGCGGAGACAAGCTGCTGTCAGCTCCCGGCTCCTGCTGTCTCTCTGTGTTTCTCTCTCCTCACAAACTCTCCAATTCCATTGAAATTCAGAGACTCCACACTTCCAGCCTAGATCTTTCCTGTCTCTCACTCCAGTATGTTTGCTGTTGAAAAGCTTTCACTCGGATTGAGGACTCCATTTTCCATTTCACCTGGTTTTATTGCTGCACTGACCGCCCTCTCTCACCCCTCGCTGACATGTTCTCCACTTTTCAACTGAAATCTTGAAATCAAAAAAAAATGATCCCGCATTCCCACTTTGGGGCTGAGCAGGGAGCAGGGCGGTTCTTTGACTGGAAAATCATTTGATTTTACACAAGAATGACTCTGAAATCCGGCGATGAGAGCGGACCCACAACCAAGTGGCTTCAGACTAATCCGCCCTCTCCTTTAATACAATCTCTCTTCCACAATATTCACATCTGCATATTCACAGGACAAACTGTTCCCTGAATGTAGAGTTCCCAGGCCAGGTTTTCCCCTCCGCTCAGTCTGTGCTGCGGATTCTCGGGGGTGAGTTGTATTTTCTCAGCTCAGCCAGTGTTAAACAGTCTGGGGCCGGCGCTCCGAATATTGTCTGTTAACCAGAGTCCGCTACAAGAGCCAATCACAGTTGTGACTTTTTTTATTCGTTCATGGGATTTGGGTGTGAGTCCAGAACCATGGATCATAATCTAAGGATACGGGGTAAACCTTTCAGGTTGTCCTTTCTCTCTCTGCCCCTCTCTCTCTGCCGACACCCACCCCCGGTCTCCTCTCTCCCTCTTACTCTCCTCTCTCTCTCTCCCTCTCTCTGACAGTTGCAGAAAGCGAGAACTCTCAGCTTTTTGGTTAGTCTTTTTTAAAAAATCGCAGCCGTCAGTTTCACAGCTGACAGGTGCTTTGAGCAGAGACAGCACTACCGAAACTCGGACAAGCTCGGGTTTTTCTGGAGGGCCTTTAAATGAAATCAGAACTGCCGGAAAGCTCCGAACTTGTCCGAGATTCTGAAACGTTGTCTCTGCTCTAAGGACCTGTCAGCTGTGAAACTGACGGCTGCGATTTGATTGAAAGTCAGACTGGTCTGGAAGAAGAAGCCAATGGGAAATTTCTCATCCCTGAAATTATCAGTCACGGACCGAACTGTTTTCACGTGGATACTGGTGTCCATGCACAGACATGTTGCCAACCCCTGTTCTTCACACAGACTTACCAATCACACACTGATCAACGCCAACAAATAATTTGACTTTTTAATTGAAGACTGACAATACTATATACAATTTACAGGAGAGTATTACAGGCAAATCTTACCGGGGATCATCCCATCTCCTACTCTGTCACATACTGTATGACATCACTTCCTGAAGTGATGATGCACACACGAGTTACCAATTCCTTGAAACAAAGAGTAGGCATAAATGGGTCATTTTCTCATTGCAGGATGTGACTGGTGGAGTGCCACAAGGATCAGTGCTTGGGGTTCAATTATTTACTATCTATATTAATGACATGGAGGAGGGGGCAGAGTGTAATATATCCAAATTTGCTGATGATACAAAAATAGGTAGGGCATGTTGTCATGAAGACATAAGGAATCTCCAAGGGGATATAGATTGGTTGAGTGAGTGGGCAAAAATTGGCAGATGGAGTTTAATGTAGGAAAGTGTGAGGTCATACACTTTGGTAGGAAGAATCAAAATGCAGACTATTATATAAATAGACAGAGACTCCAAAAAAGAGGGATCTGGGTGTTCTTGTGATTGAAACACAAAAAGTTAGCATGCAGGTGCAGCAAGTAATTAAGAGGGCAAATGGAATTTTGGCCTTTATTGCTAGGGGGTTGGAGTTTAAAAATAGGGAAGTCTTGTTAAAGCTGTACAGGGTGTTGGTGAGGCCACACCTGGAGTGCTGTGTACAGTTTTGGTCCCCGTATTTAAGAAAGGATATATTGGCATTGGATACAGTCAAAAGAGATTCACTCGGCTGATTCCTGGGAGAAAGGGGTTGACTTATCAAGAATGGCTAACAAGTTAGGCCTTTAGACATTAAAGTTTAGAAGAATAAGGGTGATCTTATTGAAATGTATAAGATTCTGAGGGGGCTTGACAGGGTAGATGTTTCCACTAGCGGGGGAATCTCAAATTAGGTGACATAGTTACAGAATAAGGGGACAGTCATTTAAAACTGAGATGCAAAGGAATTTCTTCTCTCAGAGGGTAGTGAATGTCTGGAATTCTCTACCCAGAGAGTTGTGGAGGCTAAATCACTGAAAGCATTTAAAGAGGAGGTAGATAGATTTTTGAAATATTGGGGAGTTGAGGGCTATGAGGAGCTGGCACGAAAGAGGAGTTGAGGTCTGGGGCAAATCATCCCTGATTTATTAAATGGTGGGGCAGGCTTTGGGGACTGAATGGCCTACTCCTGCTCCTATTTCTTATGTTCTTATAAGGGGGCTACAAAGAGATGTAGATCGGTTAAGTGAGTGGGCAACAACCTGGCAAATGGAGTAAAATGTGGGAAAGTGTGAAATTGTCCACTTTGGCGGGAAGAATAAAAAAGAAGCATATTATCTAAATGGTGAGAGATTGCAGAGCCCTGAGATGCAGAGGGATCTGGGTGTCCTCGTGTATGAATCGCACAAGGTTAGTATGCAGGTACAGCACGTAATTAGGAAAGCTAATAGAATGCTCGTGTTTATCGCGAGGGGAATTGAATACAAAAGTAGGGAGGTTATGCTTCAGCTATACAGGGCATTGGTAAGACCACATCTGGAGTACTGTCTACAGAACTGGTCTCCTTATTTAAGGAAGGATGTGAATGCATTGGAGGCAGTTCAGAGAAGGTTTACTGGACAAATACCTGGAATGGTGGGCTGTCTTACAAGGAAAATTGGACAGGCTTGGCTTGTATCCACCAGATTTTAGAAGAGTAAGAGGCAACTTGATTGAAACACATAAGATCCTGAGGGTCTTGACAGGGTGGATGTAGAAAGGATGTTTCCTCTTGTGGGAGAATCAAAAATTAGGGGTCACTGTTTAAAAATATGGGGTCGCCCATTTAAGACAGAGATGAGGAGAATGTTTTTCTCTTCGAGGGTTGTGAGTCTTTGCAGTTCTCTTCCTCAAAACGCAGTGGAAGAAGAGTCTTTGAATATTTTTAAGGCAGATGTAGATAGATTCTTGATAAGCAAGGGGGTGGTCAGGGGTAGCTGGAAATGTGGGTCATCAGTTCAGCTATGAAATTATTGAATGGCGGAGCAGGCTGGAAGGGCCGAGTGGCCTACTCCTGCTCCTAATTCATATGGTCGTATGCTTGTATGTTTGTATAAAGCCCAAGATGCCATATATTTTACTACTACTCTCTCAATATGCCCTGCTACCTGCAAAGATCGATGCACATGCATCCCCAGGTCCCTCTGTCCCTGAACACTCTTTAGAACTGTGCCATTAAGGATACATTGCCTCTCCCTATTACTTCTGTCAAAATGCATCACCTCACACTTAACAGTATTAAATTCCATCCGTCACCTCTCTGCTCATTCTGCTAGCCTATCTATGTCCTATTGCAGGCGGTTCATATCATCCTCACTGTTTGCCTCACCTCCAAGTTTGGTATCGTCAGCAAATTTTGAGATTCTGTTCCGTATTCCAAGATCCACATATTTTATACATAGCAAGAAAAGCAGTGATCCCAGCACTGACCCTCGGGGAACACCACTGTCGACCATCCCCTAGTCTGAAAAGAAACCATTTACTACAACTTGCTTGTTTCTGCCCTTAATCCAATTTTTTAACCAATTGGACACTGACCCTCCTATTCCATGAGCCTCAATTTTGTTAACCAGCCTTTTATGTGATACCTTATCAAATGCTTTCGTAAAATCCATAGAAACAACATCCACTGCATTTCCTTCATCAAACTTCTCTGCTCCTTCATCAAAAAATTCAATTAGATTAGTGAAGCATGATCTGCCTTTTACAAATCCATGCTGGATATCCTTAATTAACTCAAACCTCTCTAAATGTCCATTGATATTTTCCCTGATTATCATTTCTGAAACCTTACCCAGCATTGATGTTAAATTAACTGGCATGGAGTTGCTTGGACTGTCCTTACACCCATTCTTGAATAAGGGTGTCATTTGCCACTCTCCAATCCCCTTATCCAGGGAAGATTGGAAGATTATGGCAAGCCCTTCCTGGAGGAGTCTGGACATGCAAGGACTCAACTACCAGCAAGCGTATAAAGCAAGACCCAGGCTCAGGGCCTTCAGTTACCCCTGGAGGGGAGTCGGAGAGGCAGCGGATCCTGTGCGGATCCACAGTTCAGGAAAGATGAGAAGGTCATTGTGAGGGGACAGAGGAGATTAAGTTCAAGGTTTCCCAGCTTATAAGCAAGTGCAGAGACAAGGAACGGTGCTGGGGCAAATAATAGGAAGTTGTGATCGGTTGGAAGGCAGGAGTGATTAAATGACAGAAGAGATGATGGTGCAAGGCAAAAGTCAGGGAAACAACGAGTAACATTTGGCCGGTACAGATACCAGGAGTGGGGTTTGAACACACACAGACATATATTCATTGGATTTTAAGTCCAACGCCTTAACCACTCAGCCCTCCTGGTTCATTAACCTGTTGCTGAAAATGAAATTTAATGTGATCCGGGTGACATCTGGCCTTTTACAATATACAATTATGACTCCTCTCCCATGCTAAATTGGACCCTTCATTACTTATGAACCTCAATTGGATCACCCCTCAGTCTAGGCTTCTCGAAGGTGTAGGGTCCCAACTCTTTTAGTCTAACTTGATAACGAAGATGTCTTACAGTGGGAATTAGTTTAATGTCTCTCCTCTGTACCCTGTCAAAAGCCTCAATATCACCCATCATGTGAGGAGACCAAGACTGGATACAATATTCCAAGTGAGGCCTGACCAAGGTTTCATAAAAGGACAAATTCGGGACATCTCAGATACTGAAGGAGTCCGTGTCCAGAAGCAGCAAGACCTGGACAACATTCAGGCTCGGCCTGCTAAGTGGCAAGTAACATTCACACCACAAAAGTACCAGGCAATGACCATCTCCAGCAAGAGAGAATGTAACCATCTCCCTTTGACGTTCAACAGCATTACAATCGCTCAATCCCCCCCACCATCAACATCCTGGGGGTAACCATAGACACAAGCTTAACTGGACCATTCATACAAATCATGTGGCAGCAAAGGTAAAACAGACAGTGAGAATTCTGCAATGAATAATTCAGCTCTCGGCACGAGGTGAAATGCTCATTAGGAGAGCTGGAAAAATGGACTGGTCAGGTGTGCAGAAAAGTGGCAAATGGAATTCAACTTGGAGAAGTGTGAGGTGATGCCTTTGGTGAGGTCAAACACGGCAAAGGAATACACAATTAATGGGAGAATACTGAGAGGTGTAGAGGAAGTGAGGGACCTTGAAGTGAATGTCCACAGATCCCTGAAAGTAGCAGGACAGGTTGATAAGTTGGTTGAGAAGGCTTATGGAATCCTTTCCTTTATTAGCCGAGGTATAGAATATCAGAGCAGGGAGGTTATGCTGGAACTGTATCAATCATTAGTTAGGCCACAACTTCAGTTCTGTGTGCAGTTCTGGTCACCTCATTACAGAAAGGATGTAATTGCACTAGAGAGGTTCCAGAGGAGATTTACGAGGATGTTGCCAGCTCTGGAAAAATGCAGCTTTGAGGAAAGATTGGATCGGCTGGGGTTGAATAGAGGAGGCTGAGGGGAGATTTGATTGAAATGTATAGAATTGTGAGGGGTCTGGATAGAGTGGATGGGAAGGGTCTATTTACCTTAGAAGGGAGGTCAATGACTAAGGGGCATAGATTTAAAGTGATTCGTTGAACGATTAGAGGGGAGATGAGGAAACGTTTTTTCACCCAGAGGGTGCGAGGTGTCTGAAACTCACTGCCTATAAGGGTAGTTGAGGCAGAAACCCTCAACTCATTTGAGAGGAGTCTGGATGTGCACCTCAAGTACCTGAACCTGCAGGGCTACGGTCCAAATGCTGGACAATGGGATTCCGCTGGGTTGCCCGATTTTTGGCCTTCCTGTGCTGTAAACTTTCTATGTTCAATGATTCTATGCAGAGACAATGGGCCGAATAGCCTCCTTCTGCACTGTAATAATTTTGTGATTTTTGCCTCTCCAAAACTTGTCCACCATCTACAAGGCACAAGCCAGGATGAGTGCAGCTCCAACAATACTCTAGAAACTCGACACTGTTCAGGACAAAGCAGCTGCCTTGATTGTCACCCCATTCACCACCTTAAACATTCACTCCCTTCACCACTGACGCACAGTGGCAGTAGTGTGTACCATCTACCAGATGCACTGCTGCAACTCACCAAGGCTCCTTCAAAAACACCTTCCAAACCGAAGACCTCCACCACCTTGAAGGACAAGGGCTGCAGATGCATGGAACCACCACCATGTGCAAGTTCCCCTTCAAGTCATACACCATCTGATCTGCAACAATATCGCTGTTCATTCACTGATGTTGGGTCAAAATCCTGGATCTCCCTTCCTAACAGCACTGTGGGTGTACCTGCACCACATGGAGTGCAGCAATTCAAGAAGGCAGCTCACCGCCACCTTGTCAAGGACAATTAGGGATGGGTAACAAATTCTGGCCTTGCCAGTGTCGCTCACATCCCATGAAAGAATATGCCCCATCTTATATGCAATTATCCTCTGAATGCAGCCCAACCCCCTATTTGCTCCAGCTATCACTTCACAGCATTGTTGCTGTACCTTTAGAGATCTGTGCACTCGAACATCCAGATCTCTGCTCAAAATTATTTTCTTTCTCCACCTGCTTTAATGTTTTTCCCTGAAGGGTGTATGAATGTTGAGCATTCGCCCTGTCCACATGAATAACACTGCACTTACCCAAATTAAACATCATTTACCAGTCATGAACCCAATCTCCCAACACATTAAGATCAGCCTGAAACAGTCAAGCATCGTCTACAGTCTGAACACTCGCACAGATCTTCAAATCATCTGTAAATTTAGAGATGGTGCCCCCTGCACCTCCGTCCAGATCATTGATAAAAATAATAAAGAGCAACAGACCCAACACCGATCCCTGTGGGACACCACTGGTAACTGGTCTCCAAACAGATCCAGATCCATCTGTAACTACTTTTTGCCTACGTCGTGCCAGTCAGTTCCCAATCCAGATCAATATATTACCACTGATACCAGGGACTTTAATCTTATCGAGAAGCCTCTTGTGTGGAACCTTATCAAAATCTTTTGGCTGAGATCCGCGAATTGAGCACAGGCCGGGGATGAGGCCTAGGCCTGTCCTGCTCTGTGTGTGGGTCTCAGGAAGGCACAAGGTGAGAGCAGCTCACTGAGCACAGGCCCTTCCTGCTCTATATAGTGCTCAGTACCTCACCAAATGAGAATAACTAACACACCACAGGCCAGGGAGCCTCGGCCCATCATCCCCTGATTGTGGTTCAGTGCCAACCAGGTCAGATCAGCTAATTCAGCACAGGCTGGAGATGGAAGCTGGATCTTTCCTGCTTTGGGGGCTCCGTACCATACCAGGTGTGATGAAGTAAAATACCACAGGCCGGGGATGGAGCCTGGGATTTTCCTGTTCTGTGTGGGGCTCTGTACAACACCGTGTGAGATGAACTATCATCCCTCAGGCTGAGGAAGGAGCCTGGGCCCATTCTGTTCTGTGTGGCTCCTACAACATTGGGTGGGTTCAGTTAACTCAACACAGGCCATGAATACAACCAGGCCCTTTCCTGCTCCATGTGGCTCAGTATCACACCAGGTGACATCAGCTAACACAGCCCAGGCGGGGCTGGGGCTGGAGCCTGGGCCTGTCCTGCTCTGTGGGCTCAGTAACACAGCCCGGAAGATGAACTTTTTTCAAAAGACTTCAGTGTATTTAACTCTGTGCCCAACACTGTGAGGCAGCTTTCTGTGTTTATAAAGAGTGTAATTTATTGACTGGTCTCTTGGATCTTGGAGCAAACAGGGTGACAGACAGAGGTCTGTGTGCAGAGGGTTTGGGGGTGAGCTCTGATTCCTAACCCTTTCTGGATTGTGAGGAATAAAGAATGAATGAGAGAGAGAGAATGTGGGAGAAGGGATGATAGAAGAATTTGTCCGTGAACCTGATTAAAAGTGGCTCAAACGCAAAATAATATGAAGATATCAAGAGCAGAACATTAACATCATCTGAGTTCCGCGATCTGGTCGGGTCCCATTCCCCTGAAGTGAGGAATGAACGGGTGGGGAAATTCCGCCTGGAGTTATATTTGTCTCCAATGAAGATGAGTTCACAGTGAGGATGGAATCGCTCAGTTGGGAGAACACTAGATTGAAGAACCAGGATACAATCCCTGGTTTCATCAGTTTTAATTAGGTGTCTCCTTCATTTTAAGTAGAGAGAATCAGAGGGGAGATTTTCCACTCTTGACCCCATGGGCTGAATTTTAAACTAACGGTGCGGCTCTCGGCAGAGGCACCGGAAGCAGGTGTCGTCACCACACGAGTGAAATGTGGCCGACCGACTCCGATCACGGAGCAGCCGACAAATTAATGAAGGGGTGGCGTGGGGCTCATGTAAACAAGGACCAGAGGCAGGGAACGAGGTGCCGATGGCACCGACATCTGACACAACGGCAGGTGCTGGCACCATATTTAAAGGGCTGCCAGCCCTGCATTCACTGCTGCCTGGTTTAAAGGAGTGTCTTCCTGAGAGCCCTCTGCTGTCCCAGGACCAGTTCTGCTGCCTCTGATGCCCCAGGACCCATTCTGCTGCCTCTGTTGCCTGATGGGTAAGGAGCTGAATGCGAGCCTGCAGTGACCATGGTGCCACGGTTCAGCGATGCCACCCTGCAGGTTCTCCTCCAGGAGACAAGAGAAAGGTGCAAGATCCACTTCCCCAGGGATGGGAGGTGGAGACCTGTCCACCTGACCAAGCAAAGCTGGCTGGAGATAGTAACTGAGGTCAGCAGCCATGGGTTCACCCCCAGGACATGGATCCAGTGCAGGAAGTGGGTCAATGACCTGATCCAGGTTGCTCAGGCGACAACTCAAAGCACTTTGGACCCTTTGGACATTGCATGTGGCAGAGTGAAAGGGAATGTTTAGTGGAAAGGGAGTGACCACCCAGTCATGTGTATTGGGGAAGGGCAGCAGGACATGCTGCCTGAGGCTTGGCTGCATCTCGGTGAAAGGTGCACGTCAGTCATTGTATAAACTCACACAGTCCCTCGAGAGGGGCCACATGCAGGAGGAATACGTGTGTCCCCATCATGGACTGCTGGACTATCACCATCAGAGATGTTGGGCTTGTCCCCGCTGGGAGACTAACTTTGTTCATCATTGTGTCTGCAGGAGAAGACATCCCACAATTGGAAAGAGCGTGTCAAGACTGGCGGTGGAGTGCCTTATCTCCGTGTCCTCATCCCGATGGAGGAGGAGGCCATGGAACAGGCCGGGCAGCAAAGCAGCTGCTCCATAGCTGATGGAGAGACAGGGGCATCTACCCAAGAGAGTGAGTGAACATCTCCTGGGGCACAAGGGAGCATCCGCTGCAAAGGAGCAACACTGCTCATCTGTTCACCACTGCATCAATGGAGCTGCACAGTAGGGGTGGTTGGAATGTCACGATGGGCAGACCGTAACCCTTCAATGTCCCTGTTTTCTCATGAAGGCCCGGATGAACGACAAAAGCAAAGAGCTGGAGAGACTGGGAGACAGCCGGACACGTCTGAGGAGGAGGAGGGAGCCTCAGATGGTGCACCATCACATCATTCCCCTGCACCCTCCACCAGAACAGAAACGCTCACGCAAACTGATGAGCACATCACAGACAGGCCCGGGCAGCTGACGGAGGCTGTGACAGCCGAGGCCACTGACAGTTGGTGGTCTGTGGGAGGCCAGGCCCACACTGAGCCCCAGGCTGATGACATGCCTCTGGTGTCACCAGCAACACGGGAAATACCGCAGCTGCAGCGAGAGGTCAGGTAACATCTGGCAGAGTTGCCAGAGGCTATGTGTACCCAAACAAGGATGGTGGAGGAGTCCATCCAGGCCTTGGGTGCTGCACTGTCTCTGATGGGGGGGTGTCTGGCTTCCTCCATTGAGAGATTGGTGACTCTCATGGAGAGCCAGATCCAGCCGATCAATCAGTGGCTGCCAGAGATGTTCGCAGACCTGCACTCCATCACTTTGTCCATGAGCTCCATCCAGCGGTGACAAGGTGAGAGGGGGGACGAGGCACCTGAATTCTCCACCAGGTCCACGTCCCTCTCAGGTCAGCAGCGAGGTACAAGTGTGTCTTATAAGGGGGAAGAGCAGCTGGCTGCTACATCTGGGGTCTCCTCTCAGGGTGCTCCTGGTGTGGACAGTAGCTCGAAAGTCCCTCTGCCAGTGACACCAGTGATGCCAGTGCCTCCATCATCCTCGATGACAGAGGGGGGTCCCTGTACCTGTGCAGGAGGCCCTTAGTGTGCCGGGGCCCTCCAGGCCTCAGGCAGCCAGAGGACGGCCACCAATGTCATCCCAAGCCATGGGGCAGCAAGATCAGCTGCCTGTCTCCACCTCAGCTGCCAGAGCAGGGGGAGCACCACGTAGGAGCTCCCAGAAAAGATTTAAGAAGAGCACCTAGATTCACTGAGGGGTTCACGGGTGAATGTACATTCCAGATGGATAGGGTTGTGTTTGGTGTCACACAGAATAAAGAAATGATGTTCTATCACTCTGTCTCCTTCTAATTGTTGATGCCCTTTGGGACTTAATTTAAACCCTTCCTCCCAAGGGGCTGGAAGTGAGGGGCCAAGCCCTGAGTTCACAAAGCTTCGGCCTTGCCACTGTGCGATGTGTACCTGGGCGCTGTAGTGCAGAAGGAAGGAGGTGACAACAGGGCTGATTAAAGCTAAGACTTTATTGACTTGGTTCCAGAAGGTGGTAAGGCTCAAAGGAAACGTGAATGTATAAGGGTGTCTCGTGTCTCCCTTGTGTGGATCTCATGGTGGCTTTCCTGCTGTGCCTGAGGTCCTTCATCTGGCACTGCTTGGGCATTATCCTCCTCCACATCCTCATCATCAGAGGAGACATCACACTCCATGATCTCCTCACGAGTCAACACCTCACCCCTTTGTAATGCCAGATTGTGCAGTTCACAGCAAACCACCACGATATACGAGACCCTCACCGGGACGTACTGAAGGACTCCACTGGAACAATCCAGGCGCTTCAATCTCATCTTTAGGAGACCAATGGCCTCCTTGATGATCACTCGGGTTGACCCGCAGCAGGTGTTGTACCTCTCCTCTGCATCCTTGTGTGGATTCCTCACAGGCGTCAGTACTCATGTCCTCACTGGGTTGCCCTTGTCTCCAAGGATCCATCTCAGAAAGTGCATGGGGCCACGGAAAAGTTCTGGCACCTGCGACTGCCTTGGTATGCAGGCGTTGTGGCTGCTTCCCGGGATTTGTGCACACACCTGTAGGATCCATTTGTGATGGTCACAGACCAGTTACACACTGAGCAAATGGAAGCCCTTCCTGTTGAAGGCTGCTGGCTGGTCTGCAGGAGCCTTGATGGTCACATGGGTGCAGTCAATGACACCCTACACCTGGGGAAATCCAGCGATGACCCTGAATCCTATAGCCCTCTCAGCTTGACTGTTTGGATCGATGTGCACATAGTCACCGGCCCTCCTGAAGAGGACATTGGTGGCCTCCTTGATGCACTGATTCACCACAGACTGTGAGATTCCACACATATCTCCAGTGGATCCCCGCAATGATCTGGTCATCCAGAAGTTCAGTGGCACAGTGACCTTCAGTGACACCGGCATCAGGTGCCCACCAAGTCCCATGGGGCACAGCTGCATCATGGCAGAGAGATCAGTGACAACCTCCGTGGAGAGGTGCAGTCTGTGGAGACACTATCACTCAGACATCTGCAGGTAGTTGAACCTTGGCTGACGTGTTCCTCTGCCTCCTTCTCCAGCCTCCTGTTCGAGGCTGGCCTTCCTGTGGGCACCCAAGCTGCTGTGGTGTCCCTGCTGGTGCCTGCCCTTCCCTCCCTCCCTCTCTACTCCTCCTCAACGGGAGCCTCGTATCCAGGGTGAATGAGGCCCATGACAGGTTGCCCCTCCCTGAGTGCAAGGCCTTCACAGTAAACAACACCCAGCCACATTTACTTCACTCTTTACCCACTCACATTTACCCTCCTTGAGGTGGCACTGCCTCAATGGCACCCTGGTGCAGCTTCCCCTGCAGAGCTGGCACATTGGCCCCCACTCCTGACAGTGATTCCGGATGCCCTTTCCCCCTCCACCCTTGCTGCCAAGTTACGCTACCTCACCCGACAGCTTCCCAGTGAAGCCAACACTCAGCTCCCACCTCCCAGTCACCTCCTTTAACCAGGCGAGGCTCTGAAGCCCCATGGTTCCCGTGTGCTATTAGTTCAATTGGATCCAGTGAATAAAATTGCTGACAATTGGACTCATAAATACTTGAAATGCCTTCTTGCCGTGTGGATGTGCGAAGTCTGCCCTCCATGTCAGCCGCCGACAGAAAAATCCATTCCAATGTATTCCATTCCAATTGGCCATTCTCAATAAAGTGTCAGGAATGAAGGTCAGAGGAACAGACCAGGCTGGAAACACAGAAAGAGCGAGGAGAAGCTGGTGTGAAAAACAGAGATTAAACAACAGGCTTGTTCAGTTGGTTTGGTTCTGGTGTTTAGAATACCCGGAATCTGTGTTCATCTCCCTTCCAACTCAGCGAATTGTTTCAACATTATGTTCATAAAACCATAGACTGATACCCAAAGAAGGAGACCATTTGGTCCATTGTGTCTGTGCTGTCTCTTTGGTTGTGCTATCCAATTAGTCCTGCTGCTCAGCTTTTTCCTGGAATCCGTACATTTTTCCTTTCAGTATTTATCCCTATTGCTTTTCAAAGTTACCACTGAATCTGCTTTCAAGTCCTGATCAGACAGTGCATTTCAGATCACAACACATCACTGGATAAAAAATCATTCCTCATTTCGCCTCTGGTTCTTTTCTCAATCACCTGATAAATACATCCTCTGGTGACTGACCCTTTTGCCACTGGAAACAATTTCTCCTTATTCAACTTATTGAAAACCTTCTTGATGATGTCACATACTAGACTGCCAGTAAAACTGAAGCCCATGTAATAAAAGGGACAATGACAGCATGCATATGAACTTAGCAGACTGATAGGAACATAGAAGCAGGAGTAGGCCATTCAGCCCATCGAGACCACCCCACCATTCAATATGATGATGATTGATCATCCACTTCAATGCCTTTTTCCCACACTATCTCCATATCCCCTGAATCATTTGTATTTAGAAATCTGTCAATCTCTGCTTTAAACATACTCAATGACTGAGCTTCCACAGCTCTCTGGGGTAGAGAATTCCAAAGATTCACAACCCTCTGAGTAAAGAAATTTCTCCTCATCGCTGTCCGAAGTGACTTTCCCCTTCCGTTGAAATTGTGTCCCCTGGTTCTAGATTCCTCAACCGGAGGAAATAGCTTCTTCTACCCTGTCTATCCCTTTAAATAGATGGTAATTTTCAATGAGATCACCTCTCATTCTTTGAAACTCTAGAGAATACTGGCCCAGTTTCCCCAATCTCTCTTCATAGGACAGTCCTGCCATCCCGGGAACAAGTCTGGTGAACCTTCATTGCACTCCCTCTATGGCAATGATATCCTTCCTAAGGTAAGGGGACCAAAACTGCACACATTATTCCAAACTGCAGACCAACCAAGGTTATATACAATTGAAGCAAGATTTCACTACTCCTGTACTCAAATCCTCTTGTGATAGAGGCTAACATATCATTAGCCTTCCTAATTGCTTGCTGCACCTGCATGTTAGCTTTCAGTCACTTATTGACAAGGACACCCAGGCCCCTTTGTCCATCTACACTTTCTAATCTCTTAACATTTAAGAAATAATCTGCACATCTGTTCCTCCTACCAAAGTGGATAACCTCACATTTTTACACATTATATTCCATGTTCCACTTTCTTGTCCACTCACTAAGTCTGTCCAAATCCCCTTGAAGCCGCTTTGCATCTTCCTCACAACACACATTCCCACCTAGTTTTGTGTCATCTGCGAACTTGGAAATACTACATTTGGTCCCCACATCCGAATCATTGATGTATATTGTGAACAGCTGGGTCACAGTGTAGTGGTGAACAGTTGTATTTCTGTCTGGAGGAAGGTTTACAGTGGGTTCCCCATGGTTCCTCATAACTTCAGACTGGAAAAGCTGGGGTTGTTCTCCTTGGAGCAGAGCAAGTTCAGAACAACTTTGACAGAGTTAGAATCAAGGAATCAAATGGTTACAGTACAGAAGGAGACCATTCAGTCCATCATGTCCATGACAGCTCTTTGCAAGAGCAAATCAGCTAATTCCACTCCTCTGCCCTTTCATTGTAACCCTGCAAATTTTCTCTATTCAGGTGTTTATCCAATTCCCTTTTGAAAGCCACGATTGAATCTGCCTCCAGCACACTCAGGCAGTGTAATCCAGATCTGAACCACTCACTCTGTCCCACACCCCTGGTACCATTGCAGAAAATCTCTTCTGTTCATTTCATCCCTCATAAATAATTGAAATGAAATGTTTATTAGGAAATGCACAATACAAAAAAGAGAGAGAAATAAATGCTGAGAAAAATAGAAGTCAATGTTTGGAAGGTAAAAAGAGCAAAAGATGCAACTTTTATTCTGGTTGAGTGAGAGGAATATATCACACTCTGGGGCTTTTTAAGAGGATTTACTGATAAACCTGGGATTTGAGAGGAAGCTGGTTCATGGTTTACAGAACAAATTCAGTCCCTGGGGTGGAGGCAACAGCTGCACCGTCCAATAACAGACAGGACGGGGACACTGTCTCAGGCCTGGTGAGCTCAGTCGATGAAAGCATGAAACTCTGAATCTCAAGTTTTTGAGTTTGAGCCCCACGATGGGTGTTTTTTATTTCCTTTTTAGGCTGATTTTATAGGCATTCTCCAGCTCTGAATTCCTCGGCAGAGAGTTCAAGGAGTGTTTGAAATGAGATTCAACAGCAGTATGAGAAAGTCTCTTCTTGATTCAGGACACTTACCTCTCTGCAGCAACTCGCTGCTGAAGATTGAACTTTATCTCATTTCATTTTCAGCTCATGGTCAGTGTGAATCAGTGAGACTTCTGGCTGTCTCCCACTTCACAATCCATCAGTGCTGAGAAATCAATGGGGAATATTACTCACATGTTACAATGTTTTATAAATACTTGAATGTATTTCACACTGTGTCTAACAGTGTGAATCTCCCCTGGTATATCAGCTCACCAATACTTCAACAGAACATTCACATAATGTGAGCTCTGAGATCTGTTCAGATCCCATTCCCAAGACCTGGAAAGTGGGATTGGGCTGGATCGCTCTTTTTCAGCTGGCACAGACACGATTGCTAAATGGTCTCATTCTGTGCCATAATTTTTCTCCATTTTCTATGTTCTATGAAGCGAGGTGTGATTGGGAGGGACAATTCCACCAGGGTTATATTTTCTACCAAAACAATGACACAAGGGATACTTCACTTTTTTGTTCATTCATTCATGCGATGTGGGCATCGCTGGCTCGGCCAGCATTTATTGACCATCAGAAGGTGGTGGTGAGCTGCCTTCTTGAACCATTACAGTCCATGTGGGGTAGGTACACCCACAGTGCTGTGAGAAAGGGAGTTCCAGGATTTTGACCCAGCGACAGTGAAGGAACGGCGATATAGTTCCAAGTCAGGATGGTGTGTGGCTTGGAGGGGAACTTTCATGTGGTGGTATCCCCTGCATTTGCTGCCCTTGCCCTTCGAGGTGTTAAAGGTCACTGGTTTGGAAGGTGCTGTCTAAGGAGTCGTGGTGCATTGCTGCAGTGCATCTTGTAGACGGTACACACTCTGCAACTGTGCGTCGATGGTGGAGGGAGTGAATGTTTGCAGATGGGGTGCCAATCATGCGGGCTGCTTTGGCCTGGCGGTGTTGAGATTCTTGAGTTGGAATTGCACCCATCCAGGCAAGTGGAGAGTATTCCATCACACTCTTGACTTGTGCCCTGTGGATGGTGGACAGGCTTTGGGGAGTCAAGAGTCAT
This sequence comes from Heterodontus francisci, assembly GCF_036365525.1. Taxonomy (NCBI): domain Eukaryota; kingdom Metazoa; phylum Chordata; class Chondrichthyes; order Heterodontiformes; family Heterodontidae; genus Heterodontus; species Heterodontus francisci. Next base: position 3,659,850 of record NW_027142006.1, read on the forward strand.
GGATGAGTGAGAGGAATATATCACACTTTGGGGCTTTTGTAAGAGGATTTATTGATAAACCTGGGATTTGAGAGGAAGCTGCTTCATGGTTTACAGAACAAATTCAGCCCCTGGGGTGGAGCCAACAGCTGCACTGTAATTACTCGCCTCAGGATTCCAAGCCTCTGACCTGCTCTTGTAGCTACGTTATTTGTATGGCTCCCCATGGTAACCCCCATAATGTTGATAGTGCTGGATTCAGTGATTGTAATGCTATTGAATGTCAAGGGGAGATGGTTAGATTCTCTCTTGTTGGAGATATTCATTGCCTGGCACTTGTGTGGTGCGAATGTTACTTGCCACTTATCATCCCAAGCCTGTGTGACTGAAATAGCTCAGTTGGGAGAGTGTTAGACTGAAGATCCCTGGTTCAATCTGGGGTTTTGGCAGTTCTCCTTTCTTCTGCATCGCCTTTTGGTTTTGACTCTTGAGCTGCACAATTTACACTGAAATTATTTACCCAACTCTGAAGGTTGGATTGGAATAGAGAGATATCAAGGATGGGAAATATTTACATTGTCTGCTGTCGCTTATTCTCTATCTCCCTGTGTCCTTTCCCCCAGTTTTTGACTCTCTCGGGGCAGGGTGAACATTTGATTTGCTGCATTTGTCCCAAACTGAAGCCTTTTCCACATCTCTGGGCGGTCAGACTCGCTCTGTCTGTTTTTGTTGCTCATGACCATTAACGAGAACAGGCCACGAGTTCAACGTTTATCAGCAAACGGAAGATAATTGGAAAGAATTCTGTGTTACTCCAGACCAGTGACAAAGATATAATGGATGTTATTCAAAATAAGTTCCCTCTGACATTTTATGTAAACTTGTTTGCATCTAAAAGTTGGATTTTAAGTGTTACAAAAATGTGTCAAATTCATGACTGACCATGTGACAGTGCACATGGGGATCAAATCCACAGCCATGTTGTTATCAACACTGCGTCCTAACCAACTGAACTAAGCAGCCTATAGACAGAGCCAGGTATGGGTTTGAGCCGCACGCTGGGCGGTTTGTGTTTTATTTCTCACACTGGGTGACAGAGCAATTGTACAAACAATGGACACATCACATCCCTGAAACATTGTTCTGATATAAAACAGTGTGAAATAAGAACTGAGCATGGAAATGGAACGGAACCAGAAATCAGGACTTTAATCTATTAAAGTTGATCTTGAAATTCAACCATTCACTGAACATTCCAATAGATCGAACTCTCTTCTGATATAAAATCCAAGAACTTGAGCTGCTGGAAAACATAACTGAGCCTGATGCGATTTGAACACACAACCTTCTGATCTGGAGTCAGACGCACTACCGTTGTGCCACAAGCTCACAGATCAATCAAAGTTTTCCATTCCTGGCAGATTTACTTCTTGTTTAGATTCAGTGATTGAAATTAATTCAATGCTCATCTGACCTCCACTCTGTAAAGGCCTGCAATCCGACCTGAATCCGACGGGACCCGACGACCTGTGTCGCGTTCGGGTCATGTCGGGTCGCTCTTCCGGGTCTGGCTTTTGGACTCGGGTAGGGTCAGGCCAGGTTCAGGTCAGGCTGGGTCCAGGTTGGACTGAGTCCGGGTGTGACACACACAGTAAGTATTACATTTAACTCTGCTGGGAAGTTGAGTTTAATAAGTGTCAAAAGTTGAAAAGCCAACCAAAGCTGGGAGTCCGGGTCATTAAGGAGGGAAACTCTGAGTCTGCTCAGTGAGCAAGTAAGCATCTCTATGACGTCATTGCGCTCATGCTGCAGCTTCCTGTAGATTCGAAATCGGGAGGTCGGCAAAGTGAACATTCCGGTGGTCGGGTAAGGCTCGGGTGTGTTTGGGCGTGGGAATAAATGGAGATACTCGGGCCGGGTCGGGCTTGGGTCCAATGTGGTTCTGTCGGGTTCGGGTCGGGTATTTTTTCCTGACCTGAGCAGGCCTTTACCGCTCTGTCAGTTCAGTGCCTTATTTAAACTATTACTTGGAGTTCTGTTTTACAGGGTCTCGGCTGTTTAAGTGTTTCTCAGACCCACTACTCTGATTAATCAGACATTTTACTGCTAACTGCTGCTGCTACAATTGAAATGTAAAAAAGAATTTCCAGTGACCTGCAACCAATGGACAAATACATTTCAGAAAGATAAAGCTCATTCACCAATCCACAAATGTGTCTTTCTGCTTATATTTATAAACAACTCCTTCTCTCCACTATGGGACCTAAACAATCACTCCAGTTATTTGAAAGTTAGTATAAGATGTTCCAGTTCATCAATTTTAAAACTGCAGCAGGTATTTTCCAGAAAACTTCTCTGTTGGAACCTCAGTCCCATTTAGATTGAAAGTGGACAATTAATGTATTCACTTGTTCATTGTGGACAGGTGTCTGACTTCGAATAAATCTCATTAACTTTCAATGAGGTGGCAGTATTTCTGTGCTCCCATTTTACACAGTCTGTCCTGTTCATGCACCATGTTTTTATTCTCCTCTCCCATTCTCCACAGGATACAGATTGCAAGCATCATCAATCTAGCTGTTGAAAAGCATTGGAAGAATCTGGTCACACAGGTATTGAAACATTCATTATCTGCCATTTTACAAGTTGGTTGCTTTAAACACAGTACAATGTGCAATCATCTGAAAAGAGATTCTCTTCAATATCCAATACAAATTGAATTACAAACCTGACAGACAAACACAGGAGAACAAGTGACTAGTGAACACAAACCTCATGGTGCTCATTTTCAGATTTATTGCAGTCACTTGCAAAACAAGTGAAAGAATATTCCAGTGAAATGATTTGGAAAGTAGGTGTGACTTTTGTTGGTGCCTTTCTTTGCTCTGTTGGTGAAACTTTCTTGCACCTGACTCCTGTTCATGTCTCTGTTTCCTCTATTGAATGAGGAAGGAGGTATTTGATCAGAAATCAACTGGATTGTGTACCTTTGAGAGGGGATTTCAGCACCGTCAGGGCTGGAAACAGGAGTGAGTGAAAGACAATGTGTGGAGTTTGATTTTGTACAGAGGGAGAGCAAATCTAACAGGACTGTGAGATATTGGCCTGGATTTTGCAGCCCAATAGTGGTGAACTCTGAGACTTTCACTGCTATTGAGGGTCTGAACAGCACTGCAACTGCCAGTACATGCACACACTAACACCAGCATCTGGAAGTTGTGGTGGTGAGAAATGTGCTTAGAAGGAGCCTCTGATCATAATCGCACCAGCCCACTCTTTAAAGTGACAGGGACCTGTAGTTCAGCAATTTGGGCTCATTGCCCACAACGTACCCTGATTTTTACCTGGGTTGGATTAGAGCCGGTACCAACAGGCTCAGGGGTGCTCGGGAAGGACTTTTCTGTTGACACAACAGCTCCACTATTCCAGGAAGACACCGGCAGCAGCAGGGGTCAACTTTCAGAGGGAGTTCAGACATTTTAAATGTTGTATTTTGTTTCTTAATTGTATGTCACTTTTTAGCAAGGCCTTATCAGAGTTCTTAAATTTACATCTGACTTTTTATTAACAAGATTGAAGTGCTTTTAAAAGATCTCTAAATATATATGACTTTTTATCGAGATTTACCTGGCTTCTTTGTAAAGACTCGAGCAAGATTGAAATGACTTTTAAAAACTACATCTTATCCTTTAAAATCCTGCTTACATGTAGATGACATTGGAAGATGGCTTCAGAATAACTTAGACTATCTTTCTAACAGGTACTGCAACAGCTTCAGTCCTACTTTCTGCAAAAGCTGGTGAATTACAAAGAAACAATGTATTGAGCATTTTATAAACTGTTGATGCAGATGGGATTCAAATTCATACTTGTAAAACAGAAGGAATTAACAATCCATCATCTTAACCTCTCAAACACTTCATCACCCAGCTTTGTGCCAGCAACCCATCACATGTCTTTTTTGCCTCTATGGAAATTTGGGCAGGATGGTCACCTTCAGCTCAGATCCTGACTGTGCATCCAGATGTGCAATGATGGAAATGTAGCTTCTTTTAGTAAATGACATTTCCATCACATCAGGTCATGGCCTGTTGGGAATGGAGTGGTGTGAAACATTTCCAGACCATGTCCAACACGTTTCTACTCAGTGTGAAAACCCACCACGGAAAGAGTGGAACATACAATCATTTGATCACATCATGATTAACATCACTCAGACACCTGAACCATGAGGTCACTGACGAAGTCATGATGACTTCGAATTTCTCATGAAATGACAACTGAACTAACTGACTGGAAGAATTGCTTTAACTCCACATGATCAGAGAGGCACAGCCTCAGACCGACTTGGCAGATGAATATTGATTGAATAATTTCTGTGTGAGGAATGTTCCAGCATCATAAACCAGGGAAACGTGCTGACTGAGCTGTGTCGTCATCTCTTCTGGGCAGTCGGACAGTTCACCCTTCATTCTGCTCTGATTCACTTTCCCAAAGCGGATCTACAGATTCTCAAATCTGGAGACGGGGTTTTCTTATTTTGTTCCTTTTGATTTTTCTTGCTCCTGAATGATAATATATTCTAAACCTCGGATCAACCCTCCCCTTTGCGTCGTGTTATAGTCTTGGTTAAAAGAGACACAAAATGGCACAAACACTCTGAAACATACAACACGGTCACACTTTCCTTCAGTGAGATTAATGTTGAGCTGTTTTCCAGGTTAAATGCAACTGCAAACACATTGCTCTCAAAGAAATTGTAGGGGATTGAGTTGCCGTTGTAATATTAGCACTGGACATCTGTACGAGCAGGAACAGCCATTTCAAACTCACATCCTTCACAAAGGCAACCACTGAGCTGTTTTCTTTTGTGAATGAAATTCATAAGAAAAGTTAAAGTTCACAAGAAAATGGATGTAAATGATTGATAGCTAAACTTTTGAAGCAAGGATATGAATCCAAGATTTTATGATTCTAAGACAAACACTCGAACCAATTAAGCTGCTGAGCCAGATCACAAGTGCTGTGACAACTAAGGGCAGAGGAGGGCACTCTTTATTCTCATCCCACTTCTCCACAGGTCACAACATCTATGTGAGCTTTTCCCACATACTGATACAGTCAATCATGTACTCTATTTTTCCCAGAATAGAAGACACTGACCAGGTTTCTTTAATGAACAACAAAATTATCCATTTATTGTCAAACAAGTTTTAACTAGTCATGAAGTAAAGCATAACCACACAGGTGGAAATTTTAAAAGTTCCTTTTTCACCTTTACCAACTTTTAAAGTCCTTTTTTTTATCTTCGAGCCACATGCACACACACACACCGGATAGCAGAAAAAATAAAAGGGATTTTTAAAAAAATTCAGCACTCTGTTACAGACAAAAACAACCTCTTGGGCTGTTTATTTGCTCATTTTTGAAGAAATCATCAGATGAGATATGTTGCTCCAAAACTGGAATACAGTCTAACTTCCGAGTATACGTAGACAGGTCACTAGGGTATTTTAGAACAGTTCTTTTCAGAAGGCATTGAGAATTAATTTTAGCAGGCCTTCTTCAAAGACATGCGACAAGATGAATTAACTCAGTGGACTTCTCAGGGTCTTTTAAGGATTTTCTGGAAAACAAACTGGGTTGTGGTCTTCTCTCCTTCCTTGACGATTCCACAGGCTAACTTTATCAGCTGTTCACTCCAGCAGGTAAAACACACTGACTGCTACAACCAAAGGTTGTGAGTTTTCTGCCGTCTTAGGTTTGCGCTGCTGCTGCCAAGCTTGTCCAATCAAGGAGCATGACTGACTTCTCTGTCCACATTTCTCCCTGTTACCAGGGTTTCTGTTCTATACTTAACTTGAATCATGTGACAACCAGTAAACATAGTTGCCAAATTGGTTCTTTTGGTGCCCTCTTGAAAAAGAACTGGTCCTACACTTATTCAGTTTGATTATGACTTCTTCAAAAAATATTTTAACAAAAGAAACAGAATCCCTTCCATAACATCATGTACTTTCCCTGAGCTACAGGTTATCGCAAGTCTCTCTGGCAGTGTTTATTTTAGGTGATTTTGTACTCAGGTTCTTTTGGAATCCATGTGTTTGCAGATCTTTGTGAGTGAGAGATGTGGTAATATGTTTAAAAGATTTCCCTGTAAATTATTCATATCTCCATCTTTCCCCGAACTTTGTACAAACACATTAATATGGGAATCACACACATCAGGCCGTCAAACCTGTCCGCTAAACATTGAAAGGTGACAGTGTTTATTGTGACGGGGTTCCATTTATGAAGACACATCTTGATGATTCACACATGTAAAAGTTTGTATATTATGTTCATGACATAATGACATAAATAAACATTTCCTTGCACTTGCCACGCTTGTTGAACATTTTCTCTGCTGATGCCCCCTGAATATATTAGAGAACATGGTGACGAGGTTGAGATTAAAGTCTGTAAATATAGGCAGAAAACAGCAGCAGGGACTGCAGTGAACAAGATTTTCGTGACATATTTGTGCTTATATTGGTGGGTGAAATAAGATAGAAAACACACAAAATCCTACATTTGAGCTCGCGTAAAAGATTGCTCTGTCTATGGAGATAGCATCAAAGAATGCTCAGGAATTTTGTCCTATGCCAGTGATCGTAACACACTTCAGGGGAACTTAAAACAAAATGGTAAGATGGGCTTTCACATAACAGATGAAATTTTACACAGAGAACTGTGAAGTGATACAATTTGGAAGGAAGAATGCCATATAAATGAAAGGTTACAATTCTAAACTGGGTGCAGGAGCAGAGAGACAATGTACACCAATGTCAGAAGGATTGAAAAGGTTGCTTAGAGCAAACAGGACACTTGGCTTTATTAATAGAGGCATAGAGTAAAAACATATAAGTTATGCTAAACCTTTATAAAATACTGGGAATGAATGGCCTCTTCCTGTACCTCCACAGAAAGCTTCCATTCCAGGTTTACACACACTCGTCAGGATCACTCTCCACAGATCCTGCCACTCCAGGCTCGGACACCCACTTCAGGATCACTCTCCACAGATCCCGCCACTCCAGGCTCGGACACCCACTTCAGGATCACTCTCCAAAGATCCCAGCACTACGGGCTTGGAGACCCTCTTCAGAGATCCTAAATCTCCAGACACGGACATCCTTTGAGGACCACTCTCCACAGATTCTGCCCTCCAGGCTCAGACACCCTCTTCAGAATCACTCTCCATACATCCCGCCGATCCACGCACGGATATCTCCCTCAGGATCAGATCAAAGAATGTTGCTTGTCACTTATCAGCTCAAGCCTGAATGTTGTTCAGGTCTTGCTGCTTGCAGGCACAGACTGCTTCAGTATCTGAGGAGTTGTGAATCATCAACGAACATTCCCACTTCTCACTTATGTTGAAGAGAAAGCCATCAATGAAACAGCTGAGGATGTTTGGGCCTAGGACTCTGCCCTGAGAAACTAGGTATCCAGTCATGAATGGTGGTCGACAATTAAATAACGAACCAGATGAGGAGGCTCCAAAAACATCCCTATCCTCAATGTTGGTGGCGCCGAGCACGTCAGTGCAAAAGATAAAGCTGAAGCATTTGAAACCATCTTCAGTCAGAAATTGCACAGTGGATGATTCAACTTGGCCTCTTGAGTTCCCCAGCATCACAGCTTCCAGTTTTCAGCCAATTTGCTTCACTCCACATAATGGCAAGAAACAGCTGCAGGCACTCGGTACAGCAAAGACTATGGGCCCGAACATCATTCCGGCTCTAGTACTGAAGACTTGTGCTCCAGAACTCGCTGCGCCCTCAGCCAAGCTGTTCCAGTGGAGCGACAACACAGTCATCTACTTGCTGCCCCATCAGTCTACTATCAATCATCAGCAAAGCGATGGAAGATGTCACCAACAGTGCTATCAAGCACCACACACTTAGCAATAATCTGATCATCGGTGCTCAATTTAGGTTCTGCCAGGGTCTCTCAGCTCCAGGAAATAATTTGGCAGATAGAGGAGAATGTGGGAAAATGTGAGGTTATCGACTTTGGTAGTAAGAATAGAAAAGGAAAATATTATTTAAATTGTGAGAGATTACAGAATGCTGCAGTGTAGAAGGATCTGGGTGTCCTCGTGCATGAATCACAAAAAGTTACCATGCAGGTACAGCAAATAATTAGGAAGGCAAATGGAATGTTACCCTTTATTGCAAGGGGGATGGAGTATAAAAGTAGAGAGGTCTTGCGACAAATGTACATGGTGCTGGTGAAACCACACCTTGAGTACTGTGTACAGTATTGGTCTCCTTATTTAAGGAAGGATATACTTGCATTGGAGGCAGTTCAGAGAAGGTTCATTGGATTGATTCCTGTGATGAAGGTGTTGGCTTATGAGGAAAGTTGAGCAGGTTGGACCGATACTCATTGGAGTTGAGAAAAATGAAAGGAGAACGTATTGAGACATATAAGATTCTGAGGGAGCTTGACAGGGTAGATGCTGAGAGGATGTTTCCTCTCGTGGTGGAATCTAGAACTAGGGGACATAGATTCAGATTTAGGGGTTTTTCATTTAAGAAGGAATTTCTTCTCTCAGAGGGTCATTAATCTTTCGAATTCTTTACCGCAGAGAAAAGTGGAGGCTGGGTCATTGAATGTCTTCAAGATTTTTATCTACAAGAGAGCCAAGGGTTATGTGGGCAGGCAAGAAAGTGGGGTTGAGGTCATGATCAGGTCAGCCATAATCCTATTGAATGGCGGAGCAAGCTCCAGGGGCCAAATGGCCTACTCCTGCTACTAGTTCTTCTGATCTTATGTTCGTATGATCTCATTGCAGCTTGGTCCAAACAGAGACGAAAGAGTGGAATTCCAGAGGAGAAGTGAGTGTGATTGCCCTTGAGTGAGTGTGGCATCAAGGATCCCCAGCAAAATTGAAGTCAATGGGAATCAGGGGGAAAACTCTCCACTTGCTGAAGTCATACCTCGCACAAAGCAAGATGTTGTGGTTCTTGGAGGCCAATCATCTCAGCCCAGGACATTGCCTCAGGAGTTTCTCAGGGTAGTATCCTAGACCCAAACATCCTCAGCTGTTTCATTAATGACTTTCTCTTCAACGTAAGTCAGAAGTGGGAATGTTAGATGATGACTCACAACTCTTCAGATACTGAAGCAGTCTGTGCCTGCAAGCAGCAAGACCTGAACAACATTCAGGCTTGAGCTGATAAGTGACAAGCAACCTTCTGGCCACACAAGTGCCAAGCAGTGAACATCTCCAATGAGAGAGAAAAACATCTACCTTTTGATATTCAGAAGCATTATCATCGTTAAATCCCCCACCATCAACATCTTGACCAGAAACGTAACTGGACCAGTCACATCTATGCTGTGGCTATAAGCGCAGGTCAGAGATTACGAATTCTGCAGCAAGTATCTCACCTCCTGACACCCCAAATCCTGTCCACCATCTCCAAGGCACAAGTCAGGAGTGTGATGGAATACATCCCACTCAACAACACTCAAGAAGCTCAACACCATCCAGGACAAAGCAGCGCACTTGATCGGCACCTAACCCGCCACCTTAAACATTCAATCCCTCCACAACCAGTACACAGTGGCTGCAGTGTGTACCATCTCCATATGCACTGCAGCAACTCGCCAAGTATCCTTCAACAGCACCTTCCAAACTCGTGACCACTACCACCTCGAAGGACAAGGGCAGCAGATGCATGGGAACTCACTACCTGCAGGTTCCCCTCCAAGTCACTCACCATCCTGACTTGGAACGATATCGCCATTTCTTCACTGTTGTTGGGTCACAATCCTGGAACACCCTCCCCAATAGCACTGTGGGTGTTCCTGCACCATATTTTTTTTTAAGGTTTGAGACACAGCACTGAAACAGGCCCTTCGGCCCACCGAGTCTGTGCCGAACATCAACCACCCATTTATACTAATCCTACTCTAATCCCATGTTCCTACCAAACATCTCCACCTGTCCCTATATGTCCCTACCACCTACCTATGCAAGTGACAATTTATAATGGCCAATTTACCTATCAACCTGCAGGTCTTTTGGCTTGTGGGAGGAAACCGGAGCACCCGGAGAAAACCCACGCAGACACAGGGAGAACTTGCAAACTCCACACATGACTGCATCAGTTCAAGAAGGCAGCTCTCCACCACCTTCTCAACGGCAAGAGGAATGGGTAATAAATGCTCGCCTTATCAGCGATACTCACACCCAAGAATGAATAAAAACCAAATCACTCTCCACAGATTCCCCACAATCTGGGCTTGGACATTTACTTCAGGAGCACAGAGCTTTATATCACTGCAACATAAGTTCCAATCTTCATATTCTGTTCACTTTTCACATTATTTTCTACCAGTCCACGAGCTTTTATTAATTCAGTATTCGGGTCTCTGCTCCTCCGCCGTTTCTAACATCTCACCTCTTACAAAAAAACACTCTGATCTATCGTAGGTACTAAATGACCCCTCATTTCATACTCCATCTGCCAAAGCATTGCTCACTCACTTAATCTATCAAGAAGATTTGAAAATAAATTTCTTGCCAAAGGATAATTTTCTGCATCTGCTCCCTCGCCATTTTCTTTTCCCATTTGTCTTTCACTTGGTGCAAATCCAGAGAAAGTAAAGATGGAAAGAAGGAGGGGAGGAAAAATCCTGCTCCGTTTCGTGATCCCTATTTGATCTTCATTCCAGTGCAGTTTGGGTGAAGAATTCCAATTGTCTGTCTCAATTTTAATTAAGTATAACCAATTCTGGAATCACTGTCTGGACATAGACAAGAACGGGTTTCGAGGCTGACTTTACACATAAACTCCCCCAACATAAACAACACACTGAACAGTTCATAAACTAGCAACAAGGATGGGATTTGAACACACGTGTGCAGAGCACAATGGATTAGCAGTCCATCGCCTTAACTTCTCGGCCACCTTGTCAGTTGCGTAGACATAGCTGTCACCTTCAGCACAGTTTCTGACTGTGCAGCTAGCTGTGTAATGATGGAAAAGACCTTCTGGAAGTAAATGAAGTTGGGAATGGAGCGGTGTGAAACATTTCCAGACCATGTCCAACACGTTTCGACTCAGTGTGAAAACCCACCACGGAAAGACTGGAACATACAATCATTTGATCACATCATGATTAACATCACTCAGACACCTGAACCATTAGGTCACTGACGAAGTCATGATGACCGAATTTCTCATGAAATTACAACTGAACTAACTGACTGGAAGAATTGCTTTAACTCCACATGATCAGCGAGGCACAGCCTCAGGCCGACTTGTCGGGTGCTGTAAACAGATATCACTGCTTCTGATCTTCACCAGAACAGAGAGTGAGATGTAACATTGATCATCAAACAGACTGTGAGAGAATACAACAGAATAAAACACATGGAGAGACACTGTGGAATAACAAATAGATTTGATTGGAATGTTGAAATTTTGATTGGAATGGATAAAACACCAGAAACAACAGATTAAAGTGGGATTCTCATCATTATATTGATCTGGGACAGAAAAGAGAAACTGATGGAAAGAAGAGAAGAAGGAAGAAAAGAAAGCATGGAACTGTTCAATTTTTTCAGTTTTTTCACTCGCCCATCAAAGCTGATAAAAAAAGTTGCAAATAACAGAGAATTTCACCAAAAAGGGAGATTAAATGTTGCTGAAACCTTGGATCGAAGGATGCCCCAACAGATCACCTGTTTAACTGTTTCCTCACTGGGGGATTTCAATCAGTGAGCAATATTAGTCTCTACTTTTTTTGTTAATTGGTCCCAGAACTGTCACTTGGAATTAATATCTGTGATCCGACTCCTGAATAATAAAATTGTGAGTTTCTCGATATTTTCTGGACACAGTTCCTGCTGAAAGAACTAAGAACTCTTTTCTAATTTACACAATACTCTATACACACTCATCAAGCCTGCTAAGCTAGCATCCTTGGTGCTGCTCTCTCTTCTCCCAAACTTCATCTCATGTGACTGTTACATCATCACTCTGACAGTGGGAGGGGTTGATCCCACTATCTTCAGCATTAACCCGAGGCATCCTTATACCACACTGTCTGTCCAAAAAAAATGGGTGGAGGGAACTTCCTTCATTTATCAAAACACCAACAGCAGCACAGTGGCGCAATGGTTAGCACCGCAGCCTCATAGCTCCAGTGACCAGGATACAGTTCTGGGTACTGCCTGTGTGGAGTTTGCAAGTTCTCCCTGTGTCTGTGTGGGTTTCCGCCGGGTGCTCTGTTTTCCTCCCACCTCCAAAAGACTTGCAGGTTGATAGGTAAATTGGCCATTGTAAATTGTCCCTCGTGTAGGTACGTGGTTGGAGAATGGTGGGGATGTGGTAGAGAATATGGGATTAATGCAGGATTAGTATAAATGGGTGGTTGCTGGTTGGCACAGACTCGGTGGGCCGAAGGGCCTGTTTCAGTGCTGTATCTCTAAATAAGAAAAGTAAAATAAAAGCTACCAGTCGTAAATCAACTCAAACTCATTAGATAGATAGAGGGAGACTGTCAGAGAACTTCCTGCATCCAGTCCTGACCCTGTCACACTCAGCAGCTTCTCACCCAGACCCCACTCTCATCAACACTGAACATTGTTACCGAGACCCTTCAAATACTGTTTATAAATGGTAGAAAAATTCAAACTTCATCACAGCTAGATTGAATAGAACAAAGTTTAATATCTTCTCGTCGTCACTCGGTAACCACATGAGACAGTCCTTAAATCAGTAGCATAAATTATCAGCTGTAAGAATGTTTGTCATTGGGTTGAATCATTTCTGTGTGAGGAACCTTCCAGCATCATAAACCAGGGGAAAGTGTTGACTGAGCTGTGTCTTCATCTCTTCTGGACAGTTCACCCTTCATTCTGCTCTGATTCACTTTCCCAAAGCGGATCTACAGATTCTCAAATCCAGAGACTGGGTTTTCTTATTTTGTTCCTTTTGATTTTTCTTGCTCCTGAATGATAATATATTCCAACCTCGGATCAAACTTGCCCTGTGTCCCAGTCTCGGTTAAAAGCGACAAATAACGGCACCAACATTCTGAAACATATAACACGGTCACATTCTGCTTCAGTGAGATTAATGCTGAGGCAGTTTCCGTGTCGAATGCGATTGTGAACAAATTTCTCTCAAGGAAATTGTGAGTGATCAAGTATTTGCACTGAATTTCTGTGCAAGAAGGGACAGTTTCAAACAACCATTCCCAAATCACTTCCTTCACAAAGGCAAAGACTGTGCTGTCTTAACATGTGAATCAACTTCACAAACAAATTTGAACTCGAAGTTCAGGAGAAGACAGAGATGTGAATGATTGACAGTGTAATCTTTAAATCATAATTTTCCGTTTCTTCGTTGAAGTGAGGCTCAACCCTAAGCCACTAGAGATCGCGGAAAGCTACAAACTTGGATCCAGAAATCAGAAAAGTAGTGAAACAGTTGGTGAGTACATTGTGACACTGAAGAATTTATCACCACATTGCAACATTGGCACATTCTTAGACTGTACATTATGAGACAGATTTGTGCTTATATTGGTGGATGAGGAAAGATAATAAACACACAAAATCCCAATTTGAGCTCGTGTGTAAGATTGCTCTTTCCACGGAGATAGCATCAAAGAATGCTCGAGAATTTGGTCCTATGCCAGTGACAGTAACACACTTCAGAGGAACTTAATCACACTGGTAAAATGGGCTTTCACACAACAGTTAAAATTTTACACAGAGAATTGTGAAGTGATACAGTTAGGGAGGAAGAATGAGACAATGTACACCAATCTTTTTTGATCAAGGTTTGAAAAGGTTGCTAAGAGCAAACAGGACACTTGGCTTTATTAACGGAGGCAAAGAGTAAAAGCAAATAAGTTATGCTAAACCTTTATAAAACACTGGGGCTGAATGGCCTACTCCTGCACCTCCACGGAAAGCTTCCACTCCAGGCTCGGACACCCTCTTCAGGATCACTCTCCATACATCCCGCCACTCCGCGCACGGATATCTCCTTCGGGATCATATCACAGCTCCACAGTCCTGCCACATCCAGTCGTGAATGGTGGTGGATAATTAAATAACTAACAAGATGATGAGGCTCCAAAAACATTCACATCCTCAATGATGGTGGTGCTGAGCACGTCAGTGCAAAAGATGAAGCTGAAGCATTTGCAACCATCTTCAGTCAGAAATATTAAGTGGATTTGATCTGTGCTAATTTCAGCTCCTCATGCTCGCTGGTGCCTTGGTTCTCTGGTGCTAATTTCAGAGTAAATCATGCAGCTTGACAATTGGAGACAAAGAAAAAGACACAGGAGAGGTTGAAAGTGCCAAAACCTGGGATTGAACCAAGAACTGTTTAACTATTAGTACAGCACGTACTCAACAAAGCTATTTCAACAACACACTAAAGCCACCATTCTGTCACTGCTTTGGAAGACAATATATACATTGAAGTGTTTGTAAAAAGTTACAGAACACAACATGTGAGTAATATTCCCCATTGTTTTCTCAGTACTGATGGATTGTGAAGGGGGACACAGCCAGAAGTCCCACTGTGCCACACTGACCCTGAGCTGTGAGTGAAATGAGATAAAGTTCAATCTTTAGCAGAGAGATTCTGGAGAGAGGTCAGAGTCCTGAATGAAGGAAAGACTTTCTGACACAATAAAAGCAAAATACTGCAGATGCTGGAAATCTGAAATAAAAACAAGAAGTGCTGGAAATACTCAATAGCTCTGGCAGCATCTGTGGTGAGAGAAACGGAGTTAACATTTCTGGTCTGTGACCTTTCCTCAGAACTGACACAGGTTAGAAAAGAATTAGGTTTTAAACAAGTGAAGGGGAGGGGCATGTGGGAGAGAACAAAGGGGAAGGTGTTTGATAGTGCAGAGGGCAGGAGAGATTAAATAACAAAGCTGTCCTGGGACAAAGTGTGTTAATGCTTGTGGTTGCCTGACACCAGTCATGCTGTGATGTTATTGAACACAATGTTCAATCCACAAGGCTGTAGAGTGCCGAATCAAAAGGTCGGGTGCTGCACCTCGAGCTTGGGTTGATTTTCACTGGAACACTGGAGCAGGCCAAAGACAGAAATGTTGACATGAGAGCAGGGGGGAGTGTTGAAATGGCAAGCAACCAGAAGCTCAGGATCATGCTTTCGGCCTGAGCAGAGGTGTTCCACCTCATCTGCTTTTGGTCTCCCCAGTTTAGAGGAGCCCGCATTGTGAGCAGTGAGTAAACATAATTGAAAGAAGTACAAGTAAATCGCTGCTTCACCAAAAAGGAGTGTTTGGGGCTTTAGATAATGAGCAGAGAGGAGGGAAAAGGGCAGGTATTATATCTCCTGCGATTGCATGGGAAGGGGAAGAGGTGTTGGGGTAATGGAGGAGTGGTCCAGGGTGTCGTGGAAGGAACAATCCCTTCGGAATGCTGACAAGGGAGGGGAGGATGCGTTTGGTGGTGGCATCACGTTGGAGGTGGCGGAAATGGTGGAGGATGATCCTTTGGATGTGTTTATGTTTAGAGATACAGCACTGAAACAGGCCCTTCGGCCCACATGGTCTATGCCGACGATCAACCACCCATTTATACTAATTCTATACTCCTACCACATCCCCACCTGTCCCTATATTTCCCTACGACCTACCTATACTAGGGGCAATTTATAATGGCCAATTTACCTACCAACATGCAAGTCTTTTGGCTTGTGGGAGGAAACTGGAGCTCCCGGAGGAAACCCGCACAGACACAGGGAGAACTTGCAAACTCCACACAGACAGTACCCAGAATTGAACGCGGGTTGCTGGAACTGTGAGGCTGCAGTGCTAACCACTGCGCCACTGTGCTGCTGTTGAGGCAGGTGGGGTGGAAAGTGAGGACAAGGGGATCCCTGTTGCAGTTCTGGGAGGGAAGGGAAGGGGGAGGGCAGAGGTTGAGGGTCTATACAACTACACTGGGAGGGGGGCTGGGGGGGGAGTAGGAAATCTGGTGATGTTGTTGAACTTAATTTCAAACACCCCTTGAACTCTCTGCCGATGAAGTCTGAAAAAGGGAAGAACAACCACACAACAAGGGTCTCAAATCCAAGACCCTGAGATTAAAAGTCTCATGCTCGACCAACTGAGCTAACAAGGCCTGATACAGTACTTCTACTCTGTCTGTTATTGGACGGATGCAGCTGTTGGCTCCACCCCAAGGGCGGGAGTTTGTTCCACCAACTATGAAGCAGCTTCCTATCAATTCCCAAAATTATCAGTAAATCCACTTACAGAAGCCCCAAAGTGTGATATATTCCTCTCACTCATCGATAATAAAACTTCTAAATCTTTTTACCTTGCAAATGCTGCCATCTATTTTGTCAGTATTTATTTCTCTCTCCTTTTTATTTAGTTCATGCATTCCTTTGGAATTTTTTTCCAATTATATCTGAGGGAAGAAATGAACAGATCTGGCAACTCAAAACTGGGCATCCATGAGGCACTGTGGGCCATCTGCAGCAGCAGAATTGTATTTAAACACAATATGTTACCTCATAGCCTGACATATCCCTCACTCTACCATTACCATCAAGCCAAGGGAGCAATAGTGGTTCAATGAAGTGTGCAGGAGGGCATGTCAGGAGCAGCACCAAGCAGACCTAAAAATGAGGTGTCAACCTGGTGAAGCTACAACACAGGACTACTTGCATGTCATATAGCGGAAGCAGCATGCAATAGACAGAGCTGAGTGATCTCACAACCAACAGATCAGATCAAAGCTCTGCAGTCTTGCCATATCCAGTCCTGAATGGTGGTGGATAATTAAACAATCAACAGGAGGTTCCACAAATATCCCCATCCTGCATGATAGTGGAGACCAGCATGTCAGTGCAAAATACAAGGTTGAATAATTTGCAACCATCTTCAGACAGAAGTATTAACTAAATGATGCATCTCGACCTCCTCCTGAGGTCCACAGCATCACAGATGCCAATCTTCAGCTAATCCACTTCACTCCACATGATATCAAGAAATGGCTGAAGGCACTGGATACTGACAACATCCCGGCTGTAGTGCTGATGACTTATGCTCCAGATCTAGCCGCGCCACTAGCCACGCTGTTCCAGTACAGCTACAACACTGGCATCTACCCAGCAACGTGGAAAATTACCCAGGTATGTCCTGCAAACAAAAAGCAGGACAAATCCAACCCTGTCAATTACTGCCCCATCAGCCTCCTCTTGATCATCAGTAAAGTGATGGAAGGTGTCATTGACAGTGCTATCAAGCAGCACTTACACAGCAATAACCTGCTCATCAATGCTCATTTTGGGTTCTGCCAGAGCCACTTGGTTCCTGACCTCGTTGCAACCTTGACCCAAATTTGGACAAAAGAGCTGGACTCAAGAAGTGAGGTGAGGAGACAGTGACTGCTCTTGCCAAGGGCATCAAGGAGCCCTTGCAAAATTGAAGTCAATGGACACCTGGGAGAAAACTCTCCACTCGAATTCTTTGAGGAAGTGACAAAGTTGATTGATGAGGGAAGGGCTGTAGATGTCATATACATGGACTTCAGTAAGGCGTTTGATAAGGTTCCCCATGGTAGGCTGATGGAGAAAGTGAAGTCGCATTGGGTCCAGGGTGTACTAGCTAGATGGATAAAGAACTGGCTGGGCAACAGGAGACAGAGAATAGCAGTGGAAGGGAGTTTCTCAAAATGGAGACGTGTTCCACAGGGATCCGTGCTGGGACCACTGTTGTTTGTGATATACATAAATGATTTGGAGGAAAGTATAGGTGGTCTGATTAGCAAGTTTGCAGACGACACTAAGATTGGTGGAGTAGCAGATAGTGAAGGGGACTGTCAGAGAATACAGCAGAATATAGATAGATTGGAGAGTTGGGCAGAGAAATGGCAGATGGAGTTCAATCAGGGTAAATGCGAGGTGATGCATTTTGGAAGATCCAATTCAAGATTGAACTATACAGTAAATGGAAAAGTCCTGGGGAAAATTGATGTGCAGAGAGATTTGGGTGTTCAGGTCCATTGTTCCCTGAAGGTGGCAACGCAGGTCAATAGAGTGGTCAAGAAGGCATACAGCATGCTTTCCTTCATCGGACGGGGTATTGAGTACAAGAGTTGGCAGGTCATGTTACAGTTGTATGGGACTTTGGTTCGGCTGCATTTGGAATACTGCATGCAGTTCTGGTCGCCACATTACCAAAAGGATGTGGATGCTTTGGAGAGGGTGCAGAGGAGGTTCACCCAGGATGTTGCCTGGTATGGAGGGTGCTAGCTATGAAGCGAGGTTGAGTAGATTAGGATTATTTTCATTAGAAAGGCGGAGGTTGAGGAGGGACCTGATTGAGGTGTACAAAATCATGAGAGGTATAGACAGGGTGGATAGCAAGAAGCTTTTTCCCAGAGTGGGGGATTCAAATACTAGGGGTCACGAGTTCAAAGTGAGAGGGGAAAAGTTTAGGGGGGATATGCGTGGAAAGATCTTTACGCAGAGGGTGGTGGGTACCTGGAACGCGTTGCCAGCGGAGGTGGTAGACGCGGGCACGATAGCGTCTTTTAAGATGTATCTAGACAGATCCATGAATGGGCAGGAAGCAAAGAGATGCAGACCCTTAGAAAATAGGCGACATGTTTAGGTAGAGGATCTGGATCGGCACAGGCTTGGAGGGCCGAAGGGCCTGTTCCTGTGCTGTAATTTTTGTTCTTTGTTCTTTAGTTGGAGTCATACCTAGCGCAAAGGAATATGGTGATAGTTGTGGGTGGCCAATCATCTCAGTCCCAGAACAGCACTCTGGAGTTCCTCAGGGTAGTGTCCTAGGCCCCAACGATCTTCCATTGTTTCATCAATGACCTTCCCTCTATCATAAGGTCAGAAGTGGGGATGTTCGCTGATGATTCCAAAATGTTCAGTAGCATTAGCAACTCCTCAGCTACTGAAGCAGTCCGTGTCCACATGTAGAGAGACCTGGACAACATTGGGCTTGGGCTGATAAGTGACAAGGAACATTCAACCCACAAAAGTGCCAGGCAATGAATATCTCCAACAAGAGAGAATCTAACCATCTCCCCTTGACATTCAATGGCATTACCATTGCTGAATCCCTCACTATCAACATTCTGGGGGTTACCATTGAGCAGGAACTGAATTGGATCAGCCATATAAATACCGTAGCTACAAGAGCAGGTCAGAGGCTGGGAATTCTGCTGTGAATCACTCACCTCCTGTCCACCATCTACAAGGCACAAGTCAGGAGCGTGATGGAATACTCCCCATTTGCCTGGATGAGTGCAGCTCCAACAACACTCAAGAAGCTCAACATCATCCAGGACAAAGCAGCTCGCTTGATCAGCACCCCATCCACCACCTTAAATATTCACTCCCTCCACCACAAGTGAACAGTGGTAGCAGTGCGTACCATCTAAAAGATGCACTGCAATAACTCACCAAGCCTCCTTCGACAGCACCTTCCAAACCCATGACCTCGACCACCTAGAAGGACATTGGATGCATAGGAACACCACCATCTGCCAGTTCCCGTCCAAGCTACACACCATCCTGACTGGGAACTATATCACCGTTCCTTCACTGTTACTGGATCAAAATCCTGGAACTCCCTTCCGAACAGCACTGTGGATTTACCTACACCACATGGACTGCAACAGCTCAAAAAGGCAGCTCACCATAACCTTCTCAAGGGAAGTTAGGAATGGGCAATAAATGCTGGCGTTGCCAGCGATGCCCACATTCCGTGAAAGAATAAAAAAGAGATTTGCCACAATGGTAGCAGGGTGAGGGACTTCAGTGATGTGGAGAGATTGGAGAAGCTGGGGTTGTTCTCCTTGCGGCAGAGAAAATTCAGAAAAGATTTGACACATTTGTTCCAAATCATGAAGTTCTTCAATAGTTTAAATAAGGAGAAACTGTTTCCAGTGGTAAAAGGGTCAGTAAGCAGAGGACACAGATAACAGGTGATTGGCAGAAGAACCAGAGGTGACATGAAGAACCATTTTTTACACAGCAATGTGTTGTGATAAAGAAAGAAAAGACTTGCATTTATATAGCACCTTTCAAGACCACTGGACATATCAAAGCACTTTGTAGAAAATGAAATACTTTTGAAGTGTAATCACTGTTGTAATGTCAGAAATGCAGCAGCTGATATTCACAAACAGCAATGTGATAATGACCAACTGATCTGATTGAGGGGCAAATATTGATCACAACACCAGGGAGAATTGCTCTTCACTTGTTTGAAATTGCAGCATGGGATCTTTTACATTCACCCAAACATGCAGACCAGGTCTTGGTTTAACATCACACCTGAAAGGCAGCACCTTCAACACCCTCAGTGCTGCACTGGAGTGTCAGCTGTGAAATCTGAACCCAGAAGCTTGTGATTTCGAGGTGAGTGTGACCAACTGAGCCACAGCTTTTACCTGAGTCTCAATCCTTCTACCAACAGTTTCTCTCTATCGGGTCTGTCACGACCCCTCATGATTGTGAACACCTCTATCAAATCTCCTCTCTGAGGAGAACAACCCCAGCTTCTCCAATCTATCCACATAACTGAAATCCTAACCACACGTTGCAGAAAGGAATTTTTCCTCAAGTTCTTTCCAGTTTTGTGAGTTACATTAAATCTGTAACCTTCGGTTAGAGACCGTTGAGCAGTTAGAAACAGTTCCTCAGTATTTACTCTACCTCAAACCTTCAAGGAAGCTCTGCAAAGTAACTGAAAATCAAGTTGTCAGAAGTGGGATTTAAACACATGCCTCCAGTGAAAGCTGCAACCTGAACAGAGAAGCTGAAACCGCTCAGTCACCTCCACTGTTCAGACCTTTTTAACCTCGTCATCACTTCTGTACTTTGAAAGGTTCACTCAAAGAACAAAGAACAAAGAAAATTACAGAAACAAAAACAAGAAATGCTGGATTCACTCAGCAGGTCTGGCAGCATCTGTAGAAAGAGAAGCAGAGTTAACGTTTCGGGTCAGTGACCCTTCTTCGGAACTGTTCCGAAGAAGGGTCACTGACCCGAAACGTTAACTCTGCTTCTCTTTCTACAGATGCTGCCAGACCTGCTGAGTGAATCCAGCATTTCTTGTTTTTGTTTCAGATTTCCAGCATCCGCAGTATTTTGCTTTTATTTTAGTGTTTAATTCACTGCCACTTCTCTTCCAGGAATGCCTACCTTGAAGAAGTTCTGCTCTTCTCTCCGACAGTTCCGAAGAAGGGTCACTGACCCGAAACGTTAACTCTGCTTCTCTTTCTACAGATGCTGCCAGACCTGCTGAGTGAATCCAGCATTTCTTGTTTTTGTTTCAGATTTCCAGCATCCGCAGTATTTTGCTTTTATAAAGAAAATTACAGCACAGGAACAGGCCCTTCGGCCCTCCAAGCCTGCGCCAATCCAGATCCTCTATCTAAACATGTCGCCTATTTTCTAAGGGTCTGTATCTCTTTGCTTCCTGCCCATTCATGGATCTGTCCAGATAAATCTTAAAAGATGCTATCATGCCCGCGTCTACCACCTCCGCTGGCAACGTGTTCCAGGCACCCACCACCCTCTGCGTAAAGAACTTTCCATGCATATCCCCCCTAAACTTTTCCCCTCTCACTTTGAACTCGTGACAACTGGTAATTGAATCCCCCACTCTGGGAAAAAGCTTCTTGCTATCCACCCTGTCTATACCTCTCATGATTTTGTACACCTCAATCAGGTCCCCCCTCAACCTCCGTCTTTCTAATGAAAATAATCCTAATCTACTCAACCTCTCTTCATAGCTAGCGCCCTCCATACCAGGCAACATCCTGGGTGAACCTCCTCTGCACCCTCTCCAAAGCATCTACATCCTTTTGGTAATGTGGCGACCAGAACTGCACGCAGGATTCCAAATGTGGGCGAAACAAAGTCTTATACAACTGTAACATGACCTGCCAACCCTTGTACTCAATACCCCGTCCGATGAAGGAAAGCATGCCGTATGCCTTCTTGACCACTCTATTGACCTGCGTTGCCACCTTCATGGAACAATGGACCTGAACACCCAAATCTCTCTGTACATCAATTTTCCCCAGGACTTTTCCATTTACTGTATAGTTCACTCTTGAATTGGATCTTCCAAAATGCATCACCTCGCATTTGCCCTGATTGAACTCCATCTGCCATTTCTCTGCCCAACTCTCCAATCTATCTATATTCTGCTGTATTCTCTGACAGTCCCCTTCACTATCTGCTACTCCACCAATCTTAGTGTCGTCTGCAAACTTGCTGATCAGACCACCTATACTTTCCTCCAAATCATTTATGTATATCACAAACAACAGTGGTCCCAGCACGGATCCCTGTGGAACACCACTGGTCACACGTCTCCATTTTGAGAAACTCCCTTCTACTGCTATTCTCTGTCTCCTGTTGCCCAGCCAGTTCTTTATCCATCTAACTAGTACACCCTGGACCCCATGCGACTTCACGTTCTCCATCAGCCTACCATGGGGAACCTTATCAAACGCCTTACTGAAGTCCATGTATATGACATCTACAGCCCTTCCCACATCAATCAACTTTGTCACTTCCTCAAAGAATTCTATTAAGTTGGTAAGACATGACCTTCCCTGCACAAAACCATGTTGCCTATCACTGATAAGCCCATTTTCTTCCAAATGGGAATAGATCCTATCCCTCAGTATCTTCTCCAGCAGCTTCCCTACCACTGACGTCAGGCTCACCGGTCTATAATTACCTGGATTATCCCTGCTACCTTTCTTAAACAAGGGGACAACATTAGCAATTCTCCAGTCCTCCGGGACCTCACCCGTGTTTAAGGATGCTGCAAAGATATCTGTTAAGGCCCCAGCTATTTCCTCTCTCGCTTCCCTCAGAAACCTGGGATAGATCCCATCCGTACCTGGGGACTTGTCCACCTTAATGCCTTTTGGAATATCCAACACTTCCTCCCTCCTTATGCCGACTTGACCTAGAGTAATCAAACATCTGTCCCTAACCTCAACATCCGTCATGTCCCTCTCCTCGGTGAATACCGATGCAAAGTACTCGTTTCGAATCTCACCCATTTTCTCTGACTCCACGCATATCTTTCCTCCTTTGTCCTTGAGTGGGCCAATCCTTTCTCTTGCTCCTTATATATGAATAAAAGGCTTTGGGATTTTCCTTAACCCTGTTTGCTAAAGATATTTCATGACCCCTTTTAGCCCTCTTAATTCCTCGTTTCAGATTGCGCCTACATTCCCGATATTCTTTCAAAGCTTCGTCTTTCTTCAGCCTCCTAGACCTTATGTATGCTTCCTTTTTCCTCTTAGCTAGTTTCACAATTTCACCTGTCATCCATGGTTCTCTAATCTTGCCATTTCTATCCCTCATTTTCACAGGAACATGTCTCTCCTGCACGCTAATCAACCTCTCTTTAAAAGCCTCCCACATATCAAATGTGGATTTACCTTCAAACCGCTGCTCCCAATCTACATTCCCCAGCTCCTGCCGAATTTTGGTATAGTTGGCCTTCCCCCAATTTAGCACTCTTCCTTTAGGACCACTCTCGTCTTTGTCCATGAGTATTCTAAATCTTACGGAATTGTGATCACTATTCCCAAAGTAGTCCCCAACTGAAACTTCAACCACCTGGCCGGGCTCATTCCCCAACACCAGGTCCAGTATGGCCCCTTCCCGAGTTGGACTATTTACATACTGCTCTAGAAAACCCTCCTGGATGCTCCTTACAAATTCTGTTCCATCTAGACCTCTAACACTATGTGAATCCCAGTCAATGTTGGGAAAATTAAAATCTCCTATCACCACCACCCTGTTGCTCCTACATCTTTCCATAATCTGTTTACATATTTGTACCTCTATCTCACGCTTGCTGTTGGGAGGCCTGTAGTACAGCCCCAACATTGTTACCGCACCCTTCCTATTTCTGAGTTCTGCCCATATTGCCTCACTGCTCGAGTCCTCCATAGTGCCCTCCTTCAGCACAGCTGTGATATCCTCTTTGACCAGTAATGCAACTCCTCCACCCCTTTTACCTCCCTCTCTATCCCGCCAGAAGCATCGATATCCTGGGATATTTAGTTGCCAATCATGTCCTTCCCTCAACCAAGTCTCAGTAATAGCAATAACATCATACTCCCAGCTACTAATCCAAGCCCTAAGTTCATCTACCTTACCTACTACACTTCTTGCATTAAAACAAATGCACCAGTCCCTCTGCGTTCATCATCTGCTCCCTGTCTACTCTTTCCCTTAGTCACGCTGACTTCATTATCTAGTTCCTTACAGGCTTTAGTTACTACCTCCTTACTGTCCACTGACCTCCTCATTTGGTTCCCATCCCCCTGCCACATTAGTTTAAACCCTCCCCAACAGTGTTAGCAAAAGCACCCCCAAGAACATTGGTTCCAGTCCAGCCCAGGTGTAGACCGTCCAATTTGTAATAGTCCCACCTCCCCCAGAACCGGTCCCAATGTCCCAAAAATCTGAACCCCTCCCTCCTGCACCATCTCTCAAGCCACGCATTCATCCTGACTATTCTTTCATTTCTACTCTTACTAGCATGTGGCACTGGTAGCAATCCTGAGATTACTACCGCTGAGGTCCTACTTTTTAACTTGGCTCCTAACTCCCTAAACTCTGCTTGTAGGACCTCATCCTGTTTTTTACCTCTATCATTGGTGCCTATGTGCACAATGACAACTGGCTGTTCACCCTCCCCCTTCAGAATGTTCTGCAGCCGATCTGAGATATCCCTGACCCGTGCACCTGGGAGGCAACATACCATTCGGGAATCTCGTTTTCGACCACAGAACCGCCTATCTACTCCCCTTACAATTGAATCCCCTATGACTATAGCCCTTCCACTCTTTATTCCGCCCTTCTGAACAGCAGAGCCAGCCACGGTGCCATGAACCTGGCTACTGCTGCCTTCCCCTGGTGAGCCATCTCCCTCAACAGTATCCAAAACAGTATACCTGTTTTGGAGGGAGATGACCGCAGGGGACACCTGCACTGCCTTCCTGCTCTTTCTCTGCCTTTTGGTCACCCATTTCCTTTCTCCCTCAGCAATCCTAATCTGCGGTGTGACCAATTCGCTAAACGTGCTATCCACGACCTCCTCAGCATCGCGGATGCTCCAAAGTGAGTCCATCCGCAGCTCCAGAGCCGTCATGCGGTCTAACAAGAGCTGCAGCTGGACACAATTCCAACACGTGAAGGAGTCAGGGACATCAGCCGTGTCCCTGAGCTCCCACATTGAGCAAGAGGAGCATAACACGGGTCTGAGACCTCCTGCCATTTTTAATCTTAAGCTTAACTTAGTCTTAACTTAGATAAATGAAAAAGGAACGAAAAGTTTTTACCAATCACACGAAAAAAAAATAAATAGAAAAAGCCTTACCTTATCTGCACACCACCGAGTCGTTTTTTTTTTGGTCAGAGGAGGAGGGCGGGTGGGAGACACTACAGGTGTAGGGTCTCGGGTTCAGCCGCTGCCCAAATATATAGGATTTACTTACCCAGCTGCCACCTCGCTCTCCCTGTCGCCGCTGCAAAAAGAAACTGCCGAAACAAAAAGATAAGTTTATATAAGTTGTAAACTCACTTACCCAGCTGTCACCTCGCTCTCCCTGTCGCCGCTAAAGGCAATCTTACCTAATAAACCAGTGTTGGCTGCTCCAAATTTTGCGAAACCCTTTAAAATAGCGATCGATTCTAGCGACCTGGGGGTTGGTGCAGTCCAATTGCAGGATGACAAATCGGGCATAGAGAAGCCAGTAGGGTACTTTTCAAGAAAACTAAGTTGGCATCAAAAAAGTATTCCACTGTGGAAAAAGAAACATTCGGACTTTTGCTGGTTCTCAAACATTTCAAAGTATATGTCCGCCAGGACTATAAAGAAACACTAATATAAACTGACAATAACCCATTAACGTTTGTGGATAAGTTTAAAAACCAAAATACTAGAATATTTAGATGGAGTTTGTTGCTACAGCCTGATCATTTGAAAATTGTACATATTTTGGGGAAGAACAATGTTGTCGCCAGCGCTTTGTCACGAATTTAATTTTACTATGTTAAGTTATGTAGATGGCGATGGGACAAAGAAAATGTTGTGAATTATCACTGGGGTAAATGGGTGTGTGAATGTGAGAAAATGTTAAGAATGTTTTTTTCCCAGTTTCTTTGAAGTGCAGGGGCAAGAATGAACACCTATCATTTGGAGAAACTGCAAGAGAAGAAGATACTTGTCCACTCAACACAGTATTGGACTGGCAGTCAAGTAAGCTTGCATGCAGCTAGCTGTGAAATGGCATGAGACTGACATCTCGTGGTGTGAAATAGAACTGCAAGAGCGAAATTGATTGATAATAAATAGCTAGGTGGGAATGTCAGCTGCGAGGGGGATAGAAAGGGCCGGATTTTATTTGGTTCACTCCCCCCGACATTCCTGCACTGCTCCAATTCTGGTCTTTTGAGCATCGCTGATTTTAATCGCTCCACCGCTGGCGGCTGTGCCATCAGCTGTCCAGGCCCGAAGCCTGAGATTTCCCTCCCTGAACTCTCCGCCTCTCCACCTCTCTTCCCTCCTTTGAAACACTCATGGAAGCTACTTCTGTGACCAAGCTTTTGGCCATCTGCTCTAATATGGTCTTATGTGGTTCGGGGTCAAATTTCGCTTTCCGACACTCCCGTACGTTAAAGGTGCTCTAGAAATTTACACACAAGTTGTTGTTGATTTTGGTCTGGAATGTATTGCCTGAGAGGATGGTGGAAGGAGACTCAATCGTAAGGTTGAAAAGCGAATTTCGATAAATCGTTGAAAGGAAATGAAAGAGCTGCCACAGGCACGATGGGCCGCCCTGGTTGTAGATGTCGTCGTCATCCTTCCTTCGACATGAGATGATGGACGTGCAGCAAATCCATTGGCGATGGGATAGTTTCCCATGGTGCACTTTGTCCGATAGCTGAAGAGGTCAATCTGTGAGAGGCAGGTTCTTCCACAAGTGACACATATGAGGTGGGATTATCAGGTGTCGCTGTTTTCCATGTTGGCACCTGCTGTCAAGCTGCTGTAGTCACTGATCGTCATGGTGACGCACACACCAGTCCAGGGGTAATATCACCATTTCCCTCTGTTGTTGGCCAGTGTCTCCCATGTGTGAAAATCGATGTTTCGGGCCTTCATGTCCTGCTTGCAGGCATCCTTGAAGTGGGGCTTTGGGCATCCAACTGGTCTTCTGTCTCCGGCGACCTCCCCATACAGAATACCCTTGGGAATGTGTCATCTTCCATCCTGCGAACGTGCCTGAGCCAGCAAAGTCACCTCTGCTTGACGAGTGTGAGCATACTCGGGAGATTTGCTTTTGAAAGCATTGTGACATTTGTGATTTTGTCCAGTGTTTATTTGCGCAGTGTCTCACTGTCTTTTGCACAACTGCCTTGGCTAATTTCAAGTCATATAATGTTCTGGCTGCTGGTTTCATGTTGTGCATCAGGTCGGTTCTGCTTTTTGCTTCAATAACAGATGTCATCTCTGCTGAGTAGGTGGGGAAGAAACAGTTGCTCACCTCCTTCTGGAATGTGTCTTTGCAAAGCAGGTGTGGAACCAGATGCAGTGGTTTTTGTCGAGATTTATCCCAAGCAGCTCTGTAATACAGGAGTCTGTGCTCGACGGGCTGTTCCCACGGATGCACACCGAGATAAACATCAACTGCTGCTGGAGGACCATCAATTTGGTGAAAGAAGCTCTTTGGGCTGCCCTTAACTTGCTGGTCTTCCAGCGCAAAGAGTTGTTCACGACCGAGTGTTGCAGACTGGCACATTCCAAGGTCCAGGACTACATGCTGAGGGACACACTAAAGCTTGGGGTAGCCACTGCAAAGGCTCAATGTGGAAAGACCACTGTGTAAGGTCCTCCCGCCATAGTGAACTAAGGAACTGGACCCATGGGAAACCCCTCGGGCTGTATACACCAGATATGATTTTGCTGTAAAATGTCCATGGCAGGTAAAATGGAATGGAAGGGTTGTGAGGCAACTCACCCCTCTATTGAAGAAAAGTTAATGAACCAGATAGAAGAAAGGAGTGAGATAGAGAGTAAAATAGCCCTGGTCTGTTCCTACTAACCCCCCGACACCCGACTTAAAATGGCATCATTTTCTCCTGGTTCGCGCCATTCTAATCCATTGATGTTTGCAAACCTTTCATCTGTCCCTTTAATTCCTGTTTCCTAATCCATTGATGTTTCACAATATCCCAATCCATTGATATAACTCAGTCCATAGAATTTCCCAATCCAGATATTTTCCAGTCCATTGACTTTCCTAATCCATTAATGGTTCCTGTCCATTGACATTCCCAATCCATTTATATTGCCTGTGATTTCAAAGCAACTGTGGAATACAAATAGTATCAGTATTATCAGATGCATCGAGACGAGGTGCAATAGCACCTTTGCACTTTTTGGACTGTCAACTTGTGCTGTTTTGAACTGTTTTAGAATGCATTTTTTTACAGATTTATATGAATGAAGTATATTTGTAGGAATAAAAACCTGGGAATTCATGTGCATAGTTCTTTGAAGGTGGCAGGACACATTGAGAGAGTAGTTAGCAAAGCATATGGGATCTTGGGCTTCATAAATAGAGGTATTGAGGACAAAAGCAGGGAAGTTATGCTGAACCTGTATAAAGTTCTAGCTTGGCCACAAGCAGAGAATTGCATCCAGTTCTAGTCACCACACTTTTGGAGGGATGTGAGTGTCCTTGAGAGGGTGGAGGAAATTTACCAGAATGGTTCCAGACATGAGGGATTTTAGCTGTAAGGTTAGGTTGGAGAAGCTGGGGTTGTCCTCCTTGCAGCAAAAGAGATTGAGGGGAGATTTGATAGACATGTACAAGATTATAATAAATATGACAGATTTAGATAACTTACAGGGCTATGGGGATAGAGCGGGGGAATGGGACTGAATGGATTGATTTACATGGGCTTGATGGGCAAAATGACTCCATGACTCAATGACTCTCTCTGCTTCTCTCTCTCTCTCTCTCTGTCTCTGTCCAACGCTTTACCTCTCTCTGCCTCTCTCTCTCTGTCTGTCTTTAGCTGGTCCTCTAACTTTCTATTGCACTCTCTCTCCCTCTCTTTCTCTCTCTTTTTTTCACTCTCTCTCTCCATTACACACATATTTATGAATCACATGTCAAAGAAGGAAACATAATGAAGGAATGGCTGCGCCCTTGAAAATGTTTCCGGCAGAATAGTTAAATGTTTAAAGTTTCTGTAGGGAGTTTGACCTGAGATGGTGAGACACAAGAACGTGAGGTTATTAAAGTCTTCACCAAATGTAATGGGAAATAATTTTCTTCACTGGTGAACCCAAAGGAACAAATATGGCACAAGAATGAGAAAAGTCAGAGGATTGAGAAACATCCAATGGATCTTCACATATACAAGTCAGCAGACCCACAGAGATACAGTAGATTGAGAGTTCAGATCCAGTGATAGACTGGACAAATATCGAGCCAGTGCTTTTTTCTTTATAAACCCAACATCTGTCCACTTGGCTATTGCACCTCGTCTCGATGTATCTGATAATACTGATACTATTTGTATTCCACAGTTGCTTTCAAATCACAGGCAATATAAATGGATTGGGAATGTCAATGGTCAGGAACCATTAATGGATTGGGAAAGTCAATGGACTGGAAAATATCTGGATTGGGAAATTCTATGGACTGAGTTATATCAATGGATTGGGATATTGTGAAACATCAATGGATTAGGAAACAGGAATTAAAGGGACAGATGAAAGGTTTGCAAACATCAATGGATTAGAATGTGCAGAAGCAGGAGAAAATGATGCCATTTTAAGTCGGGTGTCGGGGGGTTAGTAGGAACAGACCAGGGCTATTTTACTCTCTATCTCACTCCTTTCTTCCATCTGGTTCATTAACGCATCCTCTCTCTCTCAGAGCGGTGGGAATCACTGGAACCCACACTTGCTGCTCAGGTTGTTTGGTTCCGGGAAAATACACGATCCACATCAGATTGACAGGAAGGATAAATGTGATTCATAGCCAATCATATTCCTTTTGGTCAGTGTGGTCTCCTCTACATTGGGGAGACCAAGCGCAGACTGGGTGACCGCTTTGCGGAACATCTCCACTCAGTCCGCAAGCAGGACCCTGAGCTTCCGATTGCTTGCCATTTCAACACTCCCCCCTGCTCTCATGCTCACATCTCTGTCCTGGGATTGCTGCAGTGTTCCAGTGAACATCAACGCAAGCTCGAGGAACAGCATCTCATCTACCGATTAGGCACACTACAGACTGCCGGACTGAACATTGAGTTCAATAATTTCAGAGCATGACAGCCCCCCACTTTACTTTCATTTTTAGTCATTTTTAGTTATTTTTTCTTCCTTTTTTTTGCATTCCTTTTTACATTTTTTACAATCTTTTTTTGCATTTATTTCATTTCATCTTAGTTTGTTCAGTTTGCTTACCCACTGTTTTTTTCAGGTTGTTTTTCTTCAGGTTTGCACTTGCAGATGTTCTATATTCAGTATATTCACACCTAATCTGTACTAATGCTTTGTCTTTCGAAACACCATTAACATATTGTTTGCCTTTGCTCCGTGACCTTTTGGTCAGCTATGTGGCCTGGTCCAATCTGCACCTTCTCCTTTGTTATCTCTTGCCCAACCCCCACCTCACTTGTTTATAATCTGTGACTTTTCTAATATTTGTAAGTTCCGAAGAAGGGTCACTGACCCGAAACGTTAACTCTGCTTCTCTTTCCACAGATGCTGCCAGACCTGCTGAGTGAATCCAGCATTTCTTGTTTTTGTTTCAGATTTCCAGCATCCGCAGTATTTTGCTTTTATTATATTCCTTTTGGTGATGTATGCTCAGCCTTGTTATATCAGCAAAGGCAGCAGGAAATGCAAATCCTGAAGAGTTTTGATCGAGTGAAGAAGGAGAAAATGTTGCCAGTGTCAGAAGGGTCAGTAACCAGAGGAAACACATTTAAAGTAATTGGCTAAATAATGAGAGTTTATTTATTTAGAAATACAGCACTGGAACAGGCCCTTCGGCCCACCTAGTCTGTGCCGACCAACAACCACCCATTTATAATAACCCTACAGTAATCCCATATTCCCTACCACCTACCTACACTAGGGGCAATTTACAACAGCCAATTTACCTACCACCTGCAAGTTTTTGGCAGTGGGAGGAAACCAGAGCACCCGGCGAAAACCCAGAAGGTCATAGGAAGAACTTGCAAACTGCGCACAGACAGTACCCAGAATCAAACCCTGGTCCCCAGAGCTGTGAAGCTGCGGTGCGAAGCACTGCACCACTGTGCACCACTGTGTTGTGATGAGGAGATTGTTTTTTCAGCAGTGTGTTGTTCTGGTCTGGAATGCAATCCTGAAAGGTCAGTGGAAGCAGATTCAATGGTAACTCTAAATGGAATTGGATAAATACCTGACATGGAAAATATAACAGGGCAATGAGGGAAAGGACAGGAGTGCGGGATGTGGGATTAATAGAATAGCTCTGTTAAATATCCAGCATATGCACAGTAATAAGGTTCAGTGCTTGGACCTCAGATATTTTCACTCTATTAATGGCAGAGAAGGCTCGAGGGACCATGTGGCTACTTCTCATGTTCTTCCCAGTGTCCAGGATGAAGTGCAACAGGACACTGATTTCCAGATGGTTGAAACAATCAGCGGAAAACAAATGCAATGGGCATCCTTCAGGAAAACATCACATTTAAGATGAGAAACTAATCACAAGGCATGGAGGAAGATTGAACCCGTGATCTTCACTTTACGAAACTGACGCCTGACCAATTGGCAACCATGCCTCTGGGTAATTAGTACCTGAGGCTCCAGAGCAGGATTTGTGATTCTTTTTCAATTTGGTTGAAACAGCATCGAGAAACATGCACAGAAATAAAGAGGGATTGTGGAATGGGTAACAGATCCTCATTTACATCATCAGCATCATGAAATCTTCATTCAGACGTTCCATTCCCATCCTCAGCTTTTCTCACATCTGAACAATAATATAATTGAGTGGACATTGGGTTGTTACTGGGCAGATTATGTAAATAGACTGTGTACATCATCACAGGAAGTGATGTAATATAATCTGTACGGCACCTCATGGAGAGTTGTCGATGAAACCTTCCATGCAAGAAATGTAGAGTAAACTCAGGTTATTTTAGCCATCAGACTCTTATAAATTCTGTACTAAGACTTGACAGATATCAGAATATTATATGGGGGCCACAGAAAACCAAAGTGAAGATGGAGAAATCTTTGCCTCTACCGGAGAACTTTGAAAAGGTCACTGGACTGAACCAAGCCGAGGAGTGGCCGAGATGGTTCCAGAGGTTTGCAATGGATCGTACTGCATCGGGTCTCGTGCAGAAGCCAGACATGGAGCAGGTCAGTACGCTATTGTATGCAATGGAGGGAGTGTGGATGCAACATCCTCATGAAGAACAGAAGGTTACGTGTGAAGAAGTTATTAAGGCACTCAAGACCTATTTTAATTCAGGAATAAAATGTCATCGTGGAGCCAAATTTAAAACGCTGCATTTGCTGACAACGCAACCACCAGGTGGTGCTGTACTAGGACATGCGCAAATGCAGCCTCTTCCACTGAAACATCACTGTCTGTGACATTCAGGCAGCTGCCAGGATTAAAGATGGTGCAATTCAATGTGTCATAGAAAACAACTTCGACCCAAAAAGACTTTCAAAGGTTGCCGTCGCCGCCTCCATCCCACCCCCAACAATCCCCTGCTCCCTCCTGAGCATTCGCCAGTTATACAGTACCAAGTCATCTTAATTCACCTAAAGTGAATTACTTTCGGAGCAGTGACTGTCGTTTCAGAAGCAAATATGGCACATATCTACAGAATGGACATGTTTTGGTTGATACTCGGAGAACGTTGTGCTGTTTGAAGTCTCATCAGAAGGACAGCACCCCTGACAGTGCTGCACACCCTCTGTAATTCAGTGAAGTTTCATAGAGTCATAGAGTTATACAGCACAGAAACAGGCCCTTCGACCATCATGTCCGTGCCGGCCATCAAGTACCGATCTATTCTAATTCCATTTTCCAGCACATGGCCGTAGCCTTGTATTCTGTGGCGTTTTGAGTGGTCATCTAGATTTTTTCCTCAAATCCCCTCTATACAGTGCCATCCCATTCTCCGGACGATCATTCCCCGTTTCCCCCCATCCCACTCTCTGACTGCTCACTCCCCGCTTCCCCCACCACCACCCCCATCCTGCTCTCTGGCCGCTCACACTCAAGGCCCTGGGCTCTGCCGCTTCCCTCCTCTCGGCCACTCGCTCCAACATTGCCCCATCACCCCTCGAGGCTCGCCTTGCTTTATCGGGTGGTGCGGGGAAGAATGATCGAATGTTGGAGCGAGAGGCCGAGAGGAGGGAAGCAGCATGGCTTAGAGCTAGTGTCTGGAGGGACGTGGGGGGGAAGCGGGGCGTGAGTGGACGGAGAGAGGGCAGTGCGGGGGTGGGGGGGTAGCAAGTGGCCGGAGGTCGTGGGAGCGGGGTAGCAAGGAGCGGGCAGCGAGCGGCCTGGAGTGAGTGGCCGAGTGGGGGGAGAGAGTTTTCCCGCACATGCGCCACTTTGTCCTGGAAGACGTAGGCTGAGCATGCACAGCATCTCAGAGCGCAGGAGACTGTTTGTGCATGTGCGAGCTTGGAGCGCTCTGATGACGTCGGCTGGCTGCTGCATTGTCAGGAATCACTTTGAATTTAATAAGCATACAAAACAGAAAGGGGAGAGTATTCATTCATTTATCAATGACTTGTACAATCTCACGGAGGATTGTGAATACAGCAACTTAAGAGAAGAGCTGAATGGAGACAGGATTATGTTCGGGGTATTAGACAACACCCTTTCAGATCATCTACAGTCCAGGGCTGATCTCACATTAACGAAAGAGTTTCAATTGAGCAGACAAACAGAGGTTAGAAAGTTTAACCAATCCGTTGTCCGAGGGGACAGGGAGAGTCTGATCTCGAGAGTTGCAGACTCAATTGAATTTGTTAAGAAAGCAAAAGGAAAAATTAGTGGTAAAAGACAAGAAAGACGGGAAGAGCATCTAGTGGTAGCTGCAACCAATTGCAGTAGGTGTGGCCGAGAGAGACACAAGTGGGAAAACTGCCTCGCCAAAGAAGCTGAGTGTTTTTCCTGCAGAAAGATGGGACACTTTCAGTCAGTGTGTGGCAGTAAAATACCAGCGGTGAATATAATTAAAGGGAGATCCCGAGAGAGCAAAAACATTAATGAAGTACAGGATATCCA
This sequence comes from Heterodontus francisci, assembly GCF_036365525.1. Lineage (NCBI taxonomy): Eukaryota > Metazoa > Chordata > Chondrichthyes > Heterodontiformes > Heterodontidae > Heterodontus > Heterodontus francisci. The sequence continues at coordinate 3,694,249 of NW_027142006.1, forward strand.
AAGTGTGGAAATACATTTCTCAGGTGAAATCCAGGAAACAAAGTGAAAGTTGCTGTACGACAGAAATTCTGAAATATTTTAAGACAGAGGTAGATAGATTCTTGATAAACAAGGGGGTGAAAGGTTATCGGGGGCAGGTGGGAATGTGGAGTTGAGGTTGCAATCAGATCAGTCATGATCTTATTGAATGGTGGAGCAGACTCGAGGGGCCGAGTGGTCTACTCCTGCTCCTAATTGGTATGTTTGTATGTCAGAAAACATGTTCTAGATACAATGAGAACTATCATTTGTTTGGAAATGGATTTGAACCCCCTTTTATCAAAAGGTTATTGAGCTTTAATTTTTCTACAATTAACAGGCAAATCCTTGTGGAGTTGAGATTGACAGAAACAATGGGCTGGATTCTCTAGATCCCTCGACGTCAAGATCTGTGGTGGGGGTGGGGTGGGAGCCGCTTGAAGATGGCCCCGGATGAGGCCCGCCACGGACCTCAACGCCGGCAGGGCCTGGCTCAATATTGCCGGCGACGGCTAGGCCTTGTGGGGGACCCCCACCGCTCGGCAACGGGACCACAAACCTGCATTAATTATTATCCCATCACTTCCTGATATCCTGCTGCGATCTTCAGCCCAGTGACTGGCACTGCCGTGCCTTCGGAGCCCCATCCGGGGAAATGAGGTGCAACACTGATGGGGAGGGCGCAGAAGGTAAGTTTCTCAGTGTGAGGGTGGGGGGACGGAGTCAAATTAATGTCATGGGTGTTTGGGATGGTGGGAAGGGTTATAGTTTACAGTTTGTGCAGTTTTGGGTGGAAGGTCAGATGGTAAAGGTAGGTTTTGGGAAGGAAAGGGCAAATAATTAATTTAACTGTTATTGGGGGGATGGGAGAGAGGCAAAAGCAATGTATTTATTTCATTTCATTTAATCTTCCAATAAATATTTTCCAGTAGGACTAACAGCCCTTTAAAAATGGCTGACACTCCAGTACAGTACTAAGGCAGTGCTGCACTATCAGAAATGCTGTTTTTCAGGTGAAACAGAAAACTGAGGATCCCTCTGCCCTCTCAGGTGGATGTTAAAGGTACCATGGCACTATTTCAGAGAATAGAAGGGGAATTATTTCTGGAGTGCTGGTCATTGTTTAACCCTGAATCAACATCACTAACAAACAGATTATCTCGTTTTTATCACATTGTTGTTTCTGGGAGCTTGCTGTGCGCACATTGGCCACCATGTTTCCTGCATGACTACAGTGACTACACTTGGAAAGTCCTTCATTGGCTGTAAAACACTTTGCAACGTCCTGTGGTCGTGAAATGCAAGTCTTGCTTTTTCCATTGTTATCAGTGTCATTGTGATCAAAAGATAGGATTCGTGAGCACAAAATTTAAATCAATTTTGATTAAAATAATGTAAAAGCATCTATATTTTTGCACTGTACTTAATAATCTCCATCTTCCTATCCTTACAGAGTGCAATGTCATCGACCCTGAAATTGATTCCACAATCTCATGGAATCACAGAGTCAGAGAAAGTTGAAGGCACAGAAAGAGGCCACTTGGCCCATCGTTTCTGTTCCACAGACAATTTCAGCCCCGTTCAGATGAAAGGTCACAGACCAGAAACGTTAACTCTGTTTCTCTCTCCACAGATGCTGCCAGACCTGCTGAGTATTTCCAGCATTTTCTGTTTTTATTTCAGATTTCCAGCATCTGCAGTATTTTGCTTCTGTGTTACTTTGAAAGTTAAAACTGACCCACCTGTCTACAATTCACACTGGGGTCCCCCATGAAATGATTCTGTATAATGTTCTGCCCTGGGAAAAAGTCTCTGGCTATCCACTCTATCTATGCCTCTCATCATCTTGTACCCCTCTATCAAGTCACCTCTTATCCTTCTTTGTTCCAATGAGAAAAGCCCTAGCAACCTCAACCTTTCTTCGTAAAACATACCCTCCAGTCCAGGCAGCATCCTGGTAAATCTCCTCTGCACCCTCTCTAAAGCTTCCACATCCTTCCTATAATGAGGCGACCAGAACTGAACACAATATTCCAAGTGTGGTCTAACCAGGGCTTTATAGAGCTGCAGCATAACCTCGCGGCTCTTAAACTCAATCCCCCTGTTAATGAAAGCCAACACACCATACGCCTTCTTAACAACCCTATCAACTTGGGTGGCAACTTTGAGCGATCTATGGACATGGACCCCAAGATCCCTCTGTTCCTCCACACTCCCAAGCATCCTGTCTTTAAGCCTGTATTCTGCATTCAAATTCGACCTTCCAAAATGAATCACTTCACACTTTTCCAGGTTGAACTCCATCTGTCCCTTTAATTCCTGTTTCCTAATCCATTGATGTTTCACAATGTACTGAACTCTCCCAATCCATTGAAATAACTCAGTCTATAGAATTTCCCAATCCACTGATATTTTCCAGTCCATTGACTTTCCCAATCCATTAATGGTTCCTGACCATTGACATTCCCAATCCATTTATATTGCCTGTGATTTCAAAGCAACTGTGGAATACAAATAGTATCAGTATTATCAGATACATCGAGACGAGGTGCAATAGCCAAGTGGACAGATGTCAGGTTTATAAAGAAAAAAGCACTGGCTCGATATTTGTCCAGTCTATCACTGGATCTGAACTCTCAACCTACTGTTTTTCTGTGGGTCTGCTGACTTGAATATGTGAAGAACCATTGGATGTTTCTCAATCCTCTGACTTTTCTCATTCTTGTGCCATATTTGTTCCTTTGGGTTCACCAGTGAAGAAAATTATTCCCTATTACATTTGGTGAAGACTTTAATAACCTCACATCCTTGTGTCTCACCATCTCAGGTCAAACTCCCTACAGAAACTTTAAACATTTAACTATTCTGCTGGAAACATTTTCAAGGGCGCAGCCATTCCTTCATTACGCTTCCTTCTTTGACATGTGATTGACAAATATGTGTGTAATGGAGAGAGAGAGAGTGAAAGAAAAGAGAGAGAGAGTGCAATAGAAAGTTAGAGGACCAGCTAAAGACAGATAGAGAGAGAGAGGCAGAGAGAGGTAAAGCGATAGACAGAGAGAGAGAGAGAGAGAGAGAGAGAGAGAGAGAAGGAGAGAGAGTCATTGAGTCCTGGAGTCACTACAGTACAGGAAGTAATTTTGCCCATCAAGCCCATGTAAATCAATCCATTCAGTCCCATTCCCCCGCTCTATCCCCATCGCCCTGTAAGTTATCTAAACCTGTCATATTTATTATAATCTTGTACATGTCTATCAAATCTCCCCTCAATCTCCTTTGCTGCAAGGAGAACAACTCCCGCTTCTCCAACCTAACCTTACAGCTAAAATCCCTCATGTCTGGAACCATTCTGTTAAATCTCCTCCACCCTCTCAAGGACACTCACATCCCTCCAAAAGTGTGTTGACCAGAACTGGATGCAATTCTCTGGTTGTGGCCCAACTAGAAATTTATACAGGTTCAGCATAACTTCCCTACTTTTGTGCTCAGTACCTCTATTTATGAAGCCCAAGATCCCATATGCTTTGCTAACTACTTTCTCAATGTGTCCTGCCACCTTCAAAGAACTATGCATATGAATCCCCAGGTTTTTATTCCTAAAAATATGCTTTATTCATATAAATCTGTAAAAAATGCATTATACAACAGTTCAAAACAGCACCAAGTTGACATTCCAAAAAGTGCAAAGGAAATCAGTTTTCTTCAATACAGGAGTGAGTTGCCTCACAACCCTTCCACTCCATTTTACCTGACATGGACATTTTACAGCAAACCCATAACTGGTGTATACAGCACAAGGGTTTCCAATGGGTCCAGCTGCCCAGTTCACTATGGCGGGGGGACCTTACACAGTGGTCTTTCCCCATTGAGCCTTTGCAGTGGCTACCCCAAGCTTTAGTGCGTCCCTCAGCACGTAGTCCTGGACCTTGGAATGTGCCAGTCTGCAAAACCCGGTCGTGGACAACTCTTTGCGCTGCAAGACCAGCAGGTTTCGGGCAGACCAAAGAGTGTCTATCACCAAATTGATGGTCCTCCAGCAGCAGTTAATGTTTATCTCGGTGTGCATCCCTGGGAACAGCCCGTAGAGCACAGACTCCTGTGTTACAGAGCTGCTTGGGATGAACCTCGACAAAAGCCACTGCATCTCTTTCCACACCTGCTTTGCAAAGACACATTCCAGAAGGAGGTGGGCAACTGCCTCTTCCCCACCGCAGCCACCTCGAGGGCCGCATGTGAAGGGGGCGAGACTTCGGGCATGCAGGAAGGATCTGACAGGAAGGGCTCTTCTTACCACCAGCCAAGCTACATCTTGGTGCTTGTTTGAAAGTTCTGGTGATGAGGCATTCTGCCAAATGACTTTGGCAGTCTGCTCGGGGAACCATCCGACCGGATCCACCATCTCCTTTTCCCGTAGGGCCTTGAGAACATTCCGTGCAGACCAGTGCCTGATGGATTGGTGGTCAAAGCTGTTTTCCCTCAGAAACATTCCCACGAAGGATAGCTGGTACTGCACAGTCCAACTGGATGAAGCGATCCGCGGCAATGTGACCAGCCCCATCCTTCGCAACACCGGGGACAGATAAAACCTCAGCACATAGTGACACTTGGTGTTTGTGTACTGGGGCTCTACACACAGCTTGGTGCAGCTGCACACGAAGGTGGTCATCAGGATGCGGGCGACGTTGGGTACATTTTTCCCGCCCTTGTCCAGAGATTTGAACATCGTGTCCCTCCCGCCCTGGTCCATTTTAGATCTCCAGATAAAGCGGGAAATGGCTCGGGTGACTGCCACAGTGCAGGAGTGGGGTATGGGCCAGACCTGCGCCACGTACAGCAACAACGAGAGTACCTCGCACCTGATGACCATTTTCTTACCCACAATGGAGAGAGATCGCTGCTCGCACACACTCAGTTTATTGTGCACCCTGGTCACTCACTCCTTCCAGGTTTTGGAGCAGGCCCCGGCCCTTCCGAACCGTATCCCCAGCACCTTCAGGTAGTCTGACCTGATGGTGAAGGGGACAAAGGATCGGTCGGCCCGGTTCCCAAAGAACATGGCCTCACTCTTGCCATAGTTGACTTTGGTTCGAACTGGTCGCAGCTGCTCATCTGTCTGCGAGGGGATGGTGGATCCGAGCAGAAGACAGCAACATTGTCCATGTACAGGGAGGCTTTTACCTGAGTGCGTCCACTGACTGGGATTGTCACCCCTCTTATGCCTGCATCCTTCCTAATGGACTCTGCAAAAGGTTCGATACAGCAATCAGACAAGACAGGGGAGAGAGGACAGCCCTGTCTGACTCCAGATTGGATCAGGAAACTTTATGATTCCCACCCATTGATTGAGACTGCACTACTGATGTTTGTGTAAAGCAGTTTGAACCAATTGCAGATTCCCTCCCCAAACCCCATTTTGGAGAGCACGTCCATCATGAATGTGTGCAATATCCCGTCAAAAATCTTCTCCTGGTCCAAGCTGATGAGGCAGATGTCCATATCCCTGAGTAGTGTGAGACTATCAGAGAGCTTCCTGCTGAGTACAGTGCAGGCCTGGTCAGGGTGAATCACCTGCTCCAGAGCAGACTTGACTCGACTGGCGATGACTTTGGACAGAATCTTGTAATCTACATTAAGCAGTGAGATGGGCCGCCAATTTCTGATTTCCGCCCTCACCCCCTTCCACTTGCAGATGAGGGTGATGACGCCTTTCCTCATGGATTCTGACATGCTGCCGGCCACGAGCATACTGTCGTATACTTTCAGCAGGTCTGGGCCGACCCAGTCCCACAGGACCAAATACAACTCAACCGGTAAGCCGTCGCTTGCGGGAGATGTACTCGTCTCGATGGACCTGATGGCCTTTGTCAGCTCGTCCAGAGTTCGCGGCTTGTCCAGTCTCTCCCTCCTGCTGTCATCCAAGACCTCTGTGATAGATGACAGGAAGAACTGGGAAGCCGTGCTGTCTGTGGGCTTCGCGTCTCACAGCCCAGCATTAAAGGATTTGCTGATCCTTAATATTTTTTAGAGATACAGCACTGAAACAGGCCCTTCGGCCCACCGAGTCTGTGCCGACCATCAACCACCCATTTATACTAATCCCATATTCCTACCTGTTCCTATATTTCCCTACCACCTACCTATACTAGGGGCAATTTATAATGGCCAATTTATCTACCAACCTGCAAGTCATTTGGCAGGAAACCGGAGCACCCGGAGAAAACCGACGCCGACACAGGGAGAACTTGCAAACTCCACACAGGCAGTCTCCAGAATTGAACCCGGGTCACTGGAGCTGTGAAGCTGAGGTGCTAACCACTGCGCCACTGTGCCGCTGTGTTGGATTGCAAAGACGTTACTGAGCCATCCTGTTCCTTCAAGCTGCTGATAACAGAGCTCTCTCTGTGTACATTTTGGAAGAAGAAACGTGAGCACGTCTCATCCTGCTCAATGGAGAGGACTCTGGACCGGAAGATGATCTTGGAGGCCTCCGTGGCAAAGAGCGAGGCCTGCTGGTTCTTCACCTCTTGGAAGTCCTCCTTGACCTCGACTCCCATCGACTGCGCCCAGAGCAGATTTTGCATTCTTTTCTGGAGTCGGGACATTTCCCTCTGTCTCTCTCTCGCCATCTGATCACCTTTGAAGAGAAAGAACCTTTATCTTAACAACCTTAATAAAAGTGCGTCCCTCAGCATTTAGTCCTGGACCTTGGAATGTGCCAGTCTGCAAAACTCGGTCGTGGACAACTTTTTGCGCTGCAAGACCAGCAGATTTCGTGCAGACCAAAGAGTGTCCATCACCAAATTGATGGTCCTCCAGCAGCAGGGAAATGGACCGGGTCCGGAGGGACACGATGTTCAAATCTCTGGACAAGGGCGGGAAAAATGTACCCAACGTGGCCCTCATCCTGATGACCGCCTTCGTGTGCGGCTGCATCAAGCTGTGTGTAGATCCCCAGTACGCAAACTCCAAGTGTCACTACGTGCTGAGGTTCTATCTGTCCCCGGTGTTGCGAAGGATGGGCCTGGTCACATTGCCGCGGAACGCTCCATGCAGTTGGGCAGTGCCGTACCACCTATCCTTCGTGGAGCAGTTTCTGCGGGAAAACACTTTTGACCACCGATCCATCAGGCAGTGGTCTGCACGGAATGTCCTCAAGGCCCTACGGGAAAAGGAAACGGTGGATCATGTCGGATGGTTCCCCGAGCAGACCGTCAAAGCCATTTGGCGGAATGCCTCATCACCAGAACTTTCAAACAAGCACCAAGACGTAGCTTGGCTGGTGGTGAGAAGGGCCCTCCCCGTCAGATCCTTCATGCACAACCAAAGTCTCGCCCCTCCGCACAATGCCCCCGCGTTGGCTGTGATGGGGAAGAGACGGTCGCTCACCTCCTCCTGGAATGTGCCTTTGCAAAGCAGGTGTGGAAAGAGATGCAGTGGTTTTTGTCAAGGTTCATCCCAAGCAGCTCTGTAACACAGGAGTCTGTGCTCTACGGGCTGTTCCCAGGGACGCACACCGAGACAAACATCAACTGCTGCTGGAGGACTATCAATTCGGTGAAAGACGCCCTTTGGTCTGCCCGAAACTTGCTGGTCTTCCAGTGCAAAGAGTTGTCCACCACCGAATGTTGCAGACTGGCACATTCCAAGGTCCAGGACTACGTGCTGAGGGACGCACTGAAGCTTGGGGCAGCCGCAGCAAAGGCTCAATGGGGAAAGACCACAGTGTAAGGTTCCCCCACCAAGCTGGACTGAGGGGCTGGATCAATGGGAAACCCCTCGAACTGTATCGTTAATATTCTCAATTGCTGTCAATGTAAAGCTGTAATTGACATGACAATTGTGAAACAGAAGGGTTGGGAAGAAACTCATGACAGTATTGAAGGAAACTGATCTCCCTTGCAATGTTTGTATTATTTGGTGCTGTTTGGAAACTGTTTGGCAATGTAATTTTTACAGATTTTTATGAATAAAGTATATTTTGGAAATAAAAAAAAGTAAGGTTCCTCCCACCAAGCTGAATTGAGGGGCAGGATCCATGGGAAACCCGTTGAACTGTTTTGTTGATATTTTCTTTTGCTGTAAATGTGAAACTGTAATTGGCATAACAATAGTGAAATGGAAGGGTTGTGAAGAAACTCATGATAGTATGGAAGGGAACTGATCTCCCTTGCAATGTTTGTATTTTTTGGTGCTGTTTGAAACTGTTTGGCAATGTAATTTTTGCAGATTTTTATGAATAATGTATATTTTGGAAATTAAAAAAAAAGTTCAAAGCAATACAGTGGTTTTTGTCATGGTTTATTCCAAGCAGCTTGATAACACAGGAGTCTGTGCTCGATAGACTGTTCCCAGGGACGCACACTGATACAAACATCAACTGCTTGGAGGACTATCAATTCAGCGGGAGATGCCTTTTGGTTTGCCAGAAACTTGCTGGTCTTCCACTGCAAAGAGTTGTCTGTGACGGAATGTTGCAGACTGGCACGTTTCAAGGTCCAGGACTACGTGCTGACGTGCTGAGGGATGCACTTAAGCTTGGGGCAGCCGCAGCAAAGGCTCAATGGGGAAAGGCCACAGTGTAAGGTCCCCCCACCAAGCTGAACTGAGGGGCTGGATCCATGGGAAACCCCTCGAACTGTATCGGGAAAATTCTGTGTGCTGTAAATGTAAAATGACAATGAAATGGAAGAGTTGTGAGGCAACTCATGATTGTATAGAAGGAAACTGATCACCTTTGCACTGTTTGTATTTTTTGACTTGATGCTGTTTTAAACTGTTTGGGAATGTAATTTTTACAGATTTTTATGAATAAAGTATATTTTGGAAATAAAGAAAAAAGTTCTCCCAGGATGAGGCTAACCTATTGCACTGTGGGTTTGCTGATGCCTGCGATGTCTTCAAATGTGGGATACTCAACTGCAGAATTTGTGATAGTTGGGGGTCTGCTTTTGCACTCACCCCTGATTATATGAATCAAAAATAGAATTTACTAGCTGTTGCTGGACAGTGTTTCTGCTCCCAAATATTTTTTGCTATAAACACTCCTGCTCGTTTCTTCGCAGCTCCAAGTACGCACTTCTCCACCTCAATGCTTGGACTTAGCTGGCAGGGGAGAGACCGTGATCAGTGGCGTTTGATAATGCAGGTGCTGTTTTTGTGTTTTTTGGGGGTGGGAGGTGGTTTCAGCACCGTATTTAGGGCATTCCGCCCTTTGGGATTATAGATCTACCGTGGTGGTGGTTTCCCTGTCAGTTGAGGATTTAGTACTTGTCCCAGGAAAACGTCAAGTAAAAATGGCTGCAACCAACACCAGAGATCCAGGCCAGGGGGTGCGTAACACCGTTAGGGTGGCGGTGAAAGATAGTGAAGGAGGTGCACCCATCGACTGCGCCTACTTCATTAAGAATTTTGTTTTTCCAAAATATACTTTATTCATAAAAATCTGGAAAAAAACACTGCAGCCTCACAGCTCCAGCGACCCGGGTTCAGTTCTGGGTACTGCCTGTGTGGAGTTTGCAAGTTCTCCCTGTGACCTCGTGGGTTTCCGCCGGGTGCTCTGGTTTCCTCCCACAGCCAAAGACTTGCAGGTTGATAGGTAAATTGGCCATTGTACATTGCCCCGAGTGTAGGTAGCTGGTCGCAGAATTGAGGGAAGGTGGGGATGTGGTAGGGAATATGGGATTAATGTAGGATTAGTGTAAATGGGTGGTTGGTGGTCAGCACAGACTCGGTGGGCCAAAGGGCCTGTATTAGTGCTGTATCTCTCCATGACTCTATGACATTTCAAAAAGTGTGAAATAAATCAGTTTTCTTCAATAGAGGAGTGAGTTGCCTCACAACCCTTCCATTCCATTATACCTGCCATGTACATTTTACAGCAAAACCATATTTGGTGTATACAGCCTGAGTGGTTTCCCATGGGTCCAGTTCCTTAGTTCACTATGGCGGGAGGAACTTACACAATGGTCTTTCCCCATTGAGCCTTTGCAGCGGCTACCCCAAGCTTTAGTGTGTCCCTCAGCACGTAGTCCTGGACCTTGGAATGTGCCAGTCTGCAACACTCGGTCGTGGACAACTTTTTGCGCTGGAAGACCAGCCTGTTTAGGGCAGACCAAAGAGTGTCTTTCACCGAATTGATGGTCCTCCAGCAGCAGTTGATGTTTGTCTCAGTGTGCGTCCCTGGGAACAGCCCGTAGAGCACAGACTCCTGTGTTACAGAGCTGCTTGGGATGAACCTCAACAAAAACCGCTGCATCTCTTTCCACACCTGCTTTGCAAAGACACATTCCAGAAGGAGGTGGGCAACTGTCTCTTCCCCACCTACTCAGCAGAGATGACATCTGTTATTGAAGCAAAAAGCAGAACCGACCTGACGCACAACATGAAACCAGCAGCCAGAACATTATATGACTTGAAATTAGCCAAGGCAGTTGTGCAAAAGACAGTGAGACACTGCACAAATAAACACTGGACAAAATCACAAATGTAACAATGCTTTCAAAAGCAAATCTCCCGAGTATGCTCACACTCGTCAAGCAGAGGTGACTTTGCTGGCTCAGGCACATTCGCAGGATGGAAGATGACACATTCCCAAGGGGAGGTCGCCGGAGACAGAAGACCAGTTGGATGCCCAAAGCCCCACTTCAAGGATGCCTGCAAGCAGGACATGAAGGCCCGAAACATCGATTTTCACACATGGGAGACACTGGCCAACAACAGAGGGAAATGGTGATATTACCCCTGGACTGGTGTGTGCATCACCATGACGATCAGTGACTACAGCAGTTCGACAGCAGGTGCCGACATGGAAAACAGCGACACCTGATAATCCCACCTCATATGTGGCACTTGTGGAAGAACCTGCCTCTCACAGATTGACCTCTTCAGCTATCGGACAAAGTGCACCATGGGAAACTATCCCATCACCAATGGATTTGCTGCAAGTCCATCATCTCACATAGAAGGAAGGATGACGACCACATCTACAACCAGGGCGGCCCATCGTGCCTGTGGCAGCTCTTTCATTTCCTTTCAACTATTTATCGAAATTCCCTTTTCAACCTTACGATTGAGTCTCCTTCCACCATTCTCTCAAGCAATACATTCCAGACCAAAAACAACAACAACTTGTGTGTAAATTTATAGAGCACCTTTAACGTAATACAGCGTCCCATGGCACTTCACAGGAGTGTCGGAAAGCAAAATTGGACCCCAAGCCACACAAGACCGTATTAGAGCAGATGGCCAAAAGCTTGGTCACAGAAGTAGGCTTCCATGAGTGTTTTAAAGGAGGGAAGAGAGGTCGAGAGGCGGAGAGTTCAGGGAGGGAAATCTCAGGCTTCGGGCCTGGACAGCTGATGGCACAGCTGCCAGCGGTGGAGCGATAAAAATCAGCGATGCTCAAAAGACCAGAATTGGAGCAGGGCCGGAATCTCGGGGGGAGTGAACCCAATAAAATCCGGCCCTTTGTATCCCCCTCACAGCTTACATTCCCACCGAGCTTTTTATTATCAATCAATTTCCCTCTTGCAAGAGGTGTCAGTCTCATGCCATTTCACAGCAAGCTGCATGCAAGCTGACTTTACTGCCAGTCGAATACTGTGTTGAGTGGACAAGGATGTGTGTGGTGTGCAGTGTGTGGTTTGCAGCAAGGTTAGACTCAAACCAAAGAAGCTGCATCACTCCAAGCGGAAGGGCCGCCCGCGCATCAACAGTAGCAGAATTTCTTATCCACAGCTGTTACGTAAGTTTCTAAATTCACTTGATAAAGTCCTTCAAAACACTCCGACAGGGGATGCAGAGACCAAGTGGGCCCACATCAGAGTTGCCATCTATGACTCAGCTATGATCACCTATGGCAAACGTGTGAAGCAGAATGCAGACTGGTTTCAATCACACTTTGAAGAGCTGGAACCTGTCATCGCCGCTAAGCGCATTGCACTGTTGAACTACAAGAAAGTCCCCAGCGAGTTAACATCCGTAGCTCTTAAAGCAGCCAGAAGCGCTGCACAAAGAACAGCCAGGCACTGTGCAAATGACTACTGGCAACACCTATACAGTCATATTCAGCTGGCCTCTGACACCGGAAACATCTGAGGAATGTATGATGGCATTAAGAGAGCTTTTGGGCCAAACATCAAGAAGATCGCCCCCCTCAAATCTAAATCAGGGGACACAATCACTGACCAACGGAAGTAAGTGGACCGCTGGGTGGAGCACTACCTAGAACTGTACTCCAGGGAAAATGTTGTCACTGAGACCGCCCTCAATGCAGCCCAGTCTCTGCCAGTCATGGATGAGCTGGACGTACAGCCAACAAAATCGGAACTCAGTTATGCCATTCATTCTCTAGCCAGCAGAAAAGCACCTGGGAAGCACAGCATTACCCTGAAATAGTCAAGAGCACCAATCCTGCTATACTTCCAGCACTCTACGAACTGCTTTGCCTGTGCTGGGACGAGGGAGCAGTACCACAGGACATGCGCGATGGCAATATCATCACCCTCTATAAGAACAAGGGTGACCGTGGTGACTGCAACAATTACCGTGGAATCTCCCTGTTCAGGATAGTGGGGAAAGTCTTCACTCGAGTCGCTTTAAACGGGCTCCAGAAGCTGGCTGAGCGTGTCTACCCTGAGGCACAGTGTAGCTTTCGAGCAGAGAGATCCAACATTGACATGCTGTTCTCCCTTTACCAGCTGCAGGAGAAATGCCGTGAACAACAGATGCCCCTCTACGTTGCTTTCATAGATCTCACCAAAGCCTTTGACCTCGTCAGCAGACGTGATCTCTTCAGACTACTAGAAAAGATTGGATGTCCACCAAAGCTACTAAGTATCATCACCTCATTCCATGACAATATGAAAGGCACAATTTAGCATAACGGCACCTCATCAGACCCCTTTCCTATCCTGAGTGGCATGAAACAGGGCTGTGTTCTCGCACCTACATTGTTTGGGATCTTCTTCTCCCTGCTGCTCTCACATGCGTTCAACCCTTCAGAAGAAGGAATTTTCCTCCACACAAGATCAGGTGGCAGGTTGCCCGTCTAAGAGCGAAGACCAAAGTACGGAAAGTCCTCATCAGGGAACTCCTCTTTGCTGACGATGCTGCATTAATATCTCACACTGAAGAGTGGCTGCAGAGTCTCATCGACAGGTTTGCGGCTGCCTGCAACGAATATGGCCCAACCATCAGCCTCACGAAAAAGAACATCATGGGACAGGACGTCAGAAATGCTCCATCCATCAATATCGGCGACCACGCTCTGGAAGTGGTTCAAGAGTTCACCTACCTAGGCTCAACTATCACCAGTAACCTGTCTCTCGATGCAGAAATCAACAAGTGCATGGGAAAGGCTTCCACTGCTATGTCCAGACTGGCCAAGAGAGTGTGGGAAAATGGCGCACTGACACGGAACACAAAAGTCCGAATGTATCAAGCCTGTGTCCTCAGTACCTTGCTCTATGGCAGCGAGGCCTGGACAACGTATGTCAGCCAAGAGCGACGTCTCAATTCATTCCATCTTCGCAGCCTCCGGAGAATCCTTGGCATCAGGTGGCAGGACCGTATCTCCAACACATCCCCAGCATATACACCCTAGTGAGCCAGTGGCACTTGAGATGGCTTGGCCATGTGAGCCACATGGAAGATGGCAGGATCCCCAAGGACACATTGTACAGCGAGCTCATCACTGGTATCAGACCCACCAGCTGTCCATGTCTCCGCTTAAAAGACGTCTGCAAACGCGATATGAAGTCCTGTGACATTGATCACAAGTCGTGGGAGTCAGTTGCCAGTGATCGCCAGAGCTGGCGGGCAGCCATAAAGGTGGGGCTAAAATGTGGCGAGTCGAAGAGACTTCGCAGTTGGCAGGAAAAAAGACAGAAGCGCAAGGGGAGAGCCAACTGTGCAACAGCCCTGACAACCAATTTTATCTGCAGCACCTGTGGAAGAGTCTATCACTCTAGAATTGGCCTTTATAGCCACTCCAGGTGCTGCTTCACAAACCACTGACCACCTCCAGGTGCTTACCCATTGTCTCTCGAGACAAGAAGGCCAAAGAAGAAGAAGATTCTTCCACCTCTCTGAGATTTTCCTACATATTTTCTCCTCTATCTCTTCCTGTCTGTTTAGAGGCCTGTAGTACACTCCCAACCAAGTGATTGTCCCCTTTTTGTTTTTAAGTTCTACCCATATGGCCTCATTTGAGGAATTTCTAAGATATCATCCTTCCTTACTGCAGTAATTGACTCCTTGATCAACAGTGCAATGCCACCTCCTCTTTTACTCCCTCACCTGTCTTGCCTGTAGATTCTGTACCCTGGAATACTGAGCTGCCAGACCAGCCCCTCCCTCAACCATGTCTCTGTGATAGGAATAAGATCATAATCCCATGTGCTAATCATCGCCCTCAATTCATCTGCCTTATTAGTAAGACTCCTTGCATTAAAATAGATGCAATCCAGCCATGCATTTTTCACTTGTGCCGTAACAGGTCTATATTTGCTCTGCCTTCCAGACTGACTCAGTTTCTCTTTTAAATTTGACTGTGTTTAACCCCCTACTGTACCTCCACTCTGTATCCGACCCCCCTGCCAAATTAGTTAAAACCCCCCCTACCCCCCAAAACAGCACTAGCAAACCTCCCAGCAAGTATGTTGGTCCCGTTCCAGTTCAGGTGCAACCCATCCAACTTGTATAGGTCCCACCTTTGCCAGAAACAGACCCAGTGGTCGAGCAAATTAAGGCCCTCCCTCCTGCACCATATCCTCAGCCATGCATTCATCTGCTCTACCCTCTTATTCCTATACTCATTAGCATGTGGCATTGGGAGTAATCCAGAGATTACAACCTTTGAGGTCCTGCTTTTTAATCTGCTATCTAGCTCCCTAAATTCTGGTTGCAGGACCTCATCCCTCTTTCTACCTATGTCATTGGTGCCAATGTGTACCATGACCTCTGACTGTTCACCCTCCCCCTTGTCCTGCAGCCACTCTGTGACATCCTTGACCCATGCACCAGGGAGGCAACATACCATCCTGGAGTCACGTTTGCAGCCACAGAAATGCCTATCTGTACCTCTTACGATAGAATCCCCTATCACTATAGCTCTTCTACTCCTTTTCCTCCCCTCCTGTGCAGCTGATCCACCTGTGGTGCCACAGACTTGGTTCTTGCTGCATTCCCCTGAGAAGCTATCTCCCCCAATAGTATTCAAAGTGGAAAATCTGTTAGAAAGGGAGATGGATCCAGGGGACTCCTTCACTACCTGCCTAGTTCTTCTACTCTGCCTGGTGGTGACCCATTCCCTTTCTACCTGAGCAGTCTTTACCTGCGATGTGACCACCTCCCTATACGTGCTATCCATGATGATCTCAGCCTCGCGGATGCTCCACAGTATCTCCAGCCGCCGCTCCAGATCCGAAACGTGGATTTCGAGTAGCTGCAGCTGGAGACACTTCCTGCACACGTGTTCGTCCTGGATACTTGAAGTGTCCCTGAGTTCCCACATTGCACAGGAGGATCACTCCACATTGCTGAGCTGCCCTGCCATAACTTACCCTTAATTTATCCCCTTAAATTACCCAAAAATTAAATTATTTACACTAGGGACCTTGATTCTCCCCCAAAAAACACGACCTCCTTTATTGAAAAAACTATAGACCTGTCCCTTTACTTTTAGTTACTTACCCAGCTATTTAGAGTAACTCCCTAACAGCAGATACTCACCAACCAATCACCTTGCAGCCTTCCTGTGACATCACAGCTCCTTTGTTTTCAAACTCCGGCGTGCCTGGACTGCTCTCCGCTTCTCACCTGGAAGGTGAGTGACTAGGCCGCGATCCTCAGGCTCAATTTATCGGCTCCACTCTCGGTGTTCTCCCCACAGGTCCGCTCCACTCCCGGAAGGTGAGTGACTGGGCCACGATCCTCGGGCTCAATTTATCGGCTCCACTCTCGGTGTTCTCCCCACAGGTCCAGTCCTCTCCCGGAAGGTGAGTGACTGGGCCGCGATCCTTGGGCTCAATTTATTGGTTCTGCTCTCGGCGTTCTCCCCACAGGTCCACTCCTCACCGCTCCGCTCCCGGAAGGAAAGTCAGTCTGGTATCTGTGACGGACAATGAGGAGAAACACAATATCAGGAGAGAGTGAAATACATTTTACTCTTTAGACGATATTATTTATTATATTTCAGCTGTTCCTTGTTTCACAAATATTTTTGCGGGCTTTTCAAATTTGTGAATGGATTTCAGCTCTGACAATTTGCCACTGTCAATCTCCGCTCCATTTTCTCATTGCCCTTTGATGATCGGCGAAATAGCAGCTACCTGATTGGTGACATGAACCAGCCAATGAGACTCAGCAGACAGTAACCAATCAGAAGTAGCCGGACTGCATTCCTCCAGAAGGTAAAGCAGGGAAGTGCGGGAGGAATTCCTCACTCTTTGTGAAAGTATTTGTGAGATTGTGGAAATGTCTGGAAGAGGAGCAGGGGAGAGACCATGATCCTGTCTCAGGTAAGTTTCTGAGTAAAATGGCTGTAACCAATTCTGTAACTTCAGGCCAGGGAGTGTGTAACATCGTTCGGGTGGTAGTGAAGGATAATGATGGAGATGCACTGGTTGATCGTACCTTCTTCATTAAGAAAATCCTTATTGATTGCTGTGGATTCCAAGCTGTAAACATCTTCTGCCTGCAGGACTTCCCCAGCAGTGGATATTTTGACGTGACGTCCAAGAACATGGCTGATGCATCAAGTTCCTGAAGGTGTTCAAGGAGAAGGGAAACCAGGCGCCGCTGTCAATCCTCACAGTGGAGCTGCTCTTCACACTGCCATCGCCACGTGACCAGGTGGTGAGAAGCCACCTCTACAACCCCCATGTTCCTGTCGTGGATGTACTCACCTTCCTCACCAGGTATGTTGAGGTGGCCGGCGGCAGCACTGATGTCAAGGACCCATTTGGATTTGGACCAGCTAGCGGCAGGTCAAGGTGACCTTGAAGGTCGATGCCAACGGAGCCATCATCCATCCTCCCTCCAGCTTCGCTGTCGGGGGAAGTCGAGGCTTCATGGTCTATGCGGAGCAGCCCAGAGTTTGTCGTACCTGCGGCAAATCTGGTCACGTGGCAGCTAACTGCAGCACAGTCGTCTGCAAGAACTGCAAGAAGGAAGGCCATCAGACCAAGGACTGTAATCATTGTAAGTACTGCAACCTGTGAGGTGGGGCAGGCCACCTCTACAAAACCTGCCCAAACGCTGCCTCAGTTATGCTCAGGCAGCAAGGATCAAGGAAAGACCGGGTGAAGGAACGGTGAACATGTCTGGTGCTGGGAGGGAAACAAGCAATCCTCCCCACAGCGATGAAAGTCTATCTGAGAAAGAGAAGAAAGGGGAGGCAGCTGCAACCAGTGACCCAACACCTACTCCGTGCCTGGAAACCCCTCCTCCACAGACAGAATTAATGGAGGAGGAGGCAGCAGATGGACAAACAGGTCAGTGGCAGGTGGTACAAAGGAAGACCACAAAGAAAAAAGCTCCAAAAAAAGAACAGGTCAACACCCAACCAGTGGCAAGAGGAGGCTACCGTCTGAGACAGACTACAGCAGCTCCTCCTCACTGGATCGAGGAAGGGCCGGAACGATGGCACCTCCAAAAGAAGCAGCAGAACTCAAAGGAGCTGGAAGATAAAGCCCACCAGCTCCGGGGCACTGGAAGCTGTGACACGCCCAGCGCACCCCAAACCAAAAGCATGGAACCCAAGGAGATGCTCAGTGCACCCCAGCTCCGGGAGACCGAGAGCAGCGAAGTGTCCTGCGCACTCCAGCTCCAGCTCCGGGAAGTCAGGAACAGTGATGTCTTCGAGGAGGGACCGAGGGGAAAGACACCAACAATAGAGGACAACCCAAGCCTTGCTGCCTACAAGACCCGCCCCCCACCCGCCGATGTCACCCCAGTGGAACAAAACCCTCATGAATAACCATGAGGGGTTTCTGGGCTCAACGAATGTGAAACAGCTTCCGTACACTTTGGGTATGCAGGAACATACTCAAGGACCGGGACTAGCAAGGACACCTGGTGTGGTAAGCAACACCCAACTTTATAGTGGATATAAAGATTGCTTCGATTAACATGCATTGTGTTAAATCCACCACGTGATGTGTTTCAACCTTGGATGACTTCGCAAAGGTCAAAGCTGGCGTACTGTTTCGTCAGGAGTGTGGAATCCTGCACCGCAGCACTTACAGGCAATGGTCACGATGGTATTTCCCATGGGTCATCGATCTGGTCCAGAGGAAATGGTTCCTGTTCCTCCGGCCTGGGGATTCTGCTGCGGGAAGGCAACTTAACCATCTCTGAAGTTAAGATGCTGGTGGGCGGTCGCCTTCTCGCAGCAGATGTAATGTCCAACAATGCTCCGCTCCAGTTAAGCAACGTATATGCCCCAGTCCAATACAGCGAGTGGCTGACCATCCTCCAGCAACTCACACTGCTGCTGGCGACATCCAGGCCGATCATTCTTGGAGGTGACTTCAACTGCATCATTGATGCAGCTGGACGATCTGGCAGTAACGACAGAAAACTGGACGCTCCGCCCAGATTCTTAAAGGAATCAGTATAAAATGCCAAACTGCACAATGTCTTCAGCAAACCTGCAGACAGAGAGCAGCGTAGATCCACCTGGTCAAGATCGGACGGGTCTGCCCGTTCCAGGATTGACTTCCTGTATGTGTCCCCTGCTTTCACGGTCAGATCCACCGACGTCAAGCCGGTGTTCTTCTCCGACCACTGCCTCTTACTGGTTGACTGTCACTTACAGGATGACCAGCGGGTTGGTAGGGGGACATGGAAGCTCAATGCTACACTGCTAACCCCAGAGAACATTGAGAAACTCAAAAGAGATTGCAAAAGTTGGAGAACAGTGAGACCCTCTTTGAGTATCCGGTGAACTGGTGGGAAGTGATCAAGGAGAACATCAAGAGGTTCTTTATCTCCAAAGGTGTTCAGAGGGTGAGAGAGACAGAGGGAAATGTCCGCACTCCAGAAAAGAATGCAAAATCTGCTCTGGCTGCAGTCGATGGGGGTTGAGGTCAAGGAGGACTTCCAAGAGGTGAAGAGCCAGCAGGCCTCGCTCTTTGCCACGGAGGCCTCCAAGATCATCCTCCGGTCCAGAGTCTGCTCCATTGAGCAGGATGAGACGTGCTCGCGTTTCTTCTTCCAAAAGGTACACAGAGAGAGCTCTGTGATCAGCAGCTTGAAGGAAGAGGATGGCTCGGTCACAACTTCGCAGTCCGACGTACTAAGGATTAGCAAATCCTTGAATGCTGGGCTGTAAGACGTGAAGTCTATGGACAGCAAGTCCTCCCAGTCCTTCCTGTCATCCATCACAGAGGTCTTAGATGACAGCATGCAGGAGAATCTGGACAAACCGCTAACTCTGGACAAGCTGACAAAGGCCATCAAGTCTTTTGAGACGAAGAAAACTCGCGGAAGCGACGGCTTACCAGTTGAGTTGTATTCGGCCCTGTGGTACTGGGTCAGCCCAGACCTGCTGGAAGTGTACGAGAGTACGCTCCTGGCCCGCAGCATGTCAGAATCCATGAGGAAAGGCATCATCACCCTCATCTACAAGCAGAAGGGGGAGAGGGCAGAAATCAGAAATTGGCGGCCCATCTCACTGCTTAATGTAGACTACAAGGTTCTGTCCAAAGTCATCGCCAGTCGAGTCAACTCTGCTCTGGAGTTGGTGATTCACCCTGACCAGACCTGTACTGTACCCAGCAGGAAGATCTCTGATAGTGTCATGCTACTCAGGGATACGATCACCTATGTATGGGTCAGGAAGGTGGACACCTGCCTCATCAGCCTGGACCAGGAGAAGGCTTTTGACAGGATATCTCACACATACATGATGGATATGCTCTCCAAAATGGGGTTTGGGGAGGGAATCTGCAATTGGATCAAACTGCTCTGCACAAACATCAGTAGTACAGTCCAAAAAATTGGGTGGGAATCAGAAAGTTTCCAATCAAATCTGGAGTCAGACAGGGCTGTCCTCTTTCCCCTGCCTTGTATGTTTGCTGTATCGAACCCTTTGCTGAGTCTATTTGGAAGGATGCGAGCATAAGAGGGGTGACAATCCCAGGCAGTGGAGTCACTCAGGTCAAAGCCTCCCTGTACATGGATGATGTTGCAGTATTCTGATCGGATCCGCTGTCCATTCACAGACTGATGAGCATCTGCGACCAGTTCGAACTGGATTCGGGAGCCATGTTAACCATGGCAAGAGCGAGGCCATGTTCCTTGGAAACTGGGCTGACCGATCCTTTGTCCCCTTCACTGTCAGGTCAGACTACCTGAAGGTGCTGGGGATATGGTTTGTAAGGGCCGGGACGTGCACCAAAACCTGGGAGGAGCGAGTAGCCAGGGTACAACATAAACTGAGCAAGTGGGAGCAGCGATCACTCTCTATTATGGGTAAGAACCTGGTCATCAGGTGCAAGGTGCTCACGTTGTTGCTGTAAGAGGCACAGGTCTGGCCCATACCCCACTCCTGTGCTGTGGCGATCACCCGAGCCATTTCCCGCTTTATCTGAAGATGCAAAATGGACCGGGTCTGGAGGGACACGATGTTCAAACCTCTGGATAAAGGCGACAAAATGTACTCAACGTCGCCCTCAACCTGATGGCCGCCTTAGTATGTGGCTGCATCAAGCTGTGCGTAGAGCCCCAGTATGCAAACACCAAGTGTCACTACGTGCTGAGGTTCTATCTGACCCCGGTGTTGCGAAGGATGGATCTGGTCACATTGCCACGGAACGCTCCATCCAGTTGGACTGTGTCTTCGTGGAACTGTTTGTGTGGAAAAACACCTTTGACCACCAATCCATCAGGCAGTGGTCTGCACGGAATGTCTTCAAGTCTATTTTTGGAAAAGAAAAGTCTGGAAGAGGAAAGACCGGCGGGAAAGATCGGTCCAAGGCCAAGTCTCGCTCCTCCCGGGCTGGACTGCAGTTCCCGGTGGGCCATGTTCACAGGCTCCTGAGAAAGGGCAACTATGCTGAGCGTCTGGGTGCCGGAGCCCCGGTCTATCTGGCTGCTGTGCTCGAGTATCTGACCACTGAAATCCTCGAGTTGGCTGGTAACGCGGCCCGGGACAACAAGAAGACCCGCATCATCCCCAGACACCTGCAGCTGGCTGTCCAGAATGACGAGGAGCTCACCAAGCTGCTGGGAGGGGTGACCTTCACTCAGGGCTGGGTGCTGCCTAATAGCTAGGCCATTCTGCTGCCCAAGAAAACCAGCGCTCCGGGCACCAAAACCAAGGCAATCTGCCAGGATTTTATCAAATACCCAAAGGTTCTTTTCAGAGCCACCCACAGTATCATTCTTGTAAATCTCCTCTGTACTCTCTCCACAGCAATTCTGTCCTTTCTGTAATGTGATGACCAGAACTGTACGCAATGCTCCAGCTGTGGCCAAACCACCGTTTTAAACAGTTCTCGCATTACATCCCTGCTTTTGTCGACCAAGAAAGGAAAGCATTCCATATGCCTTCTTCACCACTCTATCTACCTGTCCTGTCACTTTCAGGGACCTGTGGACATGCACTCCAAAGTCTCTCACTTCTTCTACCCCTCTCAATATCTTCCCGTTTATTGAGTATTCTCTTGCTTTGTTTGCCCTCCCCAAATGCATTCCCTCACACTTCTCCAGATTGAATTCCATTTGCCATTTTTCCGCCCACTCAACTAATCCATTCATATCATTCTGAAGTCTACAGCTATCCTCCTCACTATCAATTACACGGCCAATTTTTGTGTCATCAGCAAATTTCCCAATCATAGCTCCCACATTTAATTCCAAATCATTAATATATACCACAAACAGCAAGAGACCCAACACAGAGCCCTGTGGAATGCCACTGAAAACCGCTTTCCATTCGCAAAAACATCCGAAGATAACTATCCTTTGTTTCCTGCCACTGAGTCAATTTTGGATCCAACCTGCCACATTCCCCTGTATCCCATGGGCTTTCATTTTACTGACCAGTGGGACCTTATCAAATGCCTTACTAAAATCCGTGTAAACCACATCCACCGCACTATCCTCATCAATGTTCCTTGTTACTTCCTCAAAAAACTCAGTCAAGTTAGTGAGACATGACCTTCCCTTTACAAATCCATGCTGACTATCCCTGATTAATCAATGCCTTTCTATGTGGCAGTTTATCCTGTCCCTCAGAATTGATTCTAATAATTTACCCACCACCGAGGTCAGACTGACCGGTCTATAATTATTTGGCCTATCCCTCACATCCTTTTTAAATAATAGTACAACGTTCGCAGACCTCCAATCCTCCGGCACCTCCCCCAAATCCAGTGAGGATTTGAAGATGATCCTCAGCGCATCCATTATTTCCTCCCTGGCTTCCTTTAACAACCTCAGATGCAAACCATCTGGCCCTGGTGATTTATTCATTTTCAAGGATGTCAGACCCTCTAGTACTTCCACTCTCATTATGCTTATCGTATCTAATATTTCACACTCCTCTTCTTTTACTACAATGTCTGCATCATCCCTCTCCTTTGTGAAGGCAGAGACAAACAACTCATTAAGAACCCCGCCCACATCTTCTGGATCCACACAGAAGTTCCCTTGTACATCTCTGATAGGCCGTACCCTTTCCTTAGTTATCCTCTTGCTCTTAATGGACTGATAAAACATCTTTGGGTTTCCTTCAAGTAGTTGTATCCAGTCCACATCCACCAAATCACCTCTCAGTTTTGTAAAATTTGCCTTCCCCCAATTTCGAACTTTTACTTTTCGAGCTGCCCTGCCATTACTCAGCTTTACAAACTCATTATTGCTCGTGTAATAAGTGTAATAAGTAGAATAATTTACCAGTTACTCACCGATCAGCTTCTTCCCCTGTATCATGGAGGCTGAAAAGGCAGAAAAGAAAAGAGAGACCAAAGAGCATCTCCTTCCCCTAGTCAGTGAAGTCCCTCACACATCAACTCACAGCTTTACACTCTGTCCAAACAGCACTTTCTAATTAGTAATTATTCATAAATTACACTAACTAAAACATTAGCAACCTGACCAATTACAAGGTCGCTATTTGAGGGTTTTTAAACAAAGAGCTTTTTTCCCTATCCTGATTTCAGGTCCCACTCTGGACACTTGCTTTTGATTCCAGGACACTGAGGGCGGGGTGCTGCGAATATCCAGGCCGTGCTGCTGCCCAAGAAAACCAGCGCTCCGGGCACCAAAACCAAGTCAATCTGCCAGGATTTTATCAAATACCCAAAGGCTCTTTTCAGATCCACCCACAGTATCTGAAAGGGCTGATTACTGTCTGAAGTCTGCTGTACCCACACCTCTGTCTATCCCTCTTCATCTAGAACAACCCGCGTCATCTTCCATTCCTTTCACCATCATGTGTTTAACTCGCTTCTCCTTTTCGACAGTCAGATATCAATGTCATAATGAAATGATCTGTGTCAGTGCTGGCCATTTCCCTGTCCTGAATTCAGACCCCACTCTGGACACTTGTTTCCCATTCCAGGACCTTCTTGTATTAATATTCAGCACCACCTGTCAGTCAGAAACTTGTCTCAATGAACCGATCCTTTTACTTAACTTCCAACTGCTGCTGTCTATTTCTCGAGGGAAAGAGCTGCTCACTGTATAAGGATGTGAGGGGAATGTAACCCGGCTGCTGGTGAGAAGGTCCCGTCTTCTCAATCAAAAGCCTTTTATTTTACTTCAGTGATTCCCAGATTCCCAGCTGGTCTGTTGAGGATTTTGTTTTCACAGAAATATCTTGTTAAATACAAATCTGATTCCAACATGTCAATACCAGGACAGAATGGGAACCTTTTAAAAGGATGAAGCAACTATTTCAGTGGCTTCTCACTGTCCCCCTGAAGCCTGTGTGAAGGGGAATTACCAATAGTCTGTAATTTATTACTTCCACACCGAGTTTGAGTTATTTGTCGCGTGAAAGATTGCTGAACGGAGCCTTTTACTGTCAGTTACGGATGAGAAGTTGACAAAAATTGGCAAAATAAAGCTGTTCTTAAAATAGCAGCAGCAATTTGAGTCGGTAAAAGCAAAATTGTGTTTTAAAAGTTTATTTAAACCGCTACGGGAAAATAGATTTTTATGTACTTTTCCAGTCGATCACTTCTTTTCCAAAGTGAAATTGGCGGCTTTCACAAATTCAAATATTCTGCCAGGTTGACAGGTTCAACCAATGATTTTTTGTATTTTGTGCTTCGAGGTTCTCTAATTGAATCACTCATGTGAGCTAATGGCTGTGTGGCCTAATGGATAAGGCGTCTTCGGTATATTCTATGATGTTATCAGAAGATTGCAGTTTCGAGTCCGGCCACGGTCATTTTGACCCAAAGGGATTATGCAGAGCTTTGGGGATCGAGTCGGGGACTGAACAGATTGGAAACCCGACATGGACTGAATGGGGCGAATGGCTGTCACTGACTTTATGAGAAGAGGGTGACCAATCAGAAGTGGGCTGGGGTAACAGCGGGCTCAAACTGCAGGAATTCCAGGTCCCTGAATGACTGAGCTGAAACTGATCAGTTTCACTGCAGGAAACACCGTCTCGGGGGAAATAACATCACAAATAATTCCATTTGACTAATTATTCAATTATAAAACAATGGGCAGATGTGAAGGTCCGATGTTGCTTTTCACTGTGAGGGGAGAATCCGCCATCTGGGTAAATCAGCAACTTTATAACATCGTCTGTAAGTTTGGAAAAGAAACGATGAAAACTCTCCCCATAACCCTGGTGCGGTGGAAAGGCTCAATTCAGAGATTGGAATATAACGAGACCACAACATAAATCATTAACTGTTATTTCCGGCATAAAACACACCCCAGCTCCCGTTCCCAGGTCACTGCTGTCCCTATGAGGCGGTGGCTGAATCTGAAAAGAGACTTTGTTTTGTGTTTCTGCAGGAAAACCACAAAGATCCTCCCAGGCAGTGAAACTCATCTTCACAGAATCTCCATACCAGATTGAAACAGAAAACACAAAGACAGTGAGAAAGTTCCAGAGAGTTACTGAGCATTAAAACCAATGAAATAAGCCAATTCGAGAGAGATGTTGGTGCAGCTTTTTCAGAGAGATTGTGGGTGGCTCTTAAAAGAGCCGTTGTGTTTCGAGTGTTTTCACTACATGGTGGAGTTTTATTTGGAGTTGATGTACTTGGTCACTCACTTTGTCCCTTCTCACATTCCGAGCGCTTTGTTGGGTGGAAATATTTATTCAGGCAGTTTCAACAGCTCAGAGCCGACATTGAGTCAGAAACCAGAAATGGGAGTACGGGACACAGACAAGGAATTTACGCTGGACCTTTATAAATCTCACTGGTTATAGGCCTCAGTTAGAGCGTTGTGTCTAATTCCATGCTCCACACTTTAGCAGGAATGTCAAGGCCTTAGAGAGGGTGCAGAGGAGATTTACTGGAATGGTATCAGAAATGCAGGAATTCAGCTAATGTGGAAAGAATAGGGGTCTGGGGTGTGTGAAGCTGGGGTCCTTCTTCTTAGAGCAGAATGGCAGTTAATAGTTGTGTTCAACATTGTGAAGAGTTTTTATAAGAATAAAGAAGTTTGACTGCAATTAGACAGAGCCTTGGTGAGATCACACATTATGGGCGGCACAGTGGCGCAGTGGCGAGCACCGCAGCCTCACAGCTCCAGCAACCCGGGTTCAATTCTGGATACTGCTTGTGTGGAGTTTGCAAGTTCTCCCTGTGTCTGTGTGGGTTTTCTCCAGTTGCTCTGGTTTCCTCCCACAAGCCAAAAGACTTGTTGGTAGGTAAATTGGCCATGATAAATTGTCCCCAGTATAGGTAGGTGGGAGGGAAATATAGCGTCGGTGGGGATGTGGTAGGAATATGGGATTAGTGTAGGATTAGTATAAATGGGTGGTTGTTGGTTGGCATAGACTCGGTGGGCCGAAGGGCCTTTTTCAGCGCTGTATCTCTCTGTGACTCTAGAGATGTGGATGCTCAATCATTGGGTATATCCAAGAGAGAGATCGATAGGTTTTTGGATACTAAGGGAATCAAGGGATTTGTGCTAGTGTGGTAAGATGGAGTTGATGTAGGAGATGAGCTGTGATCTTATTGAATGGCAGAGCTATTTCGATGGGCCGAATGGCCTACTCCTATTTTTTATGTAAAGTTCCATTCCTCTCAGGGAATATTTTATTTTCAAAAAGAGAAATACTGCACACACTGGAAATCTGAATAATAACAGAAGATTCTGGAAACACTCAGCAGTTCCAGCAGTATCTGTGGAGAGAGGAAGGGAGGAGCAATGTTTCAGGTCTATAGAAGGGTCACAGAACTGGACCATTAACCCGAGCTTCTCTTCTCCACAGTTGTTTCCGGACTGGCTGAGTGTTTTCAGTATTTTAGGCTTTTTCTTTCTGTATTTCATCCTTTTCCCACTTGACTATTTGCTGTGAAACTTTCAGCGTTGTGCTCAATTCTTTGTGTCGTTGTGTTTTCTTTATTTGAAGCAATGTAAATAGTATCCAGAAATGAATTTGCCAAATGGTTGGGCAAATTGTTACAACCAGTTTTTGAGCAAGTTCTCCACATGCACAGTGAAGGATTCCTTCACATTTGTGAAGACCATACAGGACTTGCATATCGATAGCAATGCCGTGTCCATGTGTCATTTGACATTGCTAGCCTATTCACCAATGTACCACTTCAGGAAGCCATAGATATTTGCACTGCAGTGCTATATCATGGTGATCTAGACCCGCCACCATTGTGTGAATCAGTATTCATTGAACTTATGAACTCGGCAACTTGCACAGTTGAGTTCAGTTTTATTGACACCATGTATTGCTGGTGTTGCCAAGGGATCCCCTCCAGGCCCAGCTCTCACAAACATCTTTGTTGGATTCCATGACAAACCTGTTTTTAAGGGAATGACACCTAACCTCCTTCCTCTTGCATATTTCCAATATGTAGATGATACATTTGCTATATTTGAATCCGCAGCTGCATGAAATAATTTCCTTGCACGTCTTCATGGGCTCCATCCTACACTCAAGTTCACGTTTGGAATGGAGCTGTCAAATGAGCTCCCTTTCCTTGATGTACTAGTTGAGAAATCTGCTAAGGGGTTTTCTACCACGGTCCACCGCAAACCTACCTTCCCAGGTCAATGCACGCGTTGGGATTCTTACAGTTCCATGAGCTATAAGATTGGCCTTCTCGGCAACCAATCACTGACCGACATTGGCTCCTGGTCCAGCAACAACTCAACCTCAAAATCCTCAGACCTGCTGAGTGGTTCCAGCATTTCTTGTTTTTATTTCAAAATACTCATCCTTGTTTCTAAATCCTCATGTGTTCTCACCTGTCCCAACCTTCTTCCTCCCTCCGTAACCACCTCCCTCCCTCCCTCTGTAACCACCTCCCTCCCTCCGTAACCACCTCCCTCCCTCCCTCCGTAACCACCTCCCTCCCTCCGTAATCACCTCCCTCCCTCCCTCCGTAACCACCTCCCTCCCTCCGTAACCACCTCCCTCCCTCCCTCCGTAACCACGGAGTCTTATCGAAAACCTCATAAATAGGGCTGAGCCATTTGCTCACCATGCAAGCTTGATGCTGAAATAGGGCGACTCAAAGACATCCTGCATTACAATGGTTACACTGATCAGATCATTTCTATCTGTATATCACACAAACTTATAAACGGGCTGAAGGACGTCATTTTGAGCCCTGAAAAGTGCCCAGTCTCCCTCAAATTACCCTGGAAAGGTAATATATCCCCAATATTTGAGTAACAGGTGAAGCTTTTTTTTTTTTAGAATATTACAGCGCAGTACAGGCCCTTCGGCCCTCGATGTTGCGCCGAGCTGTGAAACCATCTGACCTACACTATTCCATTTTCATCCATGTGTCTATCCAATGTCCACTTAAATGCCCTTAAAGTTGGCGAATCTACTACTGCGGCAGGCAGGGCATTCCACGCCCTTACTACTCTCTGAGTAAAGAAACGACCTCTCACATCTGTCCTATATCTATCACCCCTCAACTTGAAGCTATGTCCCCTCGTGTTTGCCATCACCATCCGAGGAAAAAGACGCTCACTATCCACCCTATCTAACCCTCTGATTATCTTATATGTCTCTATTAAGTCACCTCTCCTCCTCCTTCTCTCCAACGAAAACAACCTCAAGTCCCTCAGCCTTTCCTCGTAAGACCTTCCCTCCATACCAGGCAACATCCTAGTAAATCTCCTCTGCACCCTTTCCATAGCTTCCACATCCTTTCTATAATGCGGTGACCAGAACTGCACGCAATACTCCAGGTGCGGTCTCACCAGAGTCTTGTACAGCTGCAGCATGACCTCGTGGCTCCGAAACTCGACCCCCCTGCTAATAAAAGCTAACACACCATATGCCTTCTTGACAGCCCTATTAACCTGGTTAGCAACCTTCAGGGATTTATGCACCTGGACACCAAGATCTCTCTGCTCATCTACACTAACAAGAATCTTCCCATTAGCCCAGTACTCTGCATTCCTGTTACTCCTTCCAAAGTGAATCACCTCACACTTTTCCGCATTAAACTCCATTTGCCATCTCTCAGCCCAGCTCTGCAGCCTATCTATGTCTCTCTGTACCCTACAACATCCTTCGGCACTATCCACAACTCCACCGACCTTAGTGTCATCTGCAAATTTACTAACCCACAAATCTACACCCTCTTCCAGGTCATTTATAAAAATGACAAACAGCAATGGCCCCAAAACAGATCCTTGCGGTACACCACTAGTAACTAAACTCCAGGATGAACATTTGCCATCAACCACCACCCTCTGTCTTCTTTCAGCTAGCCAATTTCTGATCCAAAGCTCTAAATCACCTTCAACCCCATACTTCCGTATTTTCTGCAATAGCCTACCGTGGGGAACCTTATCAAACGCCTTACTGAAATCCATATACACCACATCCACTGCTTTACCCTCATCCACCTGTTTGGTCACCTTCTCGAAAAACTCAATAAGGTTTGTGAGGCACGACCTACCTGTCACAAAACCGTGCTGACTATCTCTAATGTACTTATTCTTTTCAAGATGATTATAAATCCTGTCTCTTATAACCTTTTCCAACATTTTACCCACAACCGAAGTGAGGCTCACAGGTCTATAATTACCAGGGCTGTCTCTACTCCCCTTCTTGAACAAGGGGACAACATTTGCAATCCTCCAGTCTTCCGGCACTATTCCTGTCGACAATGACGACATAAAGATCAAGGCCAAAGGCTCTGCAATCTCCTCCCTAGCTTCCCAGAGAATCCTAGGATAAATCCCATCTGGCCCAGGGGACTTATCTATTTTCACACTTTCCAAAATTGCTAACACCTCCTCCTTGTGAACCTCAATCCCATCTAGCCTCGTAGCCTGAATCTCAGTATTCTCAACAACATTTTCTTTCTCTACTGTAAATACTGACCAAAAATATTCATTTAACACTTACCCTATCTCCTCTGATTCCACACACAACTTCCCACTACTATCCTTGATTGGCCCTAATCTAACTCTAGTCATTCTTTTATTCCTGATATACCTATAGAAAGCCTTAGGGTTTTCCCTGATCCGATCCACCAATGACTTCTCGTGTCCTCTCCTTACTCTTCTTAGCTTTCCCTTTAGATCCTTCCTGGCTAGCTTGTAGCTCTCAAGCGCCCTAACTGAGCCTTCACGTCTCATCCTAACATAAGCCTTCTTCTTCCTCTTGACAAGCGCTTCAACTTCTTTAGTAAACCACTGCTCCCTCGCACGACAACTTCCTCCCTGCCTCACAGGTACATACTTATCAAGGACACGCAGTAGCTGCTCCTTGAATAAGCTCCACATTTCGATTGTTCCCATCCCCTGCAGTTTCCTTCCCCATCCTACGCATCCTAAATCTTGCCTAATCGCATCATAATTTCCTTTCCCCCAGTTATAATTCTTGCCCTGCGGTATATACCTGTCCCTGCCCATCGCTAAGGTAAACCTAACCGAATTGTGATCACTGTCACCAAAGTGCTCACCTACATCTAAATCTAACACTTGGCCGGGTTCATTTCCCAGTACCAAATCCAATGTGGCAACGCCCCTGGTTGGCCTGTCTACATACTGTGTCAGAAAACCCTCCTGCACACACTGGACAAAAACTGACCCATCTAAAGTACTCGAACTATAGTATTTCCAGTCGATATTTGGAAAGTTAAAGTCCTCCATAACAACTACCCTGTTACTCTCACCCCTGTCGAGAATCATCTTCGCTATCCTTTCCTCTACATCTCTGGAACTATTCGGAGGTCTATAAAAGATTCCCAACAGGGTAACCTCACCTCTCCTGTTTCTAACCTCAGCCCATACTACCTCAGTAGACGAGTCCTCAAACGTCCTTTCTGTCGCTGTAATACTCTCCTTGATTAACAATGCCACACCCCCCCCCCCCTCTTTTACCATCTTCTCTGTTCTTACTGAAACATCTAAATCCCGGAATCTGCAACATCCATTCCTGCCCCTGCTCTACCGATGTCTCCGAAATGGCCACTACATCGAGATCCCAGGTACCAACCCATGCTGCAAGCTCACCCACCTTATTCCGGATGCTCCTGGCGTTGAAATAGACACACTTTAAACCAGGTTCTTGCTTGCCAGTGCCCTCTTGCTTCCTTGTAACCATATCCCTGACCTCACTACTCTCAACATCCTGTACACTGGCACTACAATTTGGGTTCCCATTCCCCTGCTGAATTAGTTTAAACCCCCCCGAAGAGCACTAGCAAATCTCCCCCCCAGGATATTGGTACCCCTCTGGTTCAGGTGAAGACCATCCTGTTTGTAGAGGTCCCACCTACCCCAGAAAGAGCCCCAATTATCCAGGAAACCAAATCCCTCCCTCCTGCACCATCCCTGCAGCCACGTGTTCAACTCCTCTCTCTCCCTATTCCTCGCTTCGCTATCACGTGGCACGGGCAACAACCCAGAGATAACAATTCTGTTTGTTCTTGCTCTAAGCTTCCACCCTAGCTCCCTAAATTTCTGTCTTAAATCACCATCTCTCTTCCTACCTATGTCGTTGGTGCCTATGTGGACCACGACTTGGGGCTGCTCCCCCCCCCCATTAAGGATCCCAAAAACACGATCCGAGACATCACGAACCCTGGCACCTGGGAGGCAACATGCCAACCGTGAGTCTCTCTTGTTCCCACAGAACCTCCTATCTGTTCCCCTAACTATGGAGTCCCCAATGACTAATATTCTGCTCCTCTTCCCCCTTCCCTTCTGAGCAACAGGGACAGACTCTGTGCCAGATATCTGTACCCCATTGCTTACCCCTGGTAAGCTCGCTGTTTCCTGCTGTTACTATGCAGGAGCAACAAGTGTGGTGTTCGCCACTAACAGGATGCTGCTGTCAAGCAAAAGAGACGTCCTGCCTATCACACAAATAAGTAACGTGATATATGAATTTCAATACCAGTGTGATGCTCGGTTTCTAGACCGTACATCCCAAAACTGGCGGATTGTATCAAATAACATGTCCCTTCCGCTGTTCGCAATGGGCCCTACCCAACCAACCCGTGCTTGCAAAACTCAAAACACAGTATCCAACATGAGATGTGATTCCACAATAGGACAACATTTGCTAAATAATTCTCAGTGTGCTAAGAATTACACTGACAACCGATTTAAGACTGTCAGTAGGGCTCGCAGTGTGGTGCATTGGTGTGTACTGTAAACTACATGTATTAATACACAGGGCCCTGTTCTTTGCAGACAGAAAGAATATGCACACATGTTGTGCCAGTTTCAGCTAAACAAAATAAGTGACAGCCATTCACTGGCTCATTCCACAGGGCAATGCCTTGACCAATCAGAGTCAAGCTGCCTGGTTTAAATTTCAAACAAAGCTGGGCAGTTATCTGTCAGTTACCATAAACTGATGCATTCTGAATGGCAATGCCTCGCCCAATCAGAGTTCACTTGCCAACCAATCAGCACGCTCTTCTCATACAGAAGAAAGTTGTTGTTTTCCCTTAAATTGGTATTCTTGCGGATTGCCCTGCTGAGTGCAAGACGAAAACAACTGGCGACCAAAGTTTGGACAACATGTCACTATTTTCACGAAATGATTACTTTTATTTTCAATATAAAAATATAAAGCAATATGAGTGTAACATTTACAGACAAATTCTATTACCTCACATTGCCTGATTCTTTCACACTGACAGACTATGTGAACTACTGTCCTGATTTTGCAGTTCTCACTTCCAGTTAGCAAATGTCAGCAATCTGTGATGCAGTGCAGTTTACAGACCAGACCGTCAATCACAACATGCAATAATTGTTCAGCTTATGTTGGACTGGTGGGATTTAGAAATACTAGGAATTGAGATGAGCTGTTATTGTATTTAATTATTTGTTTCATGGGATGTGGACGTCGCCAGCCAGGCCAGCATTTATAGTCCATCCCTAATTGCCCATGAGAAGGTGGTGGTGAGCTTCCTTCCTGAACCACTGTAGTCCATGTGGGGTAGGTACACCCACAGTGCGATTAGGAAGGGAGTTCCAGGAATTTTACCCAGCGACAGTGAAGGAATGGCGATATAGTTCCAAGTCAGGATGATGTGTAGCTTGGAGAAGAACTTTCAGGTGGTGGTATTCCCATGCATCTGCTGCCCTTGTCCTTCTAGGCAGTAGAGGATGCAGGTTTGGAAGGTGCTGCCTGAGTAGCCTTGGTGCATTGTTGCAGTGCATCTTGTAGATGGTACACACTGCTGCCACTGTACGTCAGTGGTGAAGGGAGTGAATGTTGTGGATGGGGTGCCAATCAAGCATGTTGCTTTGTCCTGGATGGTGTCGAGCTTCTTGAATGTTGTTGGAGCTGCACCCATCCAGGCAAGTGGATAGTATTCCATCACACTCCCGAATTGTGCCTTGTAAATGGTAGACAGGCTTGGGGAGTCAGGAGGTGAGTTACTCACCGCATGCTTCCTATCCTCTGACCAGCTCATGTAGTCACACTATTTATAAGGCTACTCCAGTTCAGTTTCTGGTCAATGGGAACCCCCAGGAAGTTGATAGTGGGGGATTCAGCGATCGTAATGCCGTTGAATGTCAATGGGAGATCGTTAGATTCTCTCTTGTTCGAGATGGTCATTGCCTGGCACTTGTGTGGCGCGAATGTTACTTGCCACTTATCAGCCCAAGCCTGGATATTGTCCAGGTCTTGCTGCATTTCTACATGGACCTCGTCAGTATCTGAGGAGTCGCGAATGGTGCTAAATTTTGCAATCATCAGTGAACATCCCCACTTCTGACCTTATGATTGAAGGAAGGTCACTGATGAAGTAGTGAAGAAGGTTGGGCCGAGGATACTACCCTGAGGAACTCCAGCAGTGATGTCCTGGAGCTGAGATCATTGACCTCCAACAATCACAACCATTTTCCTTTGTGCTAGGTACGATTCCAACCAGTGGAGAGTTTTCCTCTTGATTCCCATTGACTCCAGTTTTGCTCTGGCTCCTTGATGCCATACTCAGTCAAATGCTACCTTGATGTCAAGGGCAGACACTCTCACCTCACCTCTTGAGTTCAGCTCTTTTGTCCTTGTTCGAACCAAGGCTGTAATGAGGTCAGGAGCTGAATGGCCCTGGCGGAACCCAACTGAGCGTCACTGAACAGGTTATTGCAAAGCAAGTGCCCCGTCGATGACATCTTCCATCACTATACTGATGATTGAAAGTAGACTGATGAGGCAGTAATTGGCTGGGTTGGATTTGTCCTGCTATTTGTGTACAGGACATACCTGGGCAATCTTCCACATTGCCGGGTAGATGCCAGAATTGTACCTGTACTGGAACACCTTGGCTAGGGGCGCGGCAAGTTCTGGAGCATATGTCTTCAGTACTATTGCCGGAATACTGTCAGGGCCCGTAGCCTTTGCTGTATCCAGTGCCTTCAGTCGTTTCTTGATATCACGTTGAGTGAATCGAATTGGCTGAAGACTGGCATCTGTGATGCTGGGGACTTCAGAAGGAGGCCGAGATGGATCATCAACCCGGCACTTCTGGCTGCAGATTGTTTCAAATTCTTCATCCTTATCTTTTGCACTGATGTGCTGGGCTCCCCCATCATTGAGGTTGGGGATATTTGTGGAGCCACCTCCTCCTGTTGGTTGTTTAATTGTCCACCACCATTCATCATTGGATGTGGCAGGGTGTAGATCTGATCCGTTAGTTGTGGGATCACTTAGCCCTGTCTATTACATGCTGCTTCTGCTGTTTGGCATGAAAGTAGTCCTGGGCTGTAGCTTCATCAGGCTGACGCCTCATTTCAAGGTATGCCTGGTGCTGCTCCTGGCATGCCCTCCTGCACTCTTCATTGAATTAGGGTTGATCCCCCAGCTTGTTGGTAATGTTAGAGTGGGGGAATATGCCGGGCCATGAGGTTATAGAATGTGGTTGACTACAATTCTGCTGCTGCTAATGGTCCACAGCACCTCATGGATGCCCAGTTATACATTGCTAGTTCTGTTCAAAATCTATCCCATTTAGCACAGTGGTAGTGGCACACAACACGATAGAGGGTATCCTCAATGTGAAGACGGGACATCATCTCCACAAGGACTGTGCAGTGGTCACTCCTCCCAATACTGTCATGGACTGATGCATCTGCAGCAGGCAGATTGGTGAGGATGAGGTCAAGTATGTTTTTCCCTCTTGTTAGTTCCCTCACCACCGACTGCAGACCCAATCGAGCAGCTATGTCCATTGGGACTCGGCCAGCATGGTCAGTAGTGGTGCTACCGAGCCACCCATGGTGATAGACATTGAAATCCCCCAGCCAGACTACATTCTGTGCCCTTGCCACCCTCAGTGCTCCCTCCAAGTGGTGTTCATCAGTCTCTCGCTGTCTCTTGCTGGTTTGCTCAGTACCTTTCTCTGTCTGTTCATTTCTGAGTCCTGATAATCTCTTCCTGGTTTTCTGTGTGTCTATCTCTGCCTGCCTCATTGTCGGTGCTGTTACTCCGTGTCCTTGTGTCATTGTGCAGTGAGGGTGAGTCCGTCAGCAAGTGTGTTGCTGAGGCCAGAATTCTTGAGCATTCAGACGACAATCCTATTTTGATAAAAACATTGGGGAAATGAACATATTTCACTAACAGGCAGCTAAAATTTAAGCCAACAGTTAGCAGAGTGGCGCAGCGGAAGCGTGCTGGGCCCATAACCCAGAGGTCGATGCATCGAAACCATTCTCTGCTATTTATGTTCGATAGTAACACAAACAGTTCACTTTCAAAACATCAAGTGTTTCCCTACAATTACAAGATGCGCTCGATTGCGATCAGCTGGTTTGCTCAGTACCTTTCTCTGTCTGTTCATTTCTGAGTCCTGATAATCTCTTCCTGGTTTTCTGTGTGTCTTTCTCTGCCGGCCTCATTGTCGGTGCTGTGACTCCGTGTCCTTGTGTTATTGCGCAGTGAGGGTGAGTCCGTCAGCACGTGTGTTGCTGAGTCCGGGATTCTTGAGAAATCCGACTACAATCCTATTTTTATAAAAACATTGGGGAAATAACACAAACAGTTCACTTTCAAAACATCAAGTATTTACCCATAATAACAAGATGCTTCCAAAGGCACTCGATTGCAATCAGCTTCTTCCTTCTAGTGAACACATCAATCAGCAACAAATCACTTTTGCTCACACAAACACAAGCTGCAAACACGGACCAGCCGAGTCTCTCCCACTTTGTCAACCCCTTCCTGCAGAGCCTCCTCTCCACCACCAGATGGTGATGTTGGCCACAATAAAACCAGGACAAATGGTCACAGTGAGGAGACGGTCAGTAACAGAAAATAAAACAATAACAGGGAAAACCTTTACACAACAACAGGGTACATCTTTACACAACAGAAAACATATTTACACACCACGAAATACCTTTAGACAACAGGGAGAATACAATCATACAAATGCCTTGTTTCTCCATCTCAGTCTCGTTGTCTCTCTCTCTGTCCCTCACTTTTGCTTCCTCACAGTCTATTGGTTTTCTGTGTGTTTTTCTCTCTGTCCCGTTGTCGATGCTGTTACTCAGCGTCCTTGTAACATTGTGTAGCCAGGCTGAGCCTCCCAACACCTGTGTTGCTGTAATAAAAACAGAAAATGCTGGAAATGCTCAG
This sequence comes from Heterodontus francisci, assembly GCF_036365525.1. NCBI lineage: Eukaryota > Metazoa > Chordata > Chondrichthyes > Heterodontiformes > Heterodontidae > Heterodontus > Heterodontus francisci. The sequence goes on from NW_027142006.1 coordinate 3,730,511, forward strand.
TAGGTCTGGCAGCATCTGTGCAGAGAGAAAGAGTGAACAGTTCATGTCTGTTTCGTTAGCTCACATTAACTTTGTTCTCTCTCCACAGATGCTGCCAGACCTGCTGACTATTTCAAGCATTTTCTGTTTATATTTCAGATTTCCAGCATCTGCAGTATTTTGCTTTCGTACGTGTGTTGCTATGTCTGGGACTGTTTGAGTGCAATGCTATTGCTTTATAAACAGCATTGAAACAAACATTTATCTAGTTAACACACAGCACTAATACACAGCTGGATATAAACAGCTGCCTGCAGCAGAGGGCGTAGTGGAAGTTTATTAACACAAATAATTCACCAACACTATATTTACTGCTATCCCCAATCACACCACGCTTCATCTTAACACGTTTTACTCTTTATTTACATCAACTTCTTCCTTCCAGTAAACACTTCAATTTGGAACACAGCTTCCAAATCACCTTTATTCACAAACCCGAACACACATCAGCCCAGACTTTCCCCTTTCTGTCAACCCATTCCTGCATCACTGCCTCTCCACCAACAGTTGTCGCGAGAATCATACAATCATAGAATGGCTACAGCACAGAAGGAGGCCATTCGCCCTGTCGAACCCGTGCTGGCTCTCTGTTAGAGCAACTCACCTCATTTCACTCCCCAGTCAGTTCAATTTTGGAGGTGGGAAATCTGCTCGAAAGAATAATTTGGGACAAAATTAATAGTCCCATGGACAAATGTGGGTTAATTCAAGAAAGCCAGCATGGATTCCTTAAGGGAAAATCATGTTTAACTGTCCTGCTGGAGTTTTTTGATGAGGTAACAGAGAGGGTTGATGAGGGCAATGCTGTTGATGTGGTGTACATGGACTTTCAAAAGGTCTGGCAGCATCTGAAAGGTCACTGACCTGAAACGTTAACTTTGCTTCTCTCTGTACAGATGTTGCCTGACCTGCTGAGTATTTCCAGCATTTCTTGTTTTCATTATGGCACAGAGTTCCCTTTTCAAACTTACAGAATTAACCACAATAATGTACTCTGAGATTCAAGTTAATTATCAGCCCAATATTTACACACATTATGAGTTTATAAGTTTCAGTATGAATTCCCATTAGTGCATCCTGACATATACATTAGATATAACATAACATAAGAACAGAAGAAATAGGAGCAGGAGTAGGCCATTCGGCCCCTCAAGCATGCCTCGCCATTCAGTAAGATCATGGCTGATCTGCCCCAGACCTCAACTCCTCTTTCATGCCAGCTCTTCATAGCCCTCAACTCTCCAATATTTCAAAAATCTATTTACATCCTCTTTAAATACTTTCAGTGATTTAGCCTTCAATACTGGCTGGGGTAGAGAATTCCAGACATTCATTACCCTCTGAGAGAAGAAATTCCTTTGCATCTCAGTTTTAAATGAGTGTCCCCTTATTCTGTAACTATGTCGCCTAGTTTGAGATTCCCCACGAGTGGAAACATTTTCTCAGCATCTTCCCTGTTAATAAAAACAAGAAATGCTGGAAATACTCAGCAGGTCTGGCAGCATCTGTGAAGAGAGAAGCAGAGTTAATGTTTCAGGTCATAGACCCTTCTTCACCCTGTTAAGCCCCCTTAGAATCTTGTACGTTTCAAAAAGATCACCCCTCATTCTTCTAAACACGAATGAATAACCTGTTTAGCCATTCTTCATAAGTCAACCACTTCATCTCAGGAATCAGCTGAGTGAATCGCTTTTGAACTCCTCCAATGCCAGTACATCCTTTCTTAAGTCTAAATCTCAAGTGTGATATCAGATTGAGAGAATCTGAAAGATAGTATAACCTGAGATACAAACTGAGATTTCAGTTTAAAACTCCCCCAGATTGTGAAACTAAAAGATACAATAGCAATTCAATTTGTATAGACTGTGCGTTGGATCACATTCCAGCCCTCATACAGTATCAGACTGGAAGATACTGCAGCAATTCCATTAGTGCAGACTCAGCTCTACATTACAGAGCAGGGAACATATTTCAACAACCCGGAACACTTTTACACAAGATGGATCATATTTACACAACTAAGAAGATCTTTACCCAACAGGGAACCATTTTACACAATAACAGAGAACATCTTTACACAACAGCGAATATAGTTACACAACAGAGAACATATTACACAGCAGGAAATATCTTTAAAGGAACACAGGGAACATCTTTACACAACAGAGAACACAATTACATAAATCATCCGTCTTTCGCTGTCTCTTGCTGGTTTGCTCAGTACCTTTCTCTGTCTGTTCCTTTCTGCGTCCTGATAATCTCTTCCTGGTTTTCTGTGTGTCTATCTCTGCCTGCCTCATTGTCGGTGCTGTTACTCAGTGTCCTTGTGTAATTGTCCAGTGAGGGTGAGTCCGTCAGCACGTGTGTTGCTGAGTCCAGGATTCTTGAGCATTCAGACGACAATCCTATTTTGATAAAAACATTGGGGAAATGAACATATTTCACTAACAGGCAGCTAAAATTTAAACCAACAGATAGCAGAGTGGCGCAGCGGAAGCGTGCTGGGCCCATAACCCAGAGGTCGATGGATCGAAACCATTCTCTGCTATTTATGTTTGGTAATAATACAAACAGTTCACTTTCAAAACATCAAGTGTTTCCCAATAATTGCAAGATGCTCTCGATTGTGATCAGCTTTTTCCTTCTCGTGAACACATCAATCAGTAACAAATCACTTGTGCTCACACGAACACAAGCTGCAAACACGGACCAGCCGAGTCTCTCCCACTTTGTCAACCCCTTCCTGCAGAGCCTCCTCTCCACCACCAGATGGTGATGTTGGCCACAATAAAAGCAGGACAAATGGTCACAGTGAGGAGATGGTCAGGAACAGAAAATAAAACAATAACAGGGAAAACCTTTACACAACAACAGGGTACATCTTTACACAACAGAAAACATATTTACACAACAGGAAATACCGTTACACAACAGGGAGAACACAATCATACAAACGCCTTGTTTCTCCATCTCAGTTTCGTTGTCTCTCTCTCTCCGTTCCTCACTTTTGCTTCCCCACAGTCTATTAGTTTTCTGTGTGTTTTACTCTCTGTCCCGTTGTCGATGGTGTTACTCAGCGTCCTTGTAACATTACGTAGCCAGGCTGAGCCTCCCATCACCTGTGTTATAGAACATAGAACGTAGAACAGTACAGCACAGTACAGGCCCTTCGGCCCACGATGTTGTGCCGAACCTTTAACCTACTCTCAGATCAAAACTGCCCACGTACCCTTCATTCTACTATCATCCATGTACCTATCCAAGAGACGCTTAAATGTCCCTAATGTATCTGCTTCTACTACCACCGCTGGCAGTGCATTCCACGCACCCACCACTCTCTGTGCAAAGAACCTACCTCTGACATCTCCCCGAAACCTTCCTCTATCACCTTAAAATTATACCCCCTGGTGATAGCCCTTTCCACCCTGGGAAAAAGTCTCTGGCTATCCACTCTATCTATGCCTCTCATCATCTTGTAACCCTCTATCAAGTCACCTCTCATCCTTCTTCGTTCCAATGGGAAAAGCCCCAGATCCCTCAATCTTTCTTCGTAGGACATGCCCTCCAGTCCAGGCAGCATCCTGATAAATCTCCTCTACACCCTCTCTAAAGCTTCCACATCCTTCCTATAATGAGCCGACCAGAACTGAACACAATATTCAAAGTCAGGTCTAACCAAGGCTTTATAGTGCTGCAGCATAACCTCGCGGCTCTTAAACTCAATCCCCCTGTTAATGAAAGCCAACACACCATACGCCTTCTTAACAACCCTATCAATTTGGGTGGCAGCTTTGAGCGATCTATGGACATGGGCCCCAAGATTCCTCTGTTCCTCCACACTACCAAGAATCCTGTCTTTTAGCCTGTATTCTGCATTCAAATTCGACCTTCCAAAATGAATCACTTCACACTTTTCTATGTTGAACTCCATCTGCCACTTCTCAGCCCAGCTCTGCATCCTGTCAATGGCCCGTTGCAACCTACAACAGCCTTCCACACTATCCACAACTCCAGCAACCTTCGTGTCATCGGCAAACTTGCTAACCCAGACTTCTACTTCCTCATCCAAGTCATTTTAAAAATCACAAAGAGCAGAGGTCCCAGAACAGATCCCTGCGGAACACCACTGGTCACCGAGCTCCAGGCTGAATACTTTACATCTACTACCACCCTCTGTCTTCTATGGGACAGCCAATTCTGTATCCAGACAAGCAACTTTCCCTGTATCCCATGCCTCCTTACTTTCTGAATGAGCCTACCATGGGGAACCTTATCAAACGCCTTACTGAAATCCATATACACCACATCCACTGCTCTTCCTTCATCAATGTGTTTTGTCACATCTTCAAAGAATTCAGTAAGGCTTGTGAGGCATGACCTGCCCCTCACAAAGCCATGCTGACTGTCTCTAATCAAACTATGCTTTTCCAACTAATCATAAATCCTGTCTCTCAGAATCCTCTCCAATAATTTGCCCACTACCGACAGAAGACTGACTGGTCTATAATTCCCAGGGTTATCCCTATTCCCTTTCTTGAACAAGGGAATAACATTTGCCACCCTCCAATCATCTGGTACTACTCCAGTAGACTGTGAGGACGCAAAGATCATCGCCAAAGGCGCGGCAATCTCTTCCCTTGCTTCCCTTAATATCCTTGGGTATATCCCGTCTGGCCCCAGGGACTTATCTGTCCTCATGTCTTTCAACATTTCCAGCACATCCTCCCTCTTAACATCAACCTGTTCGAGCATATCAGCCTGTTTCACGCTGTCCTCACAAACGACCAGGTCCCTCTCACTAGTGAATACTGAAGCAAAGTATTCATTTAGGACCTCCCCTACCTCCTCTGACTCCAGGCACAAGTTCCCTCCACTATCCCTGATCGGCCCTACCGTCACTCTGGCCATCCTCTTGTTCCTCACATAAGTTTAGAACGCATTGGGATTTCCCTTAATCCTACCCGCCAAGACTTTTTCATGTCCCCTTCTAGCTCTCCTAAGTCCATTCTTCAGTTCCTTCCTGGCTACCTTGTAACCGTCTAGAGCCCGGTCTGATCCTTGCTTCCTCAACCTTAAGTAAGCTTCCTTCTTCCTCTTGACTAGCTGTTCCACATTTCTTGTCATCCAAGGTTCCTTCACCCTACCATCCCTTCCTTGCCTCATCAGGACAAACCTATCCAGCAGTCGCAGCAAGTGCTCCCTAAACAACCTCCACATTTCTGTCATGCATTTCCCTGAGAACATCTGTTCCCAATTTATGCACCCCAGTTCCTGCCTAATAGCATTGTAATTCCCCCTCCCCCAATTAAATATTTTCCCATCCCGTCTGCTCCTGTCCCTCTTCATGACTATAGTAAAGGTCCGGGAGTTGTGATCACTATCACCGAAATGCTCTCCCACCGAGAGATCTGCCACCTGGCCTGGTTCGTTGCCAAGCACCAAATCCAACATAGCCTCCCCTCTAGTCGGCGTATCTACATATTGAGTCAGGAAACCTTCCTGGACACACCTGACAAAAACTGCTCCATCCAAACTATTTGCACGAAGGAGGTTCCAATCAATATTAGGGAAGTTGAAGTCACCCATGACAACAACCCTGTTACTTCTGCACCTTTCCAAAATCTGCCTCCCAATCTGTTCCTCCGTGTCTCTGTTGCTATTGGGGGGTCTATAGAAAACTCCCAATAAAGTGACTGCTCCTTTCCTGTTTCTGATTTCCACCCATAATGACTCAGTAGACAAACCCTCCTCGATGACCTCCCTGTCTGCAGCTGTGATACTATCCCTGATTAACAATGTCACTCCCCCACCTCTTTTACCTCCCTCCCTGTTCCTTTTGAAACATCTAAACCCCGGAACATCCAACATCCATTCCTGCCCCTGTGATATCCAAGTGTCCGTAATGGTCACAACATCGTAGCTCGAAGTACTGATCCATGCTCTAAGTTCATCACCCTTATTCCTGACACTTCTTGCATTAAAATAGACACACTTCAACCCATCATACTGGCTGAAACTTTGCCCTGTCAACTGTCTAACCTTCCTCACAGACTCTCTGCACTCAGTATCTGCCTGATCAACAGCTACCCCATCCAATTAGCCATAGCTCCGGTTCCCATCCCCCTGCCAAACTAGTTTAAACCCTCCCGAAGAGCTCTAGCAAACCTCCCGCCCAGGATATTGGTGCCCCTCCAGTTCAGATGCAACCCGTTCTTCTTGTGCAGGTCCCACCTTCCCCAGAAGGTGTCCCAATGATCCACATAACTGAAGCCCTCCCTCCTACACCAGCTCTGTAGCCACGTGTTCTGCTGCACTCGCTCTCTGTTTCTAGCCTCACTAGCATGTGGCACCGGTATCAATCCTGAGATTACTACTCTGCTCGTCCTGCCTTTTAGCTTCCAACCTAACTCCTATATTCGCTTTTCAGGTCCTCATCCCTTTACCTAGCTATGTCATTGGTACCGATATGTACCACGACTTCTGGCTGCTCCCCCTCCCCCTTAAGAATCCTGTAGACTCGATCCGAGATATCCCTAACCCTGGCATCCGGGAGGCAACATACCATCCGGGAGTCTCGTTCGCGACCACAGAATCTCCTGTCTGTTCCTCTAACCATTGAATCTCCTATCACTATCGCTCTCCTATTCTCCACCCTTCCCTTCTGAGCCGCAGAGCCAGGCTCAGTGCCAGAGACCTGGCTACTGTGGCTTTCCCCTGGTAGGTCCCCCTCTCCGCCAACCACAGGGGATCCCTGCACTGTGCGCCTATTCCCTTTCCCTCCCCTGACGGTCACCCACCTACCTTTATCCTGTGACTTCGGTGTCAGTACTTCCCTATAACTGCTATCTATCATCCCCTCTGCCTCCCGCATGATCCGAAGTTCATCCAGCTCCAGTTCCCTAACGCGTTCTGTGAGGAGCTGGAGTTGGGTGCACTTCTCACAGGTGAAGTCAGCAGGGACACAGTGGTGACCCTTACCTCCCACATCCTGCAAGAGGAGCATGCAACTGCCCTAGCTTCCATCCCCTCTGCTCCAAATTGACAACAGAGAATAAAAAAATATAAAGGAAAACCTTACCTTACCAAACCCTCCACACAAGAGTCCTTTTTTATTGGTTGGAGGAGGAGGATGGGTGGGAGACACTACACGTGTAGTGTTTCGGGTTTAGCCACTGCCCGAATATATAAGTTCACTTACCCAGCAGTCCCCGTGTCCGCGTCCGCCGAATCGCCAGGTAAGTACTTTATAGTGAAACGTACCTTCCCGGCTGCCCCCAGGCTCGCACTATCACCGCTACTGCTGATCAAAGGTGTTGCTGTAATAAAAACAGAAAATGCTGGAAATGCTCAGTAGGTCTGGCAGCATCTGTACAGAGAGAAACAGTTAACAGTTCAGGTCTGTTTCCTTAGCTCACATTAACTTTGTTTCTTTCTCCACAGATGCTGCCAGACCTGCTGACTATTTCAAGCATTTTCTGTTTATGTTTCAGATTTCCAGCATCTGCAGTATTTTGCTTTTGTACGTGTGTTGCTATGTCTGGGACTGTTTGAGTGCAATGCTATTGCTTTTTAAACAGCGTTGAAACAAACATTTATCTAGTTAACACACGGCACTAATACACAGCTGGATATAAACAGCAGCCTGCAGCAGAGGGCGCAGTGGAAGTTTATTAACACAAATAATTCACCAGCACAATATTTACTGCTATCCTCAATCACACCACCCTTCATCTTAACACGTTGTATTCTTCATTGACATCAACTTCTTGCTGCCAATAAACACTTCAATTTGGAACACAGCTTCCAAATCACCTTTATTCACAAACCCGAACACAAGCTGCAAATGCTGCAAACACACACCAGCCCAGACTTTCCCCTTTCTGTCAACCCATTCCTGCATCACTGACTCTCCACCAACAGTTGTCGCTAGAATCATACAATCATAGAATGGCTAAAGCACAGAAGGAGGCCATTCGGCCTGACGAACCCATGTTGGCTCTCTGCTAAAGCAACTCACCTCGTCTCACTCCCCAGTCAGTTCAATTTCGGTGGTGGGAAAACTTCTCGAAAGAATAATTCGGGACAAAATTAACAGTCCCATGGACAAATGTGGTTAATTCAGGAAAGACAGCATGGATTTCTTCAGGGAAAATCATGTTTAACTGCCCTGCTGGAGTTTTTTGATGAGGTAACAGAGAGGGATGATGAGGGCAATGCTGTTGATGTGGTGTGCATGGACTTTCAAAAGGTCTGGCAGCATCTGAATGGTCACTGACCTGAAACATTAACTCTGTTTCTCTCTCCACAGATGCTGCCAGACCTGCTGAGTATTTCCAGCACTTTTTGTTTATATTTCAGATTTCTAGCATCTGCAGTATTTTGCTTTTATTGACTTTCAAAAGGAGTTTGATACAATGCAACACAACAGACTTGTGAGCAATGTTATAACTCATGGAATAAAAGGGACAGTAGTAACATGGATATGGAATTGGCTGATTGACAGGAAACAAAGAGCAGTGAGCAATGGATGTTCTTCGGGCTGGAGGAAGGTTTGTAGTGGAGATCCCCAGGAGTCAGTGTTGGGACCCTTGCCTTTCCTGATATATATTAATGACCTCGACCTTGGTGTACAGGGCAGAATTTCAAAGCTTATGGATGACACGAAAATAGGAAGCATTGTGAACTGTAAGGATGATAGTGTAGAACTTCAAAAGGACTTAGACAATTTGTTGGAATGGGAGGACAGATGACAGGTGAAGTTCAATGCAGAGAAATGTGAATTGATTCATTTTGGTAAGAAGAGCATGGAGTGACAATATAGAATAAAGGGTACAATTCTAAAGGGGGTGCAGGAGCAGTGGGAACTGGGGTTATATGTCATTGGTTGAGAGAGTGGTTAATAAAGCATACAGTATCCTCGGCTTTAGTGATAGAGGCATAGAGTACAAGAACTTGTATAAGACACTAGCCTCAGCTGCAGTACTGAGTCCAGTTCTGGGTGCCACACTTTAGGAAAGATGTGAAGGCATTGGAGAGATTATGGAAAAGATTCATGAAAATGGTTCAAGGGATGAGGAATTTCAGTTATGAAGATAGATTGGAGAAGTTAGGACTGTTTTCCTTGGAGAAAAGAAGGCGAAGAGGAGATTTCATAGTGGTATTCAAAATGATGAGGGGTGTGGACAGAGTGGATAGGGAGAAACTGTTCCCACTTGTGAAAGGATCGAGAACGAGAGGGTACAGATTTAAAGTAATTGGTAAAAGAAGCAAAAGCGACATGAGGAAAAACTTTTTCACACAGCGAGTGGTTAAAGTATGAACTGCCTGAGAATGTGATGGAGGCAGGTTCAATTGAAGCATTCAAAGGGGAATTAGACTGTTATCTGAAAAGGAAGAATGTGAAGGATTATGGGGAGAAGACGGGGAAGTGACATGAGGTGAATTGCTCATTTGGAGAGTCAGTGCAGACACGATGGGCCAAATGGCCTCCTTCTGTGCAGTAACAATTCTGTGATTCCAATATTCAAGTCATTTATATATATGGTGGTCCTGACACTGACCCTTGTGGACATCACTGTTCACCATCTTCCATTCTGAAAAACAACCAAATACCACAACTCGCTTTTCTTGATATTTCATCCATTTTTTAACCCAAGCAGATACTGACCCTCCTATTCCTGGAACCTCAGTTTTGTTACCCAGCCTTTTCTGTGGTAGTCTGTCAAACGCTTTCTTAAAATCCATATGGACAACATCCATTGCTTTCCCTTCATCAACCTTTTCTGTTACTTCATCAAAAAATCAGTTATATTAGTGAAGGATTGGAGAGGTGCTGAATCTCTCAGTTTTCGGTCTACCCAAACCAAGTTCAAGGCCTGAATAATGAACCGATTGCCTCATTAGTTCTGTGAATAATACAATGATTTAAGAGACAAAGTTTTGAAACATTCCTGCCCATAAATCTTGATAACAGAGAGTGTGTGGATCTCCTGACTCAGAATGTTTAATGGATACAGTCCTCAGATCCGACAAGGAACCCCTGAACATCCACAGTAAAGACAGTGTGGATGAGGAAATGTAAGAGCCGGGAGCTGAAACTCAGGGACGGCCAAGCTCTCCTGTCATTGAGCTTGTGTGTCTGCTCTGCTCGCCGCACGTCCGGCTCTACTTTGTTTCCAATGAAAAGATGAAAAGGGCCGTTCGGTTTTCCTCTCACTGACAGCGTGTTTCACTCGGGTTAATATAACCCGGGACTTTTGCTGCTGAAATGAATTCTGCAAGGTCCCAGCAAACACACCGGCTCCCTCCTTTCTCCCCTCTTTCTGTCGGATTGTTTTACCAGGAGGGGCTCAATAATAACAAACCCCCTGCAGGGAATGACCACAAATTGAGCATCTAAATGGGGTAAGTGGGCAGCTTTCTGGGTTCTAGGTTCCCCCTACCCCGCCCCTCCCTCCCTCCAGTCCAAGCCCCTCTTCACTTTCTTTGGGACTTTGATGAGGGTGAAATGGGGAAAGTTCCCATTGATGTTTGAATGCTGAATTGCTGCAGAGATCTGCGCACGCGCGACCAAGCACCGCCCCCAGTGGGACGTCACAATGAGGAGTGGAGCGCATGCGCAGTCTTTCCCCAACCCAGTCTGTGAAGCCATTCACTCAATCAGGGGAAGATGCTTTAAATCAGCTGCTAATGGAGACTTCCCGGGCCCGGGGGAAGGGAACAAACAGCATCTGCTTCCAGCAGCCACTGCTTTGGGAGCGTGTCCGCAGATGTGCTCAGAGATTAGCATTGAGTGGTTGGAAGTTGAGGGGGAGTCGGGGAGTGTTTGGAACAGCCACTGTGGAGCAGGAGCTGCGCCCGGAACATGGAGTGAGCCGGGAACACGGGGAAGGGACAGTGTCTGGACAGGCTCAGGGAGACACAATGGGAAGAAATCACTATTGAAAATCACTGACAATTTCACCACCCAAAGGAGAGGGAATTTTCCTGCTTTAGTTCCAGTCTCTCACTGTTTGTTGGATTGTGAACAGTGGGGGGAAAATAGCCGCAAAATAACGATGTGGACAGTTAGACAAAGAACATTTATTGCAGACACCAGGTGAGAAGTGTGAAAGGCACATTTTAAATAGTGGCTGCTTGTTTTCCGTTGAAATAGAAATGTGACTGTGTAAAGGTCACTGCTCTATCGGACGGTCCCAGTCATTGAGCAGTGCAGGGCTTGTGTTGTTTCTGAATGTCACAAACTTGTTGTAAAACCACTGCAAACACCTGGTAAACAGAAGCTGAATACTGCAGTACTGCAGTGGAGTCAGACACTGACACTGTTTGTGTTCCTGGTTTTCATTTTGTGATTGTTCATAATGATTATTATTGGGACGATTACATTGATCGCTTTTGTATTTTCTACCTCACCAGTTATTTCATTCCTGCAGGAAAATACATGAAGGAACCTGAATGGGTGTGGTGATTCTTGGACACAAGGAAAAGTGCAGTGATCTCGTTCCAACACACAGTCGGTACAGGATCACTCCCAAAGCACAGAGATACTGCCAGCTCATCAATTCCACTGGAACAAACAAAAGAAGTAGTCAGACAGACACTGATCCCAAAGTCAAGAGACACATTTTCAATCCAACAGTCAAACAACAGCAGGAGAGACAGAAGTTGTTTCCATTTCACTCCAATTCAATACAGCTGACAGGTTGATACATCAATCACAGTGCAAAAACAAACTCACTATCAGATCTAAATAAACTATGTCACCATGGTTACATTTTAAATATAAAACTTGAAACAGAACAGACAAAATTTACATGATTGAAAGGTACAGAATGAATGCAAAGAGGCTTCAAGGGGATTTGGAAAGGTTAAATGAATGGGCAAGAACACGGCAGATGGAATATAATATAAATAAGTGTGAAGTTCTCCACTTTGGTAGAATGAACAGAAAGAGTATTTCTTAAATGGTGAGAGGCTGGGAAGTGTCGATGTCCAAAGGCACCTGGGTGTCCTTGTTCATGAGACACGAAAAGCTAGTATGCAGGTGCAGCAAGCAATTAGGAAGGCAAGTGGTATGTTGGCTTCATTGAAAGCGTATTTGAGTACATGAGTAAAGATGTATGAAGTCTAGATGAGACCGCACCTGGAGTATTCTGTACAATTTTGGTTTCCTTATCTAAGTAAGGATAGACATGTCACAGAGGGAGTGCAACAGAGATTCACCGGTCTCATCCCCGAGGATGGTGGGATTGTCTTATGATGAGAGACTGCAGAAACTGGGCCTAAATTCTCTAGAGTTTTGAAGAATGAGAGGTGATCTCATTGAAACAGACAAAGTTCTTACAGGGTGTGCAGGGTAGATATGGATAGGATGTTTCCTCTGTCTAGTGAGTCTAGAACAAGGGGACACAGTCTCAGAATAAGGACAGGCCATTTGAGACTGAGATGAGCAGGAATTACTTTACTCAGAGGGTGAGAAATCTGTGGAATTCTTTATCCCCGAGGGCAGTGGAAGATCAATCATTGAACATATTCAAGACAGAAATCGATAGATTTCTAAATACTAACAAGATCAAGGGATATGGAGATAGCAGGGAAAAATGGCGTAGAGGTAGATGATCAGTCACGATCTGTTTGAATGTTGGAGCAGGCTCGATGGGCTGAATGGCCTAATGCCCCTATTTCTTATGATCCTTTGAATCCCAATAATGTACATCAGACGTTAGACCATGTTATGCATTACATACCAGGTCAAAAATGCCACAGAGATTAAAACTGAAAGATACATTATCAATTCCATTACTACAAAATGAAGGACTTGGAGCTTGCAGACCAGCCCATGTATCAGATTGAAAGTTATATTTTCATTCACAATCGTTTTCACAGAGCTAAATATTGAATACCAATCCACAACTTGTACAGGACTACCAAATAAAACCTACAACTGTAAAATACAGTTAATCCATATTTTAAATTAAACACAAGGCAAACAAATATTGATACATTAAGAGAGCGGGAAACAGTGAGAGCAGAGTGGAGCATAAAGAGCCCAGGAGAGGGAGCAAGAGTTCACTCGGAGAGCAGGGAACAGCGAGAGCAGGCGTCAAAAAAGGCAAAGGAATACACAATTAATGGGAGAACACTGAACGGTGTAGAGGAAGTGAGGGACGTTGGAGTGAATGTCCACAGATCCCTGAAGTAGCAGTACAGGTCAATAAGGTGGTTCAGCAGGTCCTTTCCTTTATTAACTGAGGTATAGAATATAAGGGTGATCTGGGTGTCCATGTCAATAAGTCACTGACAGCTAACATGCAGGTGCAGCAAGCAATTAGGAAGGCTAATAGTATGTTAGCCTTTATCGCAAGAGGATTTGAGTACAGGAGTAGTGAATTCTTGCTTCAATTGTATAGAACCTTGGTTAGACTGCACTTGGAGTACTGTGTGCAGCTTTGGTCCCCTTACCTCAGGAAGGATATTATTGCCATGGAGGGAGTTCAACGAAGGTTCATCAGACTTGTTCCTGGGATGGTGGGACTGTCCTATGAAGAGAGATTGGGGAAACTGGGGCTCCATTCTCTAGAGTTTTGAAGAATGAGAGGTGATCTCATTGGAACCCACAAAATATTTAAAGGACAGTCAGGGTAGATGCAGCTAAGATGTTTCCCCTGGTTGGGGAGTCGAGAACCAGGGGACGCAATTTCAAAATAAGGGGCAAGCCACTTAGGACAGAGATGAGGAGAAATGTTGTTACTCAGAGGGTTGTGAATCTTTGGAATTCTGTAACCCAGAGGGCTGTGGAAGCTCAGTCATTGAGTATGTTTAAAGCAGAGATTGATAGATTTCTAAATACAAATGACATAAGGGAATATGACGAAAGTGTGGGGAAAAGGGCATTGAAGTGGATGATCAGCCATGATCATATTGAATGGTGGGGCAGGCTCGATGAGCTGAATGGCCGACTCCTGCTCCTATGTTTCTATGTTCCTAACTCCACATTGTCGATGAGACACAGCCTCAGGCCGACTTGTCGGGTGTTGCAAACAGATAACACTGCTTCTGATCTTCACCAGAACAGAGTGAGATGTGAAATTGGTCATCAAACAGACTGTGAGAGAATACAACAGAATAAAACACATGGAGAGACACTGTGGAATAACAAATAGATTTGATTGGAATGTTGAATTTTGATTGGAATGGATAAAACAGCAGAAACAGCAGATTAAATTGGGACAGAAAAGAGAAACTGATGGGAAGAAGGAAGAAAAGAAAGGATGGATCTGTTCACTTTTTTCAGTTTTTTCACTGGTCCATCAAAGCTGAATTTAAAAAAGATGCAAAAAACAGAGAATTTCACCAAAAATTGAGATTAAATGCTGCCGAAACCTTGAAATGAAGGATGCCCCAACAGATCACCTGTTTAACTGTCTCCTCACGGGGGGATTTCAATCAATGAGCAATATTATTCTCTACTTTTCTTTTGTTAAATGAAACCACTACTGTCACTTGGAGTTAATATCCCTGTGTTCCTACTCCTGAATAATAAAATTGTGAGTTTCGTGATATTTTCTGGACACATTTCCTGCTGAAAGAACGAAGAACTCTTTTCTAATTTACACAATACTATATGCACACTCATCAAGCCTCCGAAACTAGCATCCTTGGTGCTGCTCTCTCCTCCCAAACCTCATCTCATGTGACTGTTACATCATCACTCTGATTGTGGGAGGGGTTAATCCCACTGTCTTCAGCATTAACCCTTTACATCCTCATACTGCACTGTCTGTCCAAAAAAATCGGTGGCGGGAACTTGAATTATCAAAACAGCAACAGCTGCCAGTTGAAAATCAACTCAAACCATCAGAGAGAGACTGTCAGAGAACTTCCTGCATCCAGTCCTGACCCTGTCACATTAAGCAGCTGCTCAGCCATACCCCACTCTCATCAACACTGAACATTTTTACTGAGACCCTTCAAATACTGTTTATAAAAGGCCGCAAAGATCAAAGTTCACACAGTTGTATTAAATGCAACAAAGTTTAATATCTTCTCACTGTTTCTCGGTAACCACATGAGACATAGGTTTTCTTATTTGGTTCCTTTGATTTTTCTTGTTCCTGACTGACAAATATTCCAAACCTCAGATAAACCCTCCCACTTGCGTCATGTCCCAGTCTCGGTTAAAAGCAACACATAATGACACAAACACTCTCCTTCAGTGAGATTAATATCAAGCTGTTTTCCAGGTTGAATGTAACTGTGAACAAATTTATGTCAAAGAATTTACCTTTGATGTATCAGCACTAAAATTCTGTACAAGGAGGAACAGCCATTCCAAAAGCATTTCCTTCGCAAAGGCTGTTTTTTTATGTGATTGAAATTCATCATGTATTTTGAATTAAAGTTCACAAGACACCGATGTTGTTGTTGATAATGAAACTTTTCAACCATGTTGCTACTGTGAAATAAGGCTCTGGTGGGAGTTGAACCCAGGATCTCCTGTTTACTAGACAGGTGCTTTAACCAACTAAGCTACAGAACCAGATCACAAGCGTGCGTGTAATTGAAATCAGAGGAAGGTCTTGTAGAGAGTGGGCAGGCTTTGGCGAGTCAAGAGCTGAGTTCGTCACGGCAGAGTTCCCAGCCTCTGACTCGCTCTTGCAGTTGTAGCTGTAGTTGTAATTGTGATAGGCAACCGTCCGTCTCGGAAGACGATGGGCTACGCCCGGGGTGTACGTCACTTCTGTATTAAACATAGTTTGTTGTGGCTGTCGAGGATGACTCGTGAGTGACAATCCCTTCCGCAGCTGGTACAGATGAATATCATTGGCCCGAGGTCGACTGATAATTTTTCCTTCCTCTGAGCTCTCTTTCCCACCATCTGGTCATTTCTTTTGTCCACTGCTTTTCCCATGGTCTTCCTGAATGCCTTTCTCCAGGAATTCCAGTCAGCAGGAAGGACTTCCCATGCATCGACTCCTATCCCAGTCAGCTTGAGATCTCGCTTTGCAGATGTCCTTGTATCACAGACGTGGGTGACCTGTTGGTCTCATGCTGATAGCAAGCTCACCAAAGAGCATGTCTTTGGCAAAGCGACCGTCATCCATTCAGCACACATGACCCAGTCAACAGAGTCACCGCTGACTCAAGAGGGCAAACATGCTACAGATCCCTGCAAGCTGGTGTACTTCCTCATTCGGCACTCTGTCCTGCCAGGAGATGCCCAATATCCATCTGAGACAGCGGAGGTGGAAGCTGTTCGGCTGCTTTTCTTGGCTTGTATAAGTTGTTGATGCTTCTCTACTATAAAGGAGGGTGCTGAGAACACAAGCCTGTTACACGCAGAGCTTCACATTTTCGATCAGTTTGCTGTCGGTTCACACTCGTCTTCTCAACTTTGACATGACAGCTGCAACATTGACAATCCTGGTGCTGATTTCAGTATCAAGGGACAGATTGCTGGTGATTGTTGATCCAAGGTATGTGAAGCTGTTGACAACCTCCAAAGTGAGGTTGTCGATGTTGATGGAAGGTGGAGTCTCTACGTCCTGGCCCATAACTTTGATCTTCCTGATGCTGATCGCCAGTCCAAATTCCTTGCAGGCCAGGGAGAACCGATATACAAGCTGCTGTTAATGAACTTCATTATGGGATGTCAGCACAGCGTCATCAGCAAACAGCAACTCACAGACCAAGAACTGACTCATTTTGGTCTTGGTGCGCAGTCTTGCCAAGATGAACAGCTTGTCATCAGCTCTGGTATGCAGGTGGACACCCCCATCTGAGTCACTGAAAGTTTAAAATAGCAGCATGGTGAGGAGGTTACAAGGAGGCTTCCAGGGGACTTGGACAGGATAAGTGAATGAAATGACAGATGGAATATAATGTGAATAAATGTGAAGTTATCCACTTTGGTAGAATAAACAGAAAGACAGAATATTTCTTAAATGGTGAGAGGTTGGGAAGTGTTGATGTCCAAAGGGACCTGGGTGTCCTTGTTCATGAGACACTAAAAGCTCGCATGCAGGTACAGCAATCAATTAGGAAGGCAAATGGTATGTTGGCCTTAACACAAGGGGTCATGAGTACAGGAATAAAGATGTCTTGCTGCAATTGTATAGAGCCTTGGTGAGATCGTGCTGGAGTATTGTGTACAGTTTTGGTTTCCTTATCTAAGGAAGGATATACTTGCCACAGAGGGAGTGCAACGGAGGGTCACCAGACTAATCCCTGGGATAGTGGGATTGTCTTATGAGGAAACTGGGCTTGTATTCCTTAAAGTTTCATTTAAAAGGCCATTTAAAACTGAGATCGGGTGGAATTTCTTCACTCAGAGGGTGGTGAATCTTTGGAATTCTCTACCTCAGGGGTTTGTGAAAGTTCAATCATTGAGCATGTTCAGGACAGAAATTGATAGAAATCTTGATACTCATGACATCAAGGGATATGGGGAGAGCGCGGGAAAGCAGTGTTGAGGTAGATGATCAGCAAGGATGTAATTGAATGACAGAACAGGCTCAACAGGTTAAACTTCCTCCTCCTACGTTCTGAAGAGAGTTGTCACCAGGACACAGCCCTGTTTTACCCCACTGCTGATCATGAAAGTGTCTGATGTTGCTCCATTGTAACTGACGGAACTGTGCATGTTCTCGTGGAAAGAAGAGATGACGCCCAAGAGTTTAGGAGGGCAGCCTATTTTCCACAGCAGTTTGAAGAGTCTGTCTCTGCTAACAAGATCGAAGGCCTTGGTGATGTCTATAAAGACAATGTAGAGTGGTCTGTACTGTTCACAGTACTTCTCCTGTAACTGCCGAAGTGAGTTGGTAGAGGTTGCGGGTATGGAAGGTGCTGTCTAAGGAACCTTGGTGTGTCGAATTCCTTCATATGTCCCTCTAGCATCCCCCAGATTCAGCGGCAGATTGTATGCTGTTGCAGAGTTTTAACCAGTATTGATTGGTGCAGTGCCGAGCAGTCTGCAGAGACTTGTTTCTGGCAGCTCTGAGAGCCTCTAGAGTTTGTTTGCTGGAGACTTGTTTGTAGTTCATGAGGGCTCTCTTCTTAGTTGCAGTAACTGACTCCATTTCAGTCCAATAAGCCTCAAACCAGTCAGCATTCCTCCCATCTCTTTTCCCATACACAGCGAGTGCAGAGTAAAAGATGGTGGCGTGCAGATGATTCCACGTTGATACCACACCGAGGCCTTGGGCGTTTTCTGAAAGAGCCTGATCTAGGATGTTGAGGAACTCCTGGGTCCCTTCTGGATCAGTGGTTCGGCTAGTGTTGATCCGAGAACGACCTTTCTTCTTGGATGGGTGAAGCTTCCGTGGCTGAAGCCTGACCTTGCTACACACTAGGGAGTGACCAGTGTCACAGTCAGCGCTGTGATAGCTACGTGTGATGAGGATACTGCTGAGGGTGGTATGTCTGGTGATGATAAGGTCTAGCTGGTGCCAGTGGCATGATCTAGGACGTCTCCAGGACACCTTGTGGCACAGCTTGACCTGGAAATAGCTGTTCGTCACACAGAGTCCATGGTGACAGCATAGCTCCGGAAACCTCTGTCAATTTTTGTTCATCTTGCTAATCCCCTGGTGCCCTATGCTCATTGGCCAAGCTGTAGTCAGTACCCAAGCTTGCGTTGAAATCCCCGAGAAGGTATAGTCCCTCGTGCTGGGAATTCTACTGATGGCAGTGTCAAGTGTCTCATAGAATTAATCCTTGACATCTGGGGTGGAGGTGAGTGTCGGGACATAGATGCACATGAGATTAACTGGGCCCGCGCTTGTTGACAAGTGAAGGGTAAGAGGTCTCTCTGAGCCAACAGTGGGGGGTTCACTCATTGCAAGTAGCATGTTTTTTACTGTGAAACCCATTCCATGCTCACGAGTTGCCTCTTGGGCTTTCCCCTGTCAGAAGAAGGTGTAGTATTTCTCTTTGAGGGGTCCACTTTGAATGAGTCTAGTTTCTTGCAGCACAGCAATGTCCACATTGAGCCTTGTGAGTTCCTTGTCAATCACAGCTGTCTTGTGTGTGCTAACAACCTGCAGAAGGTTGTCATTAAGGCCAGGACACATGGTCCTTCCATTCCAGCTTGTGATGCGAAGCACTGGTGTCTTCTTTGTTGAGTTTGCCTGGTGCATAGATTATCAATCCGCCAGTTGAGAGATATCTCTCTAAGCTCCAAGCACCCATTGAAGCAAGTAGGTCGTGGCAGGACAGCACCTAACTGACTGGGGGCTGCACAGCTTGGAGTAGGTGGTAGTTATCCAATGAGACGCGATGATCTCTCCCACTGTCAAAAGTAACCCCTGGTGCTCATACTCTACACCAATTGAGTGAGAGCTTATAATTGGTAACTGTTTCTTCCCATGTTTTGCTAATGTTTAACCACAAAGCTGGAGTGTCCTCTCCAGGGCACAAGCCTGGGCAAATAGTATGGAGACACTGAGCATCAGGACACCCTCTCAGCATTGCTAGTATTGTCCAAAGGAAAGGAAAAAAACAGCACTGTTTGGAACCAGCTCTGCTGTAGGAGTTGCTGGAAAACTACCTGACAAGTAACAGGTAACCGCCTACGGGACTCCACTCCGGATTTACTGTCCAGGTTTACTCCCTAAGCCTTCTTCTCTCTCAAGACACCCACAGGGAAGTGAGACTTTTTGCCCATAGTTGGGGCTCTGTTTCTTGGCATCAGGATGGAACCACACGCCAGTGGGCCTGCATGACATGCACAAGGATATCACACACTGCCCCATCCCTGTGACAGCTCAGAGAGATCCCCTGATGATAATGCACCCCACAGGAAAATCACAAACAGCGCCCTCCCGAGGACAGCTCAGGGTCAGATACTGCACACACTGCAACAACAGTGACATTACTGGATTAGTCCCTCCATTCTGAAAAACAAGCATTCACCCTACTTTATGCTTTCCGTCTCTCAGCCAATTTTGTATCCACGCTGCCACTGCCTCTTTAATCCCATCTGCTCAAATTTTGTTAACAAGTCTATTTTATGGTACTTTTTCAAACACAATTTTGAAGTGCAGACACACACCATCAACCTCACCACCCTGGTCAACTCTCTGTGAAATTTCATCAAAGAAATTAATTCATTAATTAATTCATACACAATCTTCTGTTAACCAATCTGTACTGGCTGTCATTTATTAGCCCATGTTCTACCAAGTGCCAGTTAATTTTCTCCTGGATAATTGTCTCTAAAAGTTTCCCCACCACTGACATTAGACGAACTGGTCTGTAGTTCCTGGGTTTATCTCTCTTTTTAAACAGGGCTGTAAAATTAGCAATCCTTGCAGACTTATCTTTCAGTTCTGGAAAGTCTATTGCGGACAATTTCTTTGGGCATGATTTTAACCAATTAAAGCAACAGGATACTTGATTAATAAGTCCAGAACTTTTATTGAGAGTAAAATAGTACTTAATAATTGGAAGTAAAATTATCTTGAACAAACTTGGGGAATATAACTTGACAGCTCTAGCAGGTGTGTGGACTGGTCGAGCTTGGTCTCAGAGTGTCACGGTCCTCTTTGTCCAGTCTAGATCCCTCATCAGGTGGAGAACTTGGTTGATGATCTGAGCCTTTACCCCTGAGGTCTTCTAGTGTTCCTGCACACTGAAACCTTACAAGATCCCTACTTTTAACCCCTGGATGGCCATCATACCACCATGTAAAATAATAATTGGTCTGAGCTGTTGCTCAGTACATTTAATTAATGTCTTCCACTAACAGCCAACTGTCCTCAGAATCTCAGACATGAGTACAATGGAGTGGTTTCACACTGTCTCCCAATCTGATCTGAAACAAGTTTCCTGTTCATTAAATCGAGACTCTTGAAAATGCTGGAAATACTCAGCTAGTCTGACAGCATCTGTGGAGAGAGAAACAGAGTTAACGTTTCAGATCTGTGATCTTTCATCAGAACTGGGCTGAAATTGTCTGAGGGACTGAGATTGTGGAATCAATTTCTGGGTCAAAAACATTGTACTCTCTCAGGATGGGAAGATGGTGATTATTAAGTACAGTGCAAGAATATAGATGCTTTTACATTATTTGAATCAACATTGATTTAAACCTTGTGCTCACGAAACCTATCTTTTGATCAAAATGACACTGATAACAATGGAAAAAGCAACACATACATTTCACGACCACAGGACTTTGTAAAGCCTTTTACAGCCAATGAAGGACTTTCCAAGTGTAGTCACTGTACAGTACAATACAATACCCTACAATAAGGATATTTCACATTCGAGTCACGCGAAGTCCCAGGCAATGACCATCTCAAACAAGAGAGAATCTAACCATCTCCCCTTGACATTCAACAGCATTACGATTGCTGAATCCCCCACTATCAACATCCTGGGGGTTACCATTGACCAGAAACTGAACTGCAGTAGCCATATAATTATCATGGCTACAAGAGCAGGTCAGACACTAGGAATCCTGCGGCGAGTAACTCACCTCCTGACTCCCCAAAGCCTGTCCCCTATCTACAAGGCACAAGTCAGGAGTGTGATGCAATACTCTACATTGCTTGGATAGGTGCAGCTCCAACAACACTTAAGAAGCTCAACGTCATCCAGGACAAAGCAGTCCACTTGATTGGCACCTCATTCACTATATTCACTCTCTCTATCACCAACGCACAGCGTGCACCATCCACAAGATGCAGTGCAGCAACGCAGCAAGCCTCCTGACACAGCACCTTTCAAACCCATGACTTCTATCACCTCGAAGGACAAGGGCAGCAGATGCATGGGAACACCACCAAGTTCCTCTCTGAGCCACACACCATCCTGGAATTGGAACTATATCACCGTTCCTTCACTGTGACTGGGTCAAAATCCTGGAACTCCCTTCCTAACAGCACCACATCGACTGCAGTGGTTCAAGAAGGCAGCTCACCACCACCTTCTCGATGGAATTAGGGATGGGCAATAAATGCAATAAATAAAAATAAAATCAATAAAAAATGACATTATCCTGTAATCCCCAAAAGTAGAAAATACATATGAAAATGAAAATATAATAAAGCACAGTCAGCATGGATTTCACAAAGAAAGACTTGATTAACCTTAACTTTGAAGAATCAACAGCAACAGTAATACAGCAGATGAAGAAGAGTTTAAGTTAATAAAGCCTCATCCTTTTAAGTGCTTGAACCAACAAATTGTGGGTTAGCAAACAAGCACACTAACTGACAGAGCTGGGTGTTGTGCTTTCTCGATTCCCCTAAAGCAGGGTGTCAATGAGTTAAATCTTCAGGTTGCTGCAACCAGAATAGCCATTGTCCACGATCAGTTTTACTGTTATAAATAAAGATGGAACATTCATTGTGAATCTATAGAAACAGTCTGGTCCTGCAAATTGCAGACACATCCACGTCATCACCAACCAGCTCTCCTATAATTAATGCAGTTATTTGACTTTTCCCCATTAGCTCCATGGAATTAATTTTGAAAGATTTTAAATTCCAAGAAGTTTTGTTAATATTCAGCCCTTGAGAAGATATCATTCCCTGGCCACAGTGGAGAGAGCATTGAATATAAAACAGTAGACTACCAGGTAACACAGTGAAAGCTTATCAGCTAATCTATAATTACTTACTTTTCTTATTTTTGCTCTTGCTATTCGGTTTTTCATCCTTTTCAGTTCCTGACTGTGGATATTATTGTGATTAAATGTGAAAAGATGCACTGTGTCTCAGCCCCGCTATATTGACTCTTTCTCTGCACAGTGCTGTATCCACTCAGATACTGACAGTGTCTCTCCCTCCCTCAATTTTCCAGCCCTGACATTGCAGAAAGTGCTGTTCAAAGTTACACATTCTGACTGTTTGCAGTTGATTAGTGAGAGATTATTAACGTATCCTTCTGCAGCGCTGCCTCGGTTAATAACAGCAGATCTAAGTCACATTTCAGACACAGAAACAGATGCATCAATTATTCACTCTTTCCCAGAGTGAGTGAGGCCGGGACAAGCAGCAACATTCCAGCCCCACACTCTGCAATTACCCAGCACCAGTGGAAAGCAGTGAATACAGATTCAATCAGTGGGTTAATGTCCATTACAGGGATGCAAGATTCCACGGCCCAGGACAAACATCCCCATACACCGAGAACAAGCTCAGGAAAACCCGGGGGAGTTAATATCCCAATCACTGAGCATTCCAGTAACATTGAACAAGTTCCAGAACTGAGTGAACCTTTCAAAGTACAGAAGCGATGACGAGGTCAAAAAGGTCTGAACAGTTGAGGTGACTGAGCGGTTTCAGCTTCTCTGTTCAGGTTGCAGCTTTCACTGGAGGCATGTGTTTTAATCCCACTTCAGACAACTTGATTTTCAGTTGCTTTGCAGAGTTTCCTTGAAGGTTTGAGGTAGAGTAAATACTGAGGAACTGTTTCTAACTGCTGAACGGTCAATAACCGAAGGTTACAGATTTAAAGTGACTCACAAAACCAGAAGGAACATGAGGAAAAATTAATTTCTGCAACATGTGGTGAGGATTTCAGTTATGTGGATAGATTGGAGAAGTTGGGGTTGTTCTCCTTCGAGAGGAGATTTGATAGAGGTGTTCACAATCATGAGGGGTCGTGACAGACCAGATGGAGAGAAACTGTTGGTAGAAGGATTGAGACTCAGGTAAAAGCTGTGGCTCAGTTGGTCACACTCACCTCGAAATCACAAGCTTCTGGGTTCAGAGTTCACAGCTGACACTCCAGTACAGCACTGAGGGTGTTGAAGGTGCTGCCTTTCAGGTGTGATGTTCAACCAAGACCTGGTCTGCATGTTTGGGTGAATGTAAAAGATCCCATGCTGCAATTTCAAACAAGTGAAGAGCAATTCTCCCTGGTGTTGTGATCAATATTTGCCCCTCAATCAGATCAGTTGGTCATTATCACATTGCTGTTTGTGGGTATCAGCTGCTGCATTTCTGACATTACAACAGTGATTACACTTCAAAAGTATTTCATTGTCTACAAAGTGCTTTGATATATCCAGTGGTCAGGAAAGGTGCTATATAAATGCAAGTCTTTTCTTTCTTTATCACAACACATTGCTGTGTAAACAATGGTTCCTCATGTCACCTCTGGTTCTTCTGCCAATCACCTGATATCTCTGTCCTCTGCTTACTGACCCTTTTACCACTGGAAACAGTTTCTCCTTATTTAAACTATTGAAAACCTCCATGATTTTGAACAAATGTGTCAAATCTCTTCTGAATTTTCTCTGCTGCAAGGAGAACAACCCCAGCTTCTCCAATCTCTCCACATAACTGAAATCCCTCACCCTGCTACCATTGTGGTAAATCTCTTTTTTATTCTTTCCTGGGTTGTGGGCACTGCTAACACAATGTGATTCCTGTCAATGCAGCGGCCCTCTGACATCATCGGACTGTGCCAAGCTGCACATAGGCACAGCGACATCTTGCCAGGGTTAAGTGGCACATGCACAGGATGATGTCATGGCTCAGCACCAACATCATCGCATATCCGCCCATGGTCCACCTTCGCACATTCACGCTAAAGCGTCATCGGGTATCCAGCCTCTCACTCAGCTGGAGGAAGCCATTTCAACACTCCCCCCTGCTCTCATGCTCACATCTCTGTCCTGGGATTGCTGCAGTGTTCCAGTGAACATCAACGCAAGCTCGAGGAACAGCATCTCATCTTCCGATTAGGCACACTACAGCCTGCCGGACTGAACATTGAGTTCAATAATTTCAGAGCATGACAGCCCACCTTTTTACTTTCATTTTTAGTTGTTTTTTCTTTTTTCTTCTTTTTTGCTTTTTTACATTTTTTACAACCTTTTATATTGCATTTATTTCATTTCATCTTAGTTTATTCAGTTTGCGTACCCACTGTTTTTTTCAGGTTTGCACTTGCTGCTGTTCAATATTCAGTCCGTTAACACCTATTCTGGACTAATGCTTTGTCTTTCAACACATCATTAACATATTGTTTGCCTTTGCTCCATGACCTTTTGGTCAGCTATGTGGCCTTGTCCAACCTGCACCTTCTCCTTTGTTATCTCTTGCCCCACCCCCACCTCACTTGCTTATAACCTGTGACATTTTAAATATTTGTCAGTTCCGAAGAAGGGTCAGTGACCCGAAACGTTAACTCTGCTTCTCTTTCCACAGATGCTGCCAGACCTGCTGAGTGGTTCCAGTATTTCTTGTTTTTATTCCAGAAAATATTTGTTTGCTGCAAAAAGTACATGGCAGGTAAAATGAAATGGAAGAGTTGTGAGGCAATTCATTCCTGCACTGAAGGAAACTGATCTCCTTTGCAATCTTTGTATTGTTGACTTGGTGCTGTTTTTGAACTGTTTTGTAATGTATCTTTTTATAGTTTTTTTAACGAATAAAGTATATGTTGGAAATTTTAAAAAAAGCTCAGAGAAGGTTCACTAGATTTATTCCTGTGATGAAGGGGTTGTCTTGTGAGGAGGATTGAGCAGGTTGGACCTATCCTGATTGGAGTTTAGAAACATGAGAGGTGATCGTATTGAGACATATAAGATTCTGAAGGGTCTTGACAGGGTAGATGCTGAGAGGATGTTTCCCCTCGTGGTGGAATCTAGAACTAGGGGACACAGTTTCAGAATTAGGGATTTCCCATTTAAGAAGGAAATGAGGAGGAATTTCTTCTCTCAGACAGTCATTCATCTTTGGATTTTTATCTACAAGGAAGTCAAGGGTTATGGGGGGCAGGCAAGAAAGTGGGGTTGATGCCATGATCAGATCAGCCATGATCCTATTGAATGGCGGAGAAGGCTCGAGGGGCCAAATGGCCTCCTCCTGCTACTATTTCTGTTCTTATGATCTCATTGCAGCTTGTTCCAAATAGAGACAAAAGAGTGGAATTCCAGAGGAGAGGTGAGAGTAATTACCCTTGAGTGAGTGTGGCATCAAGGATCCCTAGCAAAATTGAAATCAATGGGAATCAGGGGAAAACTGTCCACTTGTTGGAGTCCTACCTAGCACAAAGCAAGATGATTATGGTTGGTGGAGGCCGATCATCTCAATCCAGGACATTGCCTCAGGAGTTTCTGAGGGTAGTGTCCTGGGCTCAACCATCCTCAGCTCTTTCATTAATGAGTTTCCCCTCAACTTAAGTCAGAAGTGGGAATGTTAGGTGATGATTCACAACTCCTCAGATACTGAAGCAGTCCATGTCCGCAAGGGCGAGACCTGAACAACATTCAGGCTTGAGCTGATAAGTGACAAGTGACTTGGTTGCCACAAAAGTGCCACGCAGTGAACATCTCCAATGAGAGAGAATCAAACCATCTACCTTTTAATACTCAGCAGCATTATCATCACTGAATCCCTCACCAACAACATCTTGAGGGTTACCATTGACCAGAAACTAAACTGGACCAGTCACATCTATGCTGCGGCTTTTAGCGTAGGTCAGAAATTGGGAATTCTGCAGCAAGTATCTCACCTCCTGACATGCCAAAGCCTGTCCATTATCTACAAGGCACAAGTCAGGAGTGTGATGGAATACTGTCCACTTTTCTGGATAGCTGCAGCTCCAACAACACATAAAGAGCTCAACACCACCCAGGACAAAGCAGTCCTCTTCATCGGTACCTCACCCACCACTTTAAACATTCACTCCCTCCACCACCAGAGCACAGTGGCAGCAGTGTGTACCACCTACAAGATGCACTGCAGTAACTCGCTAAGTAACGTTCGACAGCACCATCCAAACCCGTGATCACTACCACCTCGAAGGACAAGGGCAGCAGATGCATGGGAACACCACCACCTGCAGGTTCACCTCCAAGTCACTCACCATCATGACTTGGAACTATATCACCATTTCTTCACTGTTGCTGGGTCAAAATCCTGGAACTCCCTCCGCAATAGCACTGTGGGTGTTCCGACACAACATTGACTGCAGCAGTTCAAGAAGGCAGCTCCCCACCACATTCTCAAGGGCAATTAGGGATGGGCAATAAATGCCAGCCTTGCCAGCGATACTCACATCCAAGAAAGAATAAAAAACAAATCATTCTCCACAGATTCCCCACAATCCAGGCTTGGACATTTACTTCACGAGCACAGAGCTTTATATAACTACAACATGAGTTCCAATCTTCAGATTCCATTAGCCTTTCACATTATTTTCTGCCAGTCCACTAGCTTTTAGTGATTCAGCACTCGGGTCTCTGCTTCTCCAGTTTCTAACATCTCACCACTTATAAAAAACACTCTGATCTATCTTTCGTAGGTACTAGATGACCCCACATGTTAAACTCCATCTGCCAAAGCATTGCTCACTCACTTAATCTATCAAGAAGATTTGAAAATAAATTTCTTGCCAAAGGATAATGTTCTGCTTCTGCTCCCTCGCCATTTGCTTTTCCCGTTAGTCTTTCATTTCGTGTAAATCCAGAGAAAGTAAAGATGGAAGGAAGGAGGGAGGCAAAAATCTTGCTCCTTTTCGTGATCCCTATTTGATCTTCATTCCAGTCCAATTTGGGTGAAGAATTCCGATTGTCTGTCTCAATTTTAATAAAGGATAAACAATTCTGGAATCACCAGCGAGATATTGATAAGAACATGTTTCCAGGCCAACTTTCCACAAAAGCTCCCCCACAACAATGTACTAGACACTTCATAAACTAACGACAAAATTGGGATCCGAACCCACACATGCAAAGCACGCAATGCATTAGCACGCCACCGTCTTAACCTCTCGACCACCTTGTCAGCTGTTTGGACAGTACAGATCCTGGCTGTGCAGCCAGATGTGCAATGATGGAAATGCAGCTTCTGTAAGTAAATGCAATTTCCATCACATCAGGTCATGGCCTGTTGGGAATGGAGCGGTGTGAAACATTTCCAGACCATGTCCAACACGTTTCGACTCAGTGTGAAAATCCACCACGGAAAGACTGGAACATACAATCATTTGATCACATCATGATTAACATCACTCAGACACCTGAACCATGAGGTCACTGACGAAGTCATGATGACCGAATTTCTCATGAAATGACAACTGAACTAACTGACTGGAAGAATTGCTTTAATTCCACACGATCAGAGAGGCACAGCCTCAGACCGACTTGGCAGATGAGTATTGATTGAATAATTTCTATGTGAGGAATGTTCCAGCATCATAAACCAGGGGAACGTGCTGACTGAGCTGTGTCTTCATCTCTTCTGGGCAGTCGGACAGTTCACCCTTCATTCTGCTCTGATTCACTTTCCCAAAGCGGATCTACAGATTCTCAAATCTGTGGACTGGGTTTTCTTATTTTGTTCCTTTTGATTTTTCTTGCTCCTGACTGAATAATATATTCTAAACCTCGGATCAACCCTCCCCTTTGCGTCGTGTCATAGTCTTGGTTAAAAATGACACAAAACGGCACGAACAGTCTGAAATATACAACACGGTCACACTTTCCTTCAGTGAGATTAATGTTGAGCTGTTTTCCAGGTTAAATGCAACTGCAAACACATTGCTCTCAAAGAAATTGTAGTGGATTGAGTTGCCGTTGAAATATTAGCACTGAACATTTGTACAAGGAGGAACAGCCATTCCAAACTGACATCCTTCACAAAGGCAACCACTGAGCTGTTTTCTTGTGTGAATAAAATTCATAAGAAAAGTTAAAGTTCACAAGAAAACAGATGTAAACGATTGATAGCTAAACTTTTGAAGCAAGGATATGAATCCACGATTTTCTGATTATTGGACAAACACTCGAGCTAACGAAGCTACTGAGCCAGATCACAAATGCTGTGACAACTAAGGGCAGAGGAGGGCACTCTTTATTCTCATCCCACTTCTCCACTGGTCACAACATCTATTTCAACTTTTCCCACTTACTGAAACAGGCAATCATATACTCTATTTTTCCCAGAATAGAAGACACTGACCAGATTTCTTTAATGAACAACAAAATGATTCATTTATTGTAGAACAAGTTTTAACTAGTCATGAAGTAAAGCATAAACACACAGGTGGAAATTTTAAAAGTTCCCTTTTCACCTTTACTTTTAAAGTCTTTTTAAAAAATCTTCGAGCCACATGCGCACACACACATACACCGGTTAACAGAAAAGATAAAAGGGATGTTTTTTAAAATTTTTTTAAATTTTGTTACAAACACAAAAAAAAATCTCTTGGGCTGTTTACTTGCTCATTTTTGAAGAAAACATCAGATGAGATACGTTGCTCCAAAATTGGAATACAGTCTAAGTTCTGAGTATACGTAGACAGGTCACTAGGGTATTTTAGAACAGTTCTTTTCAGAAGGCACTGAGAATTAATTTTAGCAGGCCTTCTTCAAAGACATGCGACAAGATGAATTAACACACTGGACTTCTCAGGATCTTTTAAAGATTTTCTGGAAAACAAGCTGGGTTGTGGTCTTCTCTCCTTCCTTGACACTTCTTCAGGCTAACTTTATCAGCTGCTCACTCCAGCAGGTAAAACACACTGACTCTACAACCAAAAGCTTGTGAGTTTTCTGCTGTCTTAGGTGTACGTTGCTGCTGCCGAGCTTGTCCAATCAAGAGGCGCAAATGCCTTCACTAACCACATCTCCCTGTTCCCATGGTTTCTGTTCTATTTTTAACTTGAATTATGTGAAAAACAGTAAACATAGTTGCCAAATTGGCTCTTTTGGTGCTCTCTTGAAAAAGAACTGGTCCTACATTTATTCAGTTTGATTATGACTTCTTCAAAAAATATTTTAACAGAAGAAACAGAATCACTTCCATAACATCATGTACTTTCCCTGAGCTACAGGTTATTGTAAGACTCTCTGGCTGTGTTTATTTTAGCTGATTTTGTACTCAGGTTCTTTTGGAATCCATGTGTTTGCAGATCTTTGTGAGTGAGAGATGTGGAGATATGCTTAAAAAATTTCCCTATAAATTAATCATATCTCCGTCTTTCCCCGAACTTTGTGCAAACACATTAATGAGGGAATCACACACATCAAGCCGTCAAACCTGTCTGCTGAACATTGAAAGGTGACAGTGTTTATAGTAACGGGGTTCCATTTATTCAGACACATCTTGATGATTCACACATGTAATGTATTTGTATATTATATTCATGACATTATGATGTAAATAAACACTTCCTTGCACTTGCCACGCTTGGTGAACATTTTCTCTGCTGATGCCCCCTGAATATATTAGAGAACATGGTGACGAGGTTGAAATAAAAGTCTGTAAATATAGGCAGCAAACAGCAGCAGGGACTGCAGTGAACAAGATTTACGTGACATATTTGTGCTTATATTGGTGGGTGAAATAAGATACTAAACACACAAAATCCTACATTTGAGCTCGCGGAAGATTGCTCTGTCTATGGAGATAGCATCAAAGAATGCTCAGGAATTTTGTCCAATGCCAGTGATAGTAACACACTTCAGGGGAACTTAAAAAAAACTGGTAAAATCGGCTTTCACATAACAGATGAAATTTTGCACAGAGAAGTGTGAAGTCATACAATTTGAAAGGAAGTATGAGGAGAGGCCATATAAATGAAACATGACAATTCTAAAGTGGGTGCAGGAGCAGAGAGACAATGTGCACCAATGTTAGAAGGATTGAAAAGGAAACTAAGAGCAAACAGGACACTTGGATTTATTAATATAGGCATAGAGTAAAAGCATATAAGTTATGCTAAACCTTTACAAAATGCTGGGAATGAATGGCCTCTTCCTGTACCTCCACAGAAAGCTTCCATTCCAGGTTTACACAGACTCATCAGGATCACTCTCCACAGATCCTGCCACTCCAGGCTCGGACACCAACTTCAGGATCACTCTCCACAGATCCCGCCATTCCAGGTTCGGACACCCACTTCAGGATCACTCTCCATACATCCCAGCACTACAGGCTCGGAGACCCTCTTCGGAGATCCTAAATCTCCAGACACGGACATTCTTTGAGGACCACTCTCCACAGATCCTGCCACTCCAGGCTCGGACACCCACTTCAGGATCACTCTCCACAGATCCCGCCATTCCAGGTTCGGACACCCACTTCAGGATCACTCTCCATACATCCCAGCACTATGGGCTCGGAGACCCTCTTCAGAGATCCTAAATCTCCAGACACGGACATCCTTTGAGGACCACTCTCCACAGATTCTTCCCTCCAGGCTCAGACACCCTCTTCAGAGTCACCCTCCATCCATCCCGCCGCTCCACGCACGGTTATCTCCCTCAGGATCAGATCAAAGAATGTTGCTTGTCACTTATCAGCTCAAGCCTGAATGTTGTTCAGGTCTTGCTGCTTGCAGGCACAGACTGCTTCAGTATCTGAGGAGTTGTGAATCATCAGCGAACATGCCCACTTCTGACTTATGTTGAAGAGAAAGCCATCAATGAAACAGCTGAGGATGGTTGGGCCTAGGGCACTGCCCTGAGAAACTAGGGATCCAGTCATGAAAGGTGGAGGACAATTAAATAACGAACCAGATGAGGAGGCTCCAAAAACTTCCCTATCCTCAATGTTGGTGGAGCCGAGCACGTCAGTGCAAAAGATGAAGCTGAAGCATTTGAAACCACCTTCAGTCAGAAATTGCTCAGTGGATGATTCATCTCGGCCTCTTGAGGTCCCCAGCATCACAGCTTCCAGTTTTCAGCCAATTCGCTTCACTCCACATGATAGCAAGAAACAGCTGAAGGCACTCAGTACATCAAAGACTATGGGCCCTAAAAACATTCCGGCTCGAGTACTGAAGACTTGTGCTCCAGAACTAGCTGAGCCCTCAGCCAAGCTGTTCCAGTAGAGCGACAACAAGGCATCTACTCAACAATGAGGAAAATTGCCCAGGTGTGCCCTGTCCGTAAAAAAGCAGGACAAATCCAATCTGACCAATTGCCGCCCCATCAGTCTACTATCAATCATCAACAAAGTGATGGAAGATGTCACCAACAGTGATATCAAGCACCACACACTTAACAATAATCTGCTCATCGATGCTCAGTTTAGGTTCTGCCAGGGTATCTCAGCTCCAGGAAATAATTTGGCAGATAGAGTAGAATGTGGGAAAATGTGAGGTTATCCACTTTGGCAGGAAGAATAGAACAGGAAAATATTATTCAAATTGTGAGAGATTACAGAATGCTGCGGAGTAGAAGGATCTGGGTGTCTTCGTACATGAATCACAAAAAGTTACCATGCAGGTACAGCAAATAATTAGGAAGGCAAATGGAATGTTACCCTTTATTGCAAGGGGAATGGAGTATAAAAGTAGAGACGTGTTGCTACAAATGTACAGGGTGCTCGTGAAACCACACCTAGAGTACTGTGTACAGTTTTGGTTTCCATATTTAAGGAGGGATATACTTGCATTGGAGGCAGTTCAGAGAAGGTTCACCAGATTTATTCCAGTGATGAAGGGGTTGTCGTATGAGGAAAGTTGAGCAGGTTGGACCGATACTCATTGGAGTTGAGAAAAATGAAAGGTGAACGTATTGAGACATATAAGATTCTGAGGGGACTTGACAGGGTAGATGCTGAGAGGAAGTTTCCCCTCGTGGTGGAATCTAGAACTCGGGGACACAGTTTCAGATTTAGGGGTTTTTCATTTAAGAAGGAATTTCTTCTCTCAGAGCGTCATTAATCTTTGGAATTCTCTACCGCAGAGAGCAGTGGAGGCTGGGTCATTGAATGTCTTCACGATTTTTATCTACAAGAGAGCCAAGGGTTATGTGGGCAGGCAGGAAAGTGGGGTTGAGGTCATGATCAGGTCAGCCATGATCCTATTGAATGACGGAGCAAGCTCGAGGGGCCAAATGGCCTACTCCTGCTACTAGTTGTTCTGATCTTATGTTGTTATGATCTCATTGCAGCTTGGTCCAAACAGAGATGAAAGAGTGGAATTCCAGAGGAGAGGTGAGAGTGATTGCCCTTGAGTGAGTGTGGCATCAAGGATCCCTAGCAAAATTGAAGTCAATGGGAATCAGGGGGAATACTCTCCACTTGCTGGAGTTGTACCTCACACAAAACAAGATGGTTGTGGTTCGTGGAGGCCAATCATCTCAGCCCAGGACATTGCTTCAGTAGTTTCTCAGGGTAGTGTCGTAGACCCAAACATCCTCAGCTGTTTCATTGACGACTTTCCCTTCAAAATAAGTCAGAAGTGGGAATGTTAGGTGATGATTCACAACTCCTCAGTTGAAGCAGTCTGTGCCGACAAGCAGCAAGACCTGAACAATATTCAGGCTTGAGCTGATAAGTGACAAGCAACCTTCTGGCCACACAAGTGCCAAGCAGTGAACATCTCCAATGAGAGAGAGAAAAAAATCTACCTTTTGATATTCAGAGCATTATCATCGCTGAATCCCCCACCATCAATATGTTGGGGGTTACCATTGACCAGAAACTAAACGGGACCAGTCAGATCTATGCTGCGGCTGTAAGCGCAGGTCAGAGATTAGGAATTCTGCAGCAAGTGGGAAAAATTAGGAATTCTAGGGGCGGCACAGTGGCGCAGTGGTTAGCACCGCAGCCTCACAGCTCCAGCAACCCGGGTTCAATTCTGGGTACTGCCTGTGTGGAGTTTGCAAGTTCTCCCTGTGTCTGTGAGGGTTTTCTCCGGGTGCTCCGGTTTCCTCCCACAAGCCAAAAGACTTGCAGGTTGGTAGGTAAATTGGCCGTTATAAATTGTCCTATAGTATAGGTAGGTGGTAGGGAAATATAGGGACAGGTGGGGATGTGGTAGGAATATGGGATTAGTGTAGGATTAATATAAATGGGTGGTTGATGGTCGGCACAGACTCGGTGGGCCGAAGGGCCTGTTTCAGTGCTGTATCTCTAAACTAAACTAAGTATCTCACCTCCTGATACACCAAAACCTGTCCACCATCGACAAGGCACAAGTCAGGAGTGTGATGGAATACATCCCACTCAAGAAGCTCAATACCATCCAGGACAAAGCAGCCCACTTAATCGCCACCTAACCCACCACCTTAAACATTCACTCTCTCCACCACCAGTACACAGAGTCTGCAGTGTGTACCATCTCCATATGCACTGCAGCAACTCGCCAAGTATCCTTCAACAGCACCTTCCAAACTCGTGACCACTACCACCTCGAAGGACAAGGGCAGCAGATGCATGGGAACTCACTACCTGCAGGTTCCCCTCCAAGTCACTCACCATCCTGACTTGGAACGATATCGCCATTTATTCACTGTTGTTGGGTCACAATCCTGGAACTCCCTCCCCAACGGCAGTGTGGGTGTTCCTGCACCATATGGACTGCAGCAGTTCACGAAGGCAGCTCTCCACCACCTTCTCAACGGCAATAGGAATGGGTAATAAATGCCCGCCTTATCAGCGATACTCACACCCAAGAATGAATAAAAACCAAATCACTCTCCACAGATTCCCCACAATCTGGGCTTGGACATTTACTTCTGGAGCACAGAGCTTTATATCCATGCAACATGAGTTCCAATCTTCATATTCTGTTCACTTTTCACATTATTTTCTACCAGTCCACGAGCTTTTATTAATTCAGTATTCGGGTCTCTGCTCCTCAACCGTTTCTAACATCTCACCTCTTACAAACAAACACTCTGATCAATCGTCGGTAGTCGATGACCCCTCATTTTAAACTCCATCTGCCAAAGCATTGCTCACTCACTTAATCTATCAAGAAGATTTGAAAATAAATTTCTTGCCAAAGGATAATTTTCTGCCTCTGCTCCCTCGCCATTTGCTTTTCCCATTTGTCTTTCACTTGGTGCAAATCCAGAGAAAGTAATGATGGAAGGAAGGAGGGGAGGAAAAATCCTGCTCCGTTTCGTGATCCCTATTTGATCTTCATTCCACTGCAGTTTG
Source organism: Heterodontus francisci (assembly GCF_036365525.1). Lineage (NCBI taxonomy): Eukaryota > Metazoa > Chordata > Chondrichthyes > Heterodontiformes > Heterodontidae > Heterodontus > Heterodontus francisci. The sequence continues at coordinate 3,765,409 of NW_027142006.1, forward strand.
GGTGAAGAATTCCAATTGTCTGTCTCAATTTTAATAAAGTATAACCAATTCTGGAATCACTGTCAAGATACTGACAAGAACAGATTTCGAGGCTGACTTTACACATCAGCTCACCCAACATAAATAATACACGAAACAGCTCATAAACTCGCGACAAGGATGGGATTCGAACCCACGTGTACAAAGCACAATGGATTAGCAGTCCACCACCTTAACCTCTCGGCCACCTTGTCAGTTGCAGAGATATAACTGTCACCTTCAGCACAGCTTCTGGCTGTGCAGCCAGCTGTGGAATGATGGAAATATATCTTCTGTAAGTAAATGAAGTTGGGAATGGAGCAGTGTGAAACATTTCCAGACCATGTCCAACACGTTTCTACTCAGTGTGAAAACCCACCACGGAAAGACTGGAACATACAATCATTTCATCACATCATTATTAACATCACTCAGACACCTGAACCATTAGGTCACTGATGAAGTCATGATGACCGAATTTCTCATGAAATGAAAACTGAACTAACTGACTGGAAGAATTGCTTTAACCCCACATGATCAGCGAGGCACAGCATCAGGCCGACTTGTCGGGTGGTGTAAACAGATATCACTGCTTCTGATTGTCACCAGAACAGAGAGTGAGATGTAACATTGATCATCAAACAGACTGTGAGAGAATACAACAGAATAAAACACATGGAGAGACACTGTGGAATAACAAATAGATTTGATTGGAATGTTGAAATTTTGATTGAAATGGATAAAACACCAGAAACAGCAGATTAAAGTGGGATTCTCATCATTATATTGATCTGGGACAGAAAAGAGAAACTGATGGAAAGAAGAGAAGAAGGAAGAAAAGAAAGGATGGAACTGTTCAATCTTTTCAGTTTTTTCACTCGCCCATCAAAGCTGATAAAAAAAAGTTGCAAATAACAGAGAATTTCACCAAAAAGGGAGATTAAATGTTGCTGAAACCTTGGATCGAAGGATGCCCCAAAAGATCACCTGTTTAACTGTCTCCTTACGAGGGGATTTCAATCAGTGAGCAATATTATTCTCTACTTTTTTTGTTAATTGGTCCCAGAACTGTCACTTGGAATTAATATCTGTGTTCCGACCCCTGAATAATAAAATTGTGAGTTTCTCGATATTTTCTGGACACAGTTCCTGCTGAAAGAACTAAGAACTCTTTTCTAATTTGCACAATACTCTATACACACTCATCAAGCCTGCTAAGCTAGCATCCTTGGTGCTGCTCTCTCTTCTCCCAAACTTCATCTCATGTGACTGTCCCATCATCACTCTGACAGTGGGAGGGGTTGATCCCATTATCTTCAGCATTAACCCTTTACATCCTTATACCACACTGTCTGTCCAAAAAAAATGGGTGGAGGGAACTTCCTTCATTTATCAAAACACCAACAGCAGCACAGTGGTGCAATGGTTAGCACCGCAGCCTCACAGCTCCAGCGACCAGGATTCAGTTCTGGGTACTGCCTGTGTGGAGTTTGCAAGTTCTCCCTATGTCTGTGTGGGTTTCCGCTGGGTGCTCTGGTTTCCTCCCACCTCCAAAAGACTTGCAGGTTGATAGGTAAATTGGCCATTGTAAATTGTCCCGAGTGTAGGTACGTGGTAGGAGAATAGTGGGGATGTGGTCGAGAATATGGGATTAATGTAGGCTTAGTATAAATGGGTGGTTGCTGGTTGGCACAGACTCGGTGGGCCGAAGGGGCTATATCTCTAAATAAGAAAAGTAAAATAAAAGCTACCAGTCGTAAATCAACTCAAACCCATTAGAGAGATAGAGGGAGACTGTCAGAGAACTTCCTGCATCCAGTCCTGACCCTGTCACACTCAGCAGCTTCTCACCCAGACCGCACTCTCATCAACACTGAACATTGTTACCGAGACCCTTCAAATACTGTTTATAAAAGGGAGAAAAATTCAAAACTTATCACAGCTAGATTGAATAGAAAAAAGGTTAATATCTTCTCGTCGTCACTCGGTAACCACATGAGACAGACCTTAAATCAGTAGCATAAATTATCAGCTGGAAGAATGTTTGTCATTGGGTTGAATCATTTCTGTGTGAGGAACCTTCCAGCATCATAAACCAGGGGAACGTGTTGATTGAGCTGTGTCTTCATCTCTTCTGGACAGTTCACCCTTCATTCTGCTCTGATTCACTTTCCCAAAGCGGATCTACAGATTCTCAAATCCGGAGACTGGGTTTTCTTATTTTGTTCCTTTTGATTTTTCTTGCTCCTGAATGTTAATATATTCCAACCTCGGATCAACCTTGCCCTGTCTCCCAGTCTTGGTTAAAAGCGGCAAATAACGGCAACAACATTCTCAAACATACAACACGGTCACATTCTGCTGCAGTGAGATTAATGCTGAGGCCGTTTCTGTGTCGAATGCGATTGTGAACAAATTTCTCTCAAGGAAATTGTGAGTGATCAAGTATTTGCACTGAATTTCTGTGCAAGAAGGGACAGTTCCAACCAGCCATTCCCAAATCACTTCCTTCACAAAGACAACGACTGTGCTGTCTTAACGTGTGAATCAACTTCACAAACAAATTTGAACTCGAAGTTCAGGAGAAGACAGAGATGTGAATGATTGACAGTGTAATCTTTAAATCATAATTTTCCGTTTCTTCGTTGAAGTGAGGCTCAACCCTAAGCCACTAGAGATCGCGGAAAGCTACAAACTTGGATCCAGAAATCAGAAAAGTAGTGAAACAGTTGGTGAGTACATTGTGACACTGAAGAATTTATCACCACATTGCCACATTGGCACATTCTTAGACCGTACATTATGAGACAGATTTGTGCTTATATTGGTGGATGAGGAAAGATACTAAACACACAAAATCCCAATTTGAGCTAGTGTGTAAGATTGTTCTTTCCACGGAGATAGCATCAAAGAATGCTCGTGAATTTCGTCCTATGCCAGTGACAGTAACACACTTCAGAGGAACTTAAACACACTGGTAAAATGGGCTTTCACACAACAGATAAAATTTTACACAGAGACTTGTGAAGTGATACAGTTTGGGAGGAAGAATGAGACAATGTACACCAATCTTTTTTGATCAAGGTTTGAAAAGGTTGCTAAGAGCAAACAGGACACTTGGCTTTATTAATAGAGGCATAGAGTAAAAGCAAATAAGTTATGCTAAACCTTTATAAAACACTGGGGCTGAATGACCTACTCCTGTACCTCCACGGAAAGCTTCCACTCCAGGCTCGGACACCCTCTTCAGGATCACTCTCCATACATCCCGCCACTCCACACACGGATATCTCCCTCAGGATCAGATCACAGCTCCACAGTCCTGCCACATCCAGTCGTGAATGGTGGTGGATAATTAAATAACTAACAAGATGAGGAGGCTCCAAAAACATTCACATCCTCAATGATGGTGGTGCTGAGCACGTCAGTGCAAAAGATGAAGCTGAAGCATTTGCAACCATCTTCAGTCAGAAATATTAAGTGGATTTGATCTGTGCTAATTTCAGCTCCTCATGCTCGCTGGTGCCTTGGTTCTCTGGTGCTAATTTCAGAGTAAATCATGCAGCTTGACAATTGGAGCCAAAGAAAAAGACACAGGAGAGGTTGAAAGTGCCAAAACCTGATATTGAACCAAGAACTGTTTAACTGTTAGTATAGCACTAACTCAACAAAGCTATTTCAACAACACACTAAAGCCACCATTCTGTCACTGCTTTGGAAGACAATATATACATTAAAGTGTTTGTAAAAAGTTACAGAACACAACATGTGAGTAATATTCCCCATTGTTTTCTCAGTACTGAGGGATTGTGAAGTGGGACACAGCCAGAAGTCCCACTGTGCCACACTGACCCTGAGCTGTGAGTGAAATGAGATAAAGTTCAATCTTTAGCAGAGAGATTCTGGAGAGAGGTAAGAGTCCTGAATCAAGGAAAGACTTTCTGACACAACAAAAGCAAAATACTGCAGATGCTGGAAATCTGAAATAAAACAAAAAGTGCTGGAAATACTCAATAGCTCTGGCAGCATCTGTGGTGAGAGAAACAGAGTTAACGTTTCCGGTCTGTGACCTTTCATCAGAACTGACACAGGTTAGAAAAGAATTAGGTTTTAAACAAGTGACGTGGAGGGGCATGTGGGAGAGAACAAAGGGGAAGGTGTTTGATAGTGCAGAGGGAAGGAGAGATTAAATAACAAAGCTGTCCTGGGACAAAGGCAAAGAGTGTGTTTATGCTTGTGGTTGCCTGACACCAGTCATGCTCTGATGTTATTGAACACAATGTTCAATTCACAAGGCTGGAGAGTGCCGAATCAAAAGGTCAGGTGCTGCTCCTCGAGCTTGGGTTGATTTTCACTGGAACACTGGAACAGGCCAAAGACAGAAATGTTGACATGAGAGCAGGGGGAGAGTGTTGAAATGGCAAGCAACCCGAAGCTCAGGATCATGCTTTCGGCCTGAGCAGAGGTGTTCCATCTAATCTGCGTTTGGTCTCCCCAGTTTAGAGGAGACCGCATTGTGAGCAGTGAATACAGTATACATAATTGAAAGAAGTACAAGTAAATCGCTGCTTCACCTGAAAGGAGTGTTTGGGGCTTCAGATAATGAGCAGAGAGGAGGGAAAAGGGCAGGTATTATATCTCCTGCGATTGCATGGGAAGGTGCCTTGGGAAGGGGACGAGGTATTGGGGGTAATGGAGGAGTGGACCAGGGTGGCGCGGAGGGAACAATCCCTTCGGAATGCTGACAGGGGAGGGGAGAATGCGTTTGGTGGTGGCATCACGCTGGAGGTGGCGGAAATGGTGGAGGATGATCCTTTAGATGTGGAGGCAGGTGGGGTGGAAAGTGAGGACAAGGGGAATCCTGTCGCAGATCTGGGAGGGAGGGGAAGGGGGAAGGCAGAGGTTGAGAGTCCTGTTAACGACACTGGGAGGGGGCGGGTGGGAGTAGTTGAAATCTGGTGATGTTGTTGAATTTAATTTCAAACACTCCTTGAACTCTCTGCTGATGAAGACTGAAAAAGGGAAGAACAACCACACAACAAGGGTCTCACATCCAAGACCCTGAGGTTAAAAGTCCCATGCTCTACCAACTGAGCTAACAAGGCCTGATACAGTACTTCTACTCTGTCTGTTATTGGACGGATGCAGCTGTTGGCTCCACCCCAAGGGCGGAATTTGTTCCACCAACTATGAAGCAGTTTCCTATCAATTCCCCAGATTATCAGTAAATCCACTTCCAGAAGCCCCAAAGTCTGATATATTCCTCTCACTCATCAATAATAAAACTGAAATCTTTTTACCTTCCAAATTCTGCCATCCATTTTGTCAGTATTTATTTCTCTCTCCTTTTTATTTAGTTCATGCATTTCTTCAGAATGTTTTTTTCAATTATATCTGAGGGAAGAAATGAACAGATCTGGCAGCTCAAAACTGGACATCCATGAGGCACTGTGGGTCATCAGCAGCAGCAGAATTGTATTTAAACGCAATATGTTACCTCATGGCCTGGCATATCCCTCACTCTACCATTACCATCAAGCCAAGGGAGCAATAGTGGTTCAATGAAGTGTGCAGGAGGGCATGTCAGGAACAGCACCAAGCAGACCTAAAAATGAGTGAAGCGACAACACAGGATTACTTGCATGTCATATAGCGGAAGCAGCATGCAATAGACAGAGCTGAGTGATCTCACAACCAACAGATCAGATCAAAGCTCTGCAGTCCTGTCACATCCAGTCCTGAATGGTGGTGGATAATTAAACAATTAACAGGAGGACGAGGCTCCACAAATATCCCCATCCTTAATGATAAGGGAGACCAGTATATCAGTGCAAAATACAAGGTTGAATCATTTGCAACCATCTTCAGCCAGAAGTGCCAAGTAGATGATCAATCTCGGCCTCCTCCTGAGGTCCCCAGCATCACAGGTGCCAATCTTAAGCTAAATCCACTTCACTCCACATGATATCAAGAAATGGCTGAAGGCTCTGGATACTGACAACATCCTGGCTGCAGTGCTAAAGACTTGTGCTCCAGAACTAGCCACACCGCCCGCCAAGCTACAACACTGGCATCTACCCAGCAATGTGGAAAGTTGCCCAGGTATGTTCTGTATACAAAAGGCAGGACAAATCCAACCCGGTCAATTCCTACCCGATCAGCCTCCTCTTGATCATCAGTAAAGTGATGGAAGGTGTCGTTGACAGTGCTATCAAGCAGCACTTACACAGCCATAACCTACTCACCAATGCTCATTTTGGGTTCTGCCAGGGCCACTTAGTTCCTGACCTCATTATGGCCTTGGCCCAAATATGGACAGAAGAGCTGAATTCGGGAGGTGAGGTAAGGTGACAGTGACTGCTCTTGCCAAGGGCATCAAGGAGCCCTTGCAAAATTGAAGTCAATGGCAATCACGGAGAAAAATCTCCACTGGTTGGAGTCATACCTTGCGCAAAGGAATATGGTGCTGGTTGTTGGTGGCCAATCATCTCAGTACCAGACATCGCTCAGGAGTTCCTCAGGATAGTGTCCTCGGCCCCAACCGTCTTCAGTTGCTTCATCAAAGAACAAACAAAGAACCAAGAAAATTACAGCACAGGAACAGGTCCTTCGGCCCTCCAAGCCTGCGCTGATCCAGATCCTCTATCTAAACATGTCGCCTATTTTCTAAGGGTCTGTATCTCTTTTCTTCCTGCCCATTCATGTATCTGTCTAGAATCAATAAACTTCCTTCCATCATAAGGTCAGAAGTGGAAATTTTCACTGATGATTGCAAAATGTTCAGTTGCATTAGTAACTCCTCAGATACTGAAGCAGTCCGTGTCCACATGTAGAGAGACATGGGCAAGATTGGGCTTGGACTGATAAGTGGCAAGTAACATGCACGCCACAAAAATGCCAGGCAATGACCATTTCCAACAAGAGTGAATCTAACCATCTCCCCTTGACAGTCAATGACATTACCATTGCTGAATCCTTCACAATCAATATCCGGGGGGTTACCAATGAGCAGAAACTGAATTGGATCAGTCATATAAATACCGTAGCTACAAGAGCAGGTCAGAAGCTGGGAATTCTGCTGCAAGTAACTCACCTCCTGTCCACCATCTACAAGGCACAAGTCAGGAGTGTGATGTAATACTCCCCACTTGCCTGGATGAGTGGAGCTCCAACAACACCAAAGAAACTCAACACCATCCAGGACAAAGCAGATCACTTGATCAGCACTCCATCCACTACTTTAAATATTCACTTCCTGCACCACCAGTGAACAGTGGCAGCAGTGTGTACCATCTACAAGATGCACTGCAGCAACTCACCAAGCCTCCTTCGACAGCACCTTCCAAACCCCCAACCTCGACCACCTAGAAGGACATTGGATGAATGGGAACACCACCATCTGCAAGCTCCCCTCCAAGTTACACGCTGTCCTGACTGGGAACTATATCACCATTCCTTCACTGTCACTGGATCAAAATTTTGGAACTCCCTTCCTGACAGCACTGTGGGTTTACGTACAACACATGGACTGCAGCAGCTCCAAAAAGGCAGCTCACCACCACCTTCTCAAGGGCAATTAAGGATGGACAATAAAGGCTGCGTTTGCTGACAACGCAACCACTAGGTGGCACAACTCGCTGTCTCCCCCTGCTTTGCACCGGCCGCTTCCACCCTCCAAAGTCGCTCGCTCCAGACCTCGCTGCTACCCCCCCACTACTTCCCTGGCCGATTGTCTCCCGATCATGTCACCCCATTCTCCAGTCGTTCGCTCACTCCCCACCCCCCCTCCCCTCCAGCCACTAGCTCTAGGCTGCGCTGCTTCCCTTCTCTCGGCCACTTGCTCCCACGTTTGCCCAGTCTCCACGCGCCGACCGAAGAAGCAAGGTGGGCTGCAAAGTGTGACGTAGGAGTGAGTAGAGAGTGGCCTAGAGGAGGGAAGTGGCATGGCCTAGAGCTGGCGGCTGGAGCGGGGGTTGGGGGGCAGAGAGCAAGCGGCCATAGAGCTGGATGACGCGAGTGGGGAACAATTGTCCAGGGGAGCATCGAGGTGTACAGCGAGCGGCTGAGGGGAGGAAGCGTCGAGGCCTGGAGCGAGTTGCCGACGGGGGAGAGCTCCAGCCTCAAAGTCTCCTATTCAGCCGCTTCCTCCAGCTGAGTGAGGGGCTGGATACCTGATGACGCTTTAGCGCACATGTGCGAAGATGGACCAAGCGCGGATATGCGATGATGTTGGCGCTGCGCAATGACATCATCCTCCACATGTGCCACTTAATCCTGGCAAGATGTAGCTGTGCCTATGCACAGCTTGGCACAGTCCGATGATGTCAGCGGGCCGCTCCATTGACAGGAATCACATTGTGTCAGCAGTGCCCACATCCCATGAAAGAATAAAAAAGAGATTTACCACAATGGTAGCAGGGTGAGGGATTTCAGATATGTGGAGAGATTGGAGAAGCTGGTGTTGTTCTCCTTGCAGCAGAGAAAATTCAGAAAAGATTTGACACATTTGTTCAAAGTCATGAAGTTCTTCAATAGTTTAAATCAGGAGAAACTGTTTCCAGTGGTAAAAGGGTCAGTAAGCAGAGGACACAGATATCAGGTGATTGGCAGAAGAACCAGAGGTGACATGAAGAACCATTGTTTACACAGCAATGTGTTGTGATAAAGAAAGAAAAGACTTGTATTTATATAGCACCTTTCAAGACCACTGGACATATCAAAGCACTTTGTAGACAATGAAATACTTTTGAAGTGTAATCACTGTTGTAATGTCAGAAATGCAGCAGCTAATACCCACAAACAGCAATGTGATAATGACCAACTGATCTGATTGAGGGGCAAATATTGATCACAACACCAGGGAGAATTGCTCTTCACTTGTTTGACATTGCAGCATGGGATCTTTTACATTCACCCAAACATGCAGACCAGGTCTTGGTTTAACATCACACCTGAAAGGCAGCACCTTCAACACCCTCAGTGCTGCACTGGAGTGTCAGCTGTGAAATCTGAACCCAGAAGCTTGTGATTTCGAGGTGAGTGTGACCAACTGAGCCACAGCTTTTACCTGAGTCTCAATCCTTCTACCAACAATTTCTATCGGGTCTGTCACGACCCCTCATGATTGTGAACACCTCTATCAAATCTCCTCTCTAAAGAGAACAACCCCAGCTTCTCCAACCTATCCACATAACTGAAATCCTAACCACATGTTGCAGAAATCGATTTTTCCTCAAGTTCCTTCTGGTTTTGTGAGTCACCTTAAATCTGTAACCTTCGGTTATTGACCTTTCAGCAGTTAGAAACAGTTCCTCAGTATTTACTCTACCTCAAAACGTCAAGGAAGCTCTGCAAAGTAACTGAAAATCAAGTTGTCAGAAGTGGGATTTAAACACATGCCTCCAGTGAAAGCTGCAACCTGAACAGAGAAGCTGAAACCGCTCAGTCACCTCAACTGTTCAGACCTTTTTGACCTCGTCCTCACTTCTGTACTTTGAAAGGTTCACTCAGTTCAGGAACTTGTTCAATGTTGCTGGAATGCTCAGTGACTGGGATATTAACTCCCCCGGGTTTTCCTGAGCTTGTTCTCGGTGTATGGGGATGTTTATCCTGGGCTGTGGAATCTTGCATCCCTGTAATGGACATTAACCCACGGATTGAATCTGTTTTCACTGCTTTCCACTGGTGCTGCGTAATTGCAGAGTGTGGGGCCGGAATGTTGCTGCTTGTCCCGGCCTCACTCACTCTGGGAAAGAGTGAATAATTGATGCATCTGTTTCTGTATCTGAAATGTGGGTTAGATCGACTGTTATTAACCGAGGCAGCGCTGCAGAAGGATACGTTAATAATCTCTCACTAATCAACTGCAAACAGTCAGAATGTGTAACTTTGAGCAGCGCTTTCTGCACCGTCAGGGCTGGAAAGTTGAGGGAGGGAGAGACACTGTCAGTATCTGCGTGTATACAGCACTGTCCAGAGAAAGAGCCAATATACCGGGGCTGAGACACAGTGCATCTTTTCACATTTAATCACAATAATATCCACAGTCAGGAGCTGAAAATGATGAAAAACCGAATAGCAAGAGCAAAATTAAGAAATGTAAGTAATTATAAATTAGCTGATCAGCTTTCACTGTGTTACCTGGTAGTCTACTGTTTTATATTCAATGCTGTCTCCACTGTGGCCAGGGAATGATTTCTTCTCAAAGGCTGAACATTAACAAAACTGCTTGTAATTTAAAATCGTTTAAAAGTAATTCCATGGAGCGAATGGGGCAAAGTCAAATAACTGCACCAATTATAGGAGAGCTGGTTGGTGATGACGTGGATGTGTCTGCAGTGTGCAGGACCAGACTGTTTCTATAGATTCACAATGAATGTTCCATCTTTATTTATAACAGTAAAACTGATAGTGGACAATGGCTATTCTGGTTGCAGCAACCTGAAGCTTTAACTCATTAACACCCTACTTTAGGGTAATTTAGAAAGCACAACATGCAGCTCTGTCAGTTAGTATGTTTGTTTGTTAACCCACAATTTGATGGTTCAAGCACATAAATGGATGAGGCTTTATTAACTTAAACTCTTCTACATCTGCCATATTACTCTTGCTGTTGATTTTTCAAAGATAAGGTTCATCAAGTCTTTCTTTATGAAATCCATGCTGACTGTTTTATTATTTTTAATTTCCATCTGTATTTTCTACTTTGGAGGATTACAGGATATTATCATTTTTTAAATTCATTCATGGGAGGTGGGTGTCGCTGGCTAGGCCAGCATTTATTATCCATCCCTAATTGTCTTGAGAAGGTGGTGCTGAGCTGCCTTCTTGAACCACTGCAGTCCATGTGCTGCTGTTATGAAGAGAGTTCCAGGATTTTGACCCAGCAACAGTGAAGGAACGGTGATACAGTTACAATTCAGGATGGTGTGTGGCTTGGAGGGGAACTTGCAGGTTGTAGTGTTCCCATGCATCTGCTGCCCTTGTCCTTCTAGGTGATAAAGGTCGCGGGTTTGGAAGGTGCTGTCTCAGGAGCCTTGGCACATTGCTGCAGTGCATCTTGTGGATGGTACACACTGCTGCCACTGTGTGCCAGTGATGGAGGGCATGAATGTTGTAAATGGGGTGCCAATCAAGCGGGCTGCTTTGTCCTGTTGAGTTTCTTGAGTATTGTTGGAGCTGCACCCAGCCAGACAAGTGGAGACTATTCCATCATACCCCTGACTAATTTCCAGGCTTTGGGGAGTCAGGAGGTGAGTTACTTGCCGCAGGATTCCTAGTCTCTGACCTGCTCTTGTAGCCATAATATTTATATGGCTACTGCAGTTCAGTTTCTGCTCAATGGTAACCCCCAGGTTGTTGAGAGTGGGGGATTCAGCGATGGTAATGCCATTGAATGTCAAAGGGAGATGGTTAGATTCTCTCTTGTTTGGGATGGTCATTGTCTGGCAGTTGTGTGGTGAGAATCTTATACATCTTTATTGTAGGGTACTCTATTGCACTGTTGAGTGACTACACTTTAAAAGTCCTTCCTTCATTGGCTGCAAAAGGGTTTGCAATGTCCTGTGGTCGTGAAATGCAAGTCTTGCTTTTTACATTGTTATCAGTGTCATTGTGATCAAAAGATAGGATTCATGAGCACAAAGTTTAAATCAATTTTGATTAAAATAATGTAAAAGCATCTATATTTTTGCACTGTACTCAATAATCTCCATCTTCCTATCCTTACCAAGTACAATGTCTTTGACCCTGAAATTGATTCCACAATCGCAGTCCCTCAGACAATTTCAGCTCAGTTCTGATGAAAGGTCACAGATCTGAAACGTTAACTCTGTCTCTCTCTCCACAGATGCTGCCAGACCTGCTGAGTATTTCCAGCATTTTCTGTTTTTATTTCAGATTTCCAGTATCAGCAGTATTTTGCTTCTGTGTTACTTTGAAAGTTAAAACTGACCCACCTGTTTACAATTCACACTGGGGTCTCCCATGAAATTATTCTGTATAATGTTGATGTAATGAATACAGACTCCGAGCACAGAGCTTCCTGTGGGGAATTGGGGATATGAAAACCAGCAGACTCTGCAAGAATTTCCACTGGGAGCACAAATTCACAAAATCTACCTTTTATATATCGATTCATTTTGATTGTCCTTCTGGAAAATTATTTTGAAACAATTTAAACATCAACCCACAGCTCCATGACTGGGTCAATTATGAGGTCATCCTCTGACAGGTCACATGACAGCTGCAGCCACAAGACATCAGAACCAGATTTGTGACTGGATTAAAACCCGGGATCCTGTCAAAATGGCTTTTCAAATAAAGCTGTTGCTGTTTGAAAACACAGCAGTTAAACTTTCTGCCTGACCATGAGGGGAGCTCGGGAGAAATTTACAAAATTAAATCCTTTTACAAAATAGTTCAAAAATCATTCACTGAAAAATCATGTGAGGATTCATATGCAGTAGAGAAACAAGCAGAATACAGAAAGTACAGAGGAGAGCTGAAAAAGGAAATGAGATTAGCAAGAGAATGTATGAGAAAAGATTAGCAGGTCACATAACTGGGAACACTGAAGTCTTTTACCAACATATGGACAGTCAATGAAAGGGTGGGTCAATTAGGAGATCCTGTGGAGGCAGAGGGTGTGGCTGAGGTACTAATTAAGTACATTTCATCTGTCATCACAAAACAAACGGGTGCTGCAAATGTCACAGTAAAGGAGGAGGAAGTGGAGAATTTGGAGGGGATGAAAATAGATAAAGAGGAGACAATTACAAGGTTAGCAGTGCTCACACCTGTCTACAGGTCACCCGGTCTGGATGGGCTGCATCCTGGGTTGCTGAGAGAAGTCAGGGTGGAAATAGCAGAGACTCGAACCACAATCTTTCAATCCTCCTTGAATATGGGAATGATGCCAGAGGACTGGAGGATGGAGGTAAGCTTGGGTAGTTCGATCTCAGTTTAACTTGACCATTTTTATCATGTATCCATTGTCATAACTAACAACGTTAAGAAAGCCATTTTATAATGAACACATGACCAAAGGAACCATTTTGTGTTCAGTACTAACGTTTATATCCTGTATAATTAATGAGTAGCTACCCATCCTGAAACAGATGATTGTAAAAGTAATGAACCTTGATTGAGTTATAATTAATGAATCAATAAACATTTTAGAGAGAATGGGTTTTCATTTAAAGTTAGTTCAATCTAATTACTGTGAGTTTCTGTGTCTGTGTGGGAAAGGACAGTTTCAGCTAAATGTATTCAAACAATGGACCTTTCTCGGACCCCTGATAAAACCAATGGTATGGTACATCGTGACCTTCAAGACTCTAGATTTAATGAACAGGAAACTTGTTTCAGATCAGATTGGGAGACAGTGTGAAACCACTCCATTGTACTCATGTCTGAGATTCTGAGGACAGGTGACTGTTAGTGGAAGACATTATTAAGAACTAATTAAATGTACCTAGCAACAGCTAGGACCAATTATTATTTTACATGGTGGTGTGATGGCCATCCAGGGGTTAAAAGTAGGGATCTTGTAAGGTTTCAGTGTGCAGGAACACTAGAAGATCTCAGGGGTAAAGACTCAGATCATCAACCAAGTTCTCCATCTGACGAGGGATCTAGACTGGACAAAGAGGACCGTGACACTCTGAGACCATGCTCGACCAGTCCCCAGAGCTGTAAAGTTATATTCCAAACGTTTGTTAAGTATAATTTTACTTTCAATTATTAAGTACTATTTTACTCTCAATAAAAGTTCTGGACTTATTAATCAAGGATCCTGTTGCTTTAATTGGTTAAAGTCATGCCCAAAGTGATTGTCTACAATAGACTTTCCAGAATTAAAAGATAAGTCTGCAAGGGTTGTGAATATTACAGCCTGTTTAAAAAGAGAGATAAACCCAGGAACTACAGACCAATTAGTCTAATGTCGGTGGTGGGGAAACTTTTAGAGACAATTATCCAAGAGGAAATTAACTGTCACTTGGTAGAACATGGGCTAATAAATGACAGCCAGTACAGATTGGTTAACAGAAGATTGTGTCTGAAATAATTAATGAATTAATTTCTTTGATGAAGTTTCAGAGAGAGTTGACGAGGGTGGTGAGGTTGATGGTACGTGTCTGGTCATCAAAATTGTGTTTGAAAAGATACCATGAACTAGACTTGGGGCAGCACAATGACACAGCGGTTGGCACTGCAATCTCACAGCTCTCGCAACCCAGGTTCAGTTCTGGGTGCTGCCTGTGCAGAGTTTGCAAGTTCTCCCTGTGACTGTGTGTGTTTCTGCTGGGTGCTCCGGTTTCCTCCCACAAGCAAACACTGCAGGTTGATAGGTAAATTGGCTGTTGTAAATTGCTCCGAGTGTAGGTAAGAGAATGGTGGGGACGTGGCAGGGAATATGGGATTATGGTGTAGGATTACGATAAATGGGTGGTGGTTGGTCAGCACAGACTCAGTGGGCCGTAGGGCCTGTTTCAGTTTTGCATGTCTCTATGACTTGCTAACAAAATTCAAGCAGATGGGATTAAAGGGGCAGTGGCAGTGTGGATCCAAAATTGGCTGCAGGGTAAAAAGTAGTGTGAATGCTTGTTTTTCAGAATGGAGGGAGTAATACAGTAATGTCCTTGTTGTTGCAATATGTTCAATGTCAGACCCCGAGCTGTCCGAGAGATGGGGCATTTATGAGGTCCCTGTGGGGTGCTGTTTGTTTGGTGTATCACACTGACCTGTCCCAGAGAGCGGGAAGGTTGTGATGTCCTTGTGGGTTGCAATCTGTTCAGTGTCTGACTCTGATCTGTACCAGAGATGGGGCAGTGTGTGATATCCTTGTGCATGTCATACAGGCCCACTGGTGTGTGGTTCCATCCTGATGCCAAGAAACAGAGCCCCATCTCTGGGCAAAAAGTCTCACTTCTCAAGGGGTGTCTCGAGAAGACACAGTGGCGCAGTGGTTAGCACCGCAGCCTCACACCTCTAGTGACCCGCGTTCGATTCTGGTTACTGCCTGTGCAGAGTTTACAAATTCTCCCTGTGAGTGTGTGGGTTTCTGCCGGGTGCTCTGGTTTCCTCCCACAGCCAAAGACTTGCAGGTTGATAGGTAAATTGGCCATTGTAAATTTCCCCTAGTGTAGGTAGGTGGTAGGGGAATTGAGGGGATGTGGTAGGAATATGGGATTAATGTAGGATTAGTATAAATGGGTGGTTGATGGTCGGCACAGACTCGGTGGGCTGGAAGGGCCTGTTTCAGTACTGTATCTCTAAATAAATAAATAAGAAGGCTGAGGCAGTAAACCTGGACAGTAAATCCGGAGTGGAGTCCTGGAGGCAGTTACCTGTTACTTATCAGGCAGTTTTCCAACAACTCCGACATCAAAACTGGTAACAAACAGTACTGGTTTTTCCTTTCCTTTGGACAATACGAGCAATGCTGAGAGGGGGTCCTGATGCTCAGGGTCTCCATACTGTTTGCCCAGGCCTGTGCCCTAGAGAGGACACTCCAGCTTCGTGGTTAAACATGAGCACAACCCGGGAATAAACAGTTACTGATTATAAGCTCTCATTCAATTGGTGTAGAGTATGAGCGCCAGGGGTTACTTCGGACAGTGGGAGAGCTCTTAGTGTCTCATTGGATAGCTACCATTCACTCCAAGCTGGGCAGCCCCCAGTCAGTTAGGTGCTGTGAAGCCACGACCTGCTTGCTTCAATGGGTGCTTGGAGCTTAGAGAGTCATCTCTCAACAGGCGGATCGATAATCTATGCACCAAGAAAAACAAACTCAACAAAGAAGACACCAGTCCTTCGCATCACAAGCTGGAATGTAAGGACCATGTGTCCTGGCCTTACCGACAACCTTCTGCAGGTTGATGACACACGCAAGACAGTTGTGATCGACAAAGAACTCACAAGGCTCAATGTGGACATTGCTGTGCTGCAAGAAACTAGACTCGTTCAAAGTGGATCCCTCAAAGAGAAACACTACACCTTCTTCTGGCAGGGGAAAGCCCAAGAGGCAACTCGTGAGCATGGAGTGGGTTTCACAGTAAAATACACGCCACTTGAGATGAGTGAACCACCCACAGTAGGCTCAGAGAGACTTCTTACTCTTCACTTGTCAACAAGTGTGGGCCCAGTTAATCTCATGTGCATCTATGTCCCGACACTCACCTCCACCCCAGATGTCAAGGATTAATTCTATGTGACACTTGACACTGCCATCAGTAGAATTCCCAGCACTGAGGGACTGTACCTTCTAGGAGACTTCAACACAAGCTTGGGTACTGACTACACAGCTTTGCCAATGTGCATAGAGCACCAGGGGATTTGCAAGATGAACGAAAATGGACAGAGGTTGCTGGAGCTATGCTGTCACCATGGATTCTGTGTGATGAACAGCTACTTCCAGGTCAAGCTGTGCTACAAGGTGTCCTGGAGACATCCGAGATCATGCCATTGGCACCAGCTAGACCTTATCTTCACCAGACATAACACCCTCAGCAGTGTCCTCATCACTCGCAGCTATCACAGCGCTGACTGTGACACTGACCACTCCCTGGTGTGTAACAAGGTCAGGCTTCAGCCAAGGAAGCTTCATCCATCCATGATGAAAGCTCGTCTTCTGATCAACACTTGCCGAACCACTGATCCAGAAAGGACCCAGGAGTTCCTCAACATCCTCGATCAGGCTCTTTCAGACAACAATGCTCAAGGCCTCAGTGCAGTGTCAAAGTGGAATCATCTGCACACCACCATCTATATCTCTGCACTCACTGTGTATAGGAAAAGAGATGGGAGGAATGCTGACTGGTTTGAGGCTTATTGGACTGAAATGGAGTCAGTTACTGTAACTAAGAGGAGAGCCCTCATGAACTACAAACAAGTCCCCAGCAAACAACATCTAATTGCTCTCAGAGCTGCCAGAAACTAGTCTCTGCAGACTGCTCGGCACTGCACCAATCAATACTGTTTAAAACTCTGCTGATGATTCCGGGGATGCAAGAGGGATGTATGAAGGAATGAAGAAAGCAATGGGCCCAGTAGTAACTAAATCAGCACCTTTTGAAGACAAAGAGAGGGGTGATCATCACTGAACCTAACAAGCAGATGGAAAGGTGAGTGCAGCATTATCTTGAACTCTACATAACGGAGAACATTGTCATTGAAGTAGCTCTCAGTGCCATTCCAGACTTCCCTGTCATGGAGGAACTGGACAGTGAGCCCACCATAGTCCTGCTCAACAAGGGCTCAAAACATGCGTGATGCAAACATTGTCACCTTGTACAAAATTAAGGGGGATCGCAGTGACTGCAGCAATTATCGGAGCCAGCTGCTCAGTTCCACTCACCTGCTCGATCCCTTTCCTCCTGCAAGTTCCTTTGCTTCAAGTATCCATCCAATTTCCTTTTCAAATCATTGATTGTCTCTACTTCCACCACACTCGTGGGTCAGGACATTACCACTCACAGCATAAAAAAATTCCACCTCACCCAAGGATGGGAAATATTTATATCTTCTATATTTAGCTTATTCTCTATCCCTAAGAGAATAGAATGGCAGTCAACATGAAAGGGAACCCAAATATCTTCGAGCAGTATATAAATAATAAGCAGGTAGTCAGCGGTGAGGTGGGCCCCATTAGGGACAAAGAGGGTAATATATACTTAGAGCTGCAGGGCAATGTTAATCTAGTTAATAAGTACCTTGTACCAATGATCACTAAGGAAGTGGAATTTGACAAAATATCAGGAGAAGTGGAGAGTGTAGAGGCAATGGAGAGGGTACAAATTGAGAGAGGGAGATACTGAAAAGGCTGGTTATGCTTCAGGAAGATAAATTACCTGGTCCGGATGGTTTTCATCCCAGATTGCGAAAGGAAATGTGGATGCAGATAACAGAAAGGCTTGCTGTAATCTTCCAATCTTCCCTGGATACGGGGGAGGTGTCAGAGGATTAAACAGTTGCAAATGTGACACCCTTATTCAAGAAAGGGTGTAAGGACAGTCCGGCTAACTACAGGCCAGTTAGATTAACAGCAGTGGTGGGTAAGGTTTTAGAAAGAACAATCAGGGAAAAAAATCAACAGTCACTTGTAGAGGTTTGAGTTAATTAAGGAGAGTGAGCATGGATTTATACATGGGAGTTCATGCTTGACTAATCTAAATGCATATTTTGATGAACTAACAGAGAAGGTTTATGAAGGGCATGCAGTGGATGTTGTTTCTATGGATTTTAAGAAACGACACATAAAAGGGTGATTAACAACATTGAGGTTCATGGAATAGGAGGGTCAGTGTCCAATTGGATAGAAAATTGGCTGAAGGACAGAAAACAGCAAGGCGTAATAAATGATTCATTCTCAGACTGGAAGGTTGTCGACAGTGCTGTTCCCCAAGGGTCACTGCTGGAACCACTGCTTTTTACTTGCGACAGATAAATGACTTGGATCTTGGAATATAGAGTAGAATCTCAAAATATGCCGATAACACCAAACTTGGAGAAGTGGCAAACAGTGAGGATGAAATGAATCACCTGCAACAAGACAGTGATAGGCTAGCAGAATGGGCAGACAGGTGCAGATGGATTTTAATAGTGACTAGTGTGAGGTGATGCATTTTAGCAGAAGGAATAGGGAGAGGCAATATATACTTAATGGCACAGTTCTAAAGAGTTTGCAGGAATAGAGGGACCTGTTCACTGTTGGTACCGGCTTTAATCCAACCCAGGTAAAAATCAGGGTACATTGTGGGCAATGAGCCCAAATTGCTGAACTACAGGTCCCTGTCACTTTAAAGAGTGGACTGGTGCGATTATGATCAGCGGCTCCTTCTAAGCACATTTCTCACCACCACAACTTCCAGATGCTGGTATTAGTGTGTGCATGTACTGGCAGTTGCAGTGCTGTTCAGACCCTCAATAGCAGTGAAAGTCTCAGAGTTCACCGCTATTGGGGCTGTAAAATCCAGGCCAATATCTCACAGTCCTGTTAGATTTGCTCTCCCTCTGTACAAAATCAAACTCCACACATTGTCTTTCACTCACTCCTGTTTCCAGCCCTGATGGTGCAGAAATCCCCTCTCAAAGGTACACAATCCAGTTGATTTCTGATCAAATACCTCCTTCCTCATTCAATAGAGGAAACAGAGACATGAACAGGAGTCAGGTGCAAGAAAGTTTCACCAACAGAGCAAAGAAAGGCACCAACAAAAGTCACATCTACTTTCGAAATCATTTCACTGGAATATTCTTTCACTTGTTTTGTCGGATGACTGCAATAAATCTGAAAATGAGCACCATGAGGTTTGTGTTCACTAGTCACTTGTTCTCCTGTGTTTGTCTGTCAGGTTTGTAATTCAATTTGTATTGGATATTGAAGAGAATCTCTTTTCAAGATGATTACACATTGTACTGTGTTTCAAGCAACCAACTTGGAAAATGGCAGAAAATGAATGTTTCAATACCTGTGTGACCAGATTCTTCCAATGCTTTTCAACAGCTAGATTGATGATGCTTGTAATCTGTATCCTGTGGAGAATGGGAGTGGAGAATAAAAACATGGTGCATGAACAGGACAGACTGTGTAAAATGGGAGCACAGAAATACTGCCACCTCATTGAAAGTTAATGAGATTTATTCGAAGTCAGACACCTGTCCACAATGAACAAGTGAATACATTAATTGTCCACTTTCAATCTAAATGGGACTGAGGTTCCAACAGAGAAGTTTTCTGGAAAATACCTGCTGCAGTTTTAAAATTGATGAACTGGAACATCTTATACTAACTTTCAAATAACTGTCGTGATTGTATAGTTCCCATAGTGGAGAGAAGGAGTTGTTTATAAATATAAGCAGAAAGACACATTTGTGGATTGGCGAATGAACTTTATCTTTCTGAAATGTATTTGTCCATTGGTTGCAGGTCACTGGAAATTCTTTTTTACATTTCAATTGTAGCAGCAGCAGTTAGCAGCAAAATGTCTGATTAATCAGAGTAGTGGGTCTGGGAAACACTTAAACAGCCGAGACCCTGTAAAACAGAACTCCAAGTAATAGTTTAAATAAGGCACTGAACTGACAGAGCAGAAAAGGCCTGCTCAGGTCAGGAAAAAAAACCCGACACGAACCTGACAGAACCACATTGGACCCGAGCCTGACCCGGCCCGAGTATCTCCATTTATTCCCACGCCCAAACTAACCCGAGCCTAACCCGACCACCGGAATGTTCACTTTGTCTACCTCCCAATTCCGAATCTGCAGGAAGCTGCAGCATGAGCGCAATGACGTCATAGAGATGCTCACTTGCTCACTGCGCAGACTCAGAGTTTCCCTCCTTCATGACCCGGACTCCCGGCTTTGGTTGGCTTTTCAACTTTTGACACTTATTAAACTCAACTTCCCAGCAAAGTTAAATGTAATACTTACTGTGTGTGTCCGACACGGACTCAGACCAACCTGGACCCAGCCTGACCTGAAACTGACCCAACCTGACCCGAGCCCGAAAGCCAGAACCGGAAGAGCGACCCGACATGACCCGAACCCGACACAGGTCGTCGGGTTCAGGTCGGATTGCAGGCCTTCACAGAGTGGAGGTCAGATGAGGATTGAATTAATTTCAATCACTGAATCTAAACAAGAAGTAAATCTGTCAGGAATGGAACACTTTGCTTTATCTGCGAGCTTGTGGCACAACGGTAGCGCGTCTGACTCCAGATCAGAAGGTTGCGTGTTCAAATCACGTCAGGCTCAGTTGTGTTTTACAGCAGCTCAAGTTCCTGGATTTTATATCAGAAGAGAGATGGTTCCATTGGAATGTTCAGTGAATGGTTGAATTTCAAGATCAACTTTAATAGATTAAAGTCCTGATTTCTGGTTCCGTTCCACTTCCATGCTCAGTTCTTATTTCACACTGTTTTATATCAGAACAATGTTTCAGGGATGTGATGTGTCCATTGTTTGTACAATCGCTCTGTCACCCAGTGTGAGAAATAAAACACAAACCGCCCAGCGTGCGGCTCAAACCCATACCTGGCTCTGTCTATAGGCCGCTTAGTTCAGTTGGTTAGGACGCAGTGTTGATAACAACAAGGCTGTGGATTTGATCCCCATGTGCGCTGTCACATGGTCAGTCAATAATTTGACACATTTTTGTTACACATAAAATCCAACTTTTGGATGCAAACAAGTTTACATAAAATGTCAAAGGGAATTTATTTTGAATAACATCCATTGTATCTTTGTCACTGATCTGGAGTAACACAGAATTCTTTCCAATTATCTTCCGTTTGCTGATAAACGTTGAACTCGTGGCCTGTTCTCGTTAATGGTCACGAGCAACAAAAACAGACAGAGCGAGTCTGACCACCCAGAGATGTGGAAAAGGCTTCAGTTTGGGACAAATGCAGCAAATCAAATGTTCACCCGGCCCCGAAAGATTCAAAAACTGGGGAAAAGGACACAGGGAGATAGAGAATAAGCTAAAGCAGACAATGTAAATATTTCCCATCCTTGATATCTCTCTATTCCAATCCAACCTTCAGAGTTGGGTAAATAATTTCAGTGTAAATTGTGCAGCTCAAGAGTCAAAACCAAAGGGTGATGCAGAATAAAGGAGAACTGCCAAAACCCCAGATTGAACCAGGGATCTTCAGTCTAACACACTCCCAACTGAGCTATTTCAGTCTCACAGGCTTGGGATGATAAGTGGCAAGTAACATTCGCACCACACAAGTGCCAGGCAATGAATATCTCCAACAAGAGAGAATCTAACCATCTCCGCTTGACATTCAATAGCATTACAATCACTGAATCCCCCACCATCAACATCATGGACGTTACCATGGGTAGCCATACAAATAACGTGTCTAGAAGAGCAGGTCAGAGGCTTGGAATCCTGAGGTGAGTAATTGCAGTGCACCTGTTGGCTCCACCCCAGGGGCTAAATTTGTTCTGTAAACCATGAAGCAGCTTCCTCTCAAATCCCAGGTTTATTAATAAATCCTTTTACAAAAGCCCCAAAGTGTGATATATTCCTCTCACTCATCCATGCCTCCTGACTCCCCAGAGCCTGTCCACCATCCACAAGGCACAAGTCAAGAGTGTGATGGAATATTCTCCACTTGCCTGGATGGGTGCAATTCCAACTCAAGAATCTCAACACCGCCAGGACAAAGCAGCCCGCTTGATTGGCACCCCATCTGCAAACATTCACTCCCTCCACCATCGACGCACAGTTGCAGAGTGTGTACCGTCTACAAAATCCACGGCAGCAATGCACCACAATCCTTAGACAGCACCTTCCAAACCAGTGACCTTTACCACCTAGAAGGGCAAGGGCAGCAAATACAGGGGATACCACCACATGCAAGTTCCCCTCCAAGCCACACACCATCCTGACTTGGAACTATATCGCCGTTCCTTCACTGTCGCTGGGTCAAAATCCTGGAACTCCCTTTCTCACAGCACTGTGGGTGTACCTACCCCACATGGACTGCAATGGTTCAAGAAGGCAGCTCACCACCACCTTCTCATGGGCAATAAATGCTGGCCTAGCCAGCGATGCCCACATCGCATGAATGAATGAATAAAAAAGTGAAGTATCTCTTGTGTCATTGTTTTGGTGGAAAATATAACCCTGGTGGAGTTGCCCCTCCCAATCACACCTCACTTCATAGAACATAGAAAATGGAGAAAATGTATGGCACAGACTGAGACCATTTAGCAATCGTGTCTGTGCCAGCTGAAAAAGAGCGATCCAGCCCAATCCCACTTTCCAGGTCTTGGGAATGGGATCTGAACAGATCTCAGAGCTCACATTATGTGAATGTTCTGTTGAAGTATTGGTGAGCTGATATACCAGGGGAGATTCACACTGTTAGACACAGTGTGAAATACATTCAAGTATTTATAAAGCATTACAACATGTGAGTAATATTCCCCATTGATTTCTCAGCACTGATGGATTGTGAAGTGGGAGACAGCCAGAAGTCCCAGTGATCCACACTGACCATGAGCTGAGAATGAAATGAGATAAAGTTCAATCTTCAGCAGCGAGATGCTGCAGAGAGGTAAGAGTCCTGAATCAAGGAGAGACTTTCTCATACTGCTGTTGAATCTCATTTCAAACACTCCTTGAACTCTCTGCCGAGGAATTCAGAGCTGGAGAATGGCTGTAAAATCAGCCTAAAAAGGAAATAAAAGACACCCACCGTGAGGCTCAAACTCAAAAACTTGAGATTCAGAGTTTCATGCTTTCATCGACTGAGCTCACCAGGCCTGAGACAGTGTCCCCATCCTGTCTGTTATTGGACGGTGCAGCTGTTGGCTCCACCCCAGGGACTGAATTTGTTCTGTAAACCATGAACCAGCTTCCTCTCAAATCCCAGGTTTATCAGTAAATCCTCTTAAAAAGCCCCAGAGTGTGATATATTCCTCTCACTCAACCAGAATAAAAGTTACATCTTTTGCTCTTTTTACCTTCCAAACATTGACTTCTATTTTTCTCAGCATTATTTCTCTCTCTTTTTTATATTGTGCATTTCCTAATAAACATTTCATTTCAATTATTTATGAGGGATGAAATGAACAGAAGAGATTTTCTGCAATGCTACCAGGGGTGTGGGACAGAGTGAGTGGTTCGGATCTGGAATACACTGCCTGAGAGTGTGCTGGAGGCAGATTCAATCGTGGCTTTCAAAAGGGAATTGGATAAACACCTGAATAGAGAAAATTTGCAGGGTTACAATGAAAGGGCAGAGGAGTGGAATTAGCTGATTTGCTCTTGCAAAGAGCTGTCATGGACATGATGGACTGAATGGTCTCCTTCTCTACTGTAACAATTTGATTCCTTGATTCTAACTCTGTCAAAGTTGTTCTGAACTTGCTCTGCTCCAAGGAGAACAACCCCAGCTTTTCCAGTCTCTGCACATAACTGAAGTTATGAGGAACCATGGGGAACCCACTGTAAACCTTCCTCCAGACAGAAATACAACTGTTCACCACCACACTGTGACCCAGCTGTTCACAATATATATCAATGATTCGGAGGTGGGAACCAAATGTCGTATTTCCAAGTTCGCAGATGACACAAAACTAGGTGGTAATGTGTTTTGTTTGAAAGATGCAAAGCAGCTTCAAGGGGATTTGGACAGACTTAGTGAGTGGACAAGAAAGTGGCACATGGAATATAATGTGTAAAAATGTGAGGTTATCCACTTTGGTAGGAGAAACAGATGTGCAGATTATTTCTTAAATGGTAAGAGATTAGAAAGTGTAGATGTACAAAGGGGCCTGGGTGTCCTTGTCAATAAGCGACTGAAAGCTAACATGCAGGTGCAGCAAGCAATTCAGAAGACGAATGATATGTTAGCCTCTATCACAAGACGATTAGAGTACAGGAGTAGTGAAATCTTGCTTCAATTGTAGATAACCTTGGTTGGACTGCACTTTGGAATACTGTGTGCAGTTTTGGTCCCCTTACCTGAGGCAGGATATCATTGCCATCGAGGGAGTGCAATGAAGGTTCACCAGACCTGTTCCCGGGATGGCAGGAATGTCCTATGAAGAGAGATTGGGGAAACTGGGACTGTATTCTCTAGCGTTTCAAAGAATGAGAGGTGATCTCATTGAAACTTACAAAATATTTAAAGGGATAGACAGGGTAGATGAAGTTTTTCCTCCGGTTGAGGAATCTAGAACCAGGGGACACAATTTCAACATAAGGGGAAAGCCAGTTTGGACAGAGACGAGGAAAAATTTCTTTTCTCAGAGGGTTGTGAATCTTTGGAATTCTCTACACCAGAGAGCTGTGGAAGCTCAGTCATTGAGTATGTTTAAAGCAGAGATTGACAGATTTCTAAATACAAATGACATAAGGGATATGGAGATAGTGTGGGAAAAAGGCATTGAAGTGGATGATCAGTCATCATCATATTGAATGGTGGGGTGGTCTCGATGGGCTGAATGGCCTACTCCTGCTTCTATGTTCCTATCAGTCTGCAAACTTCATATCCATGCTGTCATTGTCTCTTTTATTCCATGGGCTTCAGTTTTACTGGCAGTCTAGTATGTGACATCATCAAGAAGGTTTTCAATAAGTTAAATAAGGAGAAATTGTTTCCAGTGGCAAAAGGGTCAGTAACCAGAGGATGTATTTATCAGGTAATTGAGAAAAGAACCAGAGGCGAAATGAGGAATGATTTTTTATACAGTGATGTGTTGTGATCTGGAATGCACTGTCTGATCAGGACTTGAAAGCAGATTCAGTCGTAACTTTGAAAAGCAATTGGGATAAATACTGGAAGGAAAAATGTACAGATTACAGGAAAAAGCTGAGCAGCAGAACTAATTGGATAACATAACCAAAGAGACAGCACTGACGCAATGGACCAAATTGTCTCCTTCTTTGGGTATCATTCTATGGTTTTATGAACATAATGTTGATACAATGCGCTGAGTTGGAAGGGAAGTGAACCCAGATTCCGGGTATTCTGAACACCAGACCCAAACCAACTGAACAAGCCTGTTGTTTAATCTCTGTTTTTCACACCAGCTTCTCCTCGCTCTTTCTGTGTTTCCTGCCTGGTCTGTTCCTCTGACCTTCATTTCTGACACTCTATTGAGAATGGCCAACTCACTGCACCTCTCACTCACACCATCACTCCACCCCTTCACCCACTTCCAAACCTCTCTGTTCAACAGCACCTCACATCTGCTCCTCTGCTCCATTAATATAACAGGAAAACATTTTCAAACAGACATTTCCAGACAGTGAACGTTCCAGTAAGACAAGGTAAAGAGCAGATTCATTCACTTTGAACACAGAGAGAGCAGCTCTCCCTGTTCAGGCTAAGGAGCAGATGTAGTTTCACTCCCATTAGTCTTAGAGACATGGGCCAGAATTTTAAGGGACCGTTGGAGACGGGAATGGAGGCTGGGGAGGGGGAGGGGGGGGAGTATAAAATAGGGATGGAAGACGTCGGACCGGATTTTTCTGTCGGCGGCTGACATGGAGGTCAGATTTCGCACATCCACTCGGCAAGAAGGCATTTAAAGTATTTATGAGTCCAATTGTCAGCAATTTTATTCACTGGATCCAATTGAACTCATAGTGCACGGGAACCACGGGGCTTCAGAGCCTCGCCTGGTTAAAGGAGGTGACTGGGAGGTGGGAGCTGAGTGTTGGCTTCACTGGGAAGCTAACGGGTGAGGCAGCGTAACTTGGCAGTAAGGGTGGAGGGGGAAAGGGCATCGGGAAACACTGTCAGGTGTGGGGGCCAATGTGCCAGCTCTGCAGGGGGAGCCACACCAGGGTACCATTGGGGCAGTGCCACCTCATTGAGGGTGACAAGTGAGGTAAATGTGGCTGGGTGTTGTTTACTGTGAAGGCCTTGCACTCAGGGAGGGGCAACCTGTCATGGGCCTCATTCAAGGCTCACATTGAGGAGGAGGAGGAGTAGAGAGTAAGGGAGGGAGGCGCAGGCACCAGCAGGGGCACCACAGCAGCTTGGGGGCCCACACAAGTCCAGCCTCGAACAGGAGGCTGGAGAAGGAGGCAGAGGAACACGTCAGCTGAGGTTCAACTACCTGCAGATGTCTGACTGACAGTGTCTCCACAGACTGCGCCTCTGCACGGAGGTCGTCACTGATCTCTCTGCCATGATGCAGCTGTGCCCCATGGGACTTGGTGGGCACCTGATACCAGTGTCACTGAAGATCACTGTGCCACTGAACTTCTGCACCAGCAGATCATTGCAGGGATCCACTGGAGATATGTGTGGAATCTCACAGTCTTTGGTGAATCAGTGCATCAAGGAGGTCACCAATGTCCTGTTCAGGAGGGCCGGTGACTATGTGCACATCGATCCAAACAGTCAAGCTGAGAGGACTATAGGATTCGGGGCCATCACTGGATTCCCCCAGGTGTAGGGTGTCACCCCATGTGACCATCAAGGCTCCTGCAGACCAGCCAGCAGCCTTCAACAGGAAGGGCTTCCACTTGCTCAGTGTGCAATTGGTCTGCAACCACTGCAAATGGATCCCATAGGTGTGTGCACAAATCCCGGGAAGCAGCCACAACGCCTGCATACCAAGGCACTCCCAGGTGCCAGAACCTTTCCGCGGCCCCATCCGCTTTCAGAGATGGATCCTTGGAGACAAGGGCTACCCACTGAGGACATGACTACTGACGTCTGTGAGGAACCCACGCACGGATGCAGAGGAGAGGTACAACACCTGCTGCGGGTCAACCCGAGCGACCATCAAGGAGGCCATTGGTCTCCTGAAGATGAGATTCAGGTGCCTAGATCGATCCAGTGGAGCCCTTCTGTATGTCCCGGCGAGGGTCTCACATATCGTGGTGGTTTGCTGTGCACAGCACAATCTGGCATTACAGAGGGGTGAGGTGTTGACAAGTGAGGATATCGTGGAGTGTGATGTCTCCTCTGATGATGAGGATGTGGAGGAGGATGCTGCCCAAGCAGTGCCTGATGAAGAACCTCAGGCACAGCAGGAAAGGGGCAATGAGATACACACAAGGGAGACATGAGACACCCTTATACATTCAAGTTTCCTTTGAGCCTTACCACCTTCTGGAACCACAGCAATAAAGTCTTAGCTTTAAGCAGCCCTGTTGTCGCCTGCTTCCTTCTGCACTGCAGCGTCCAGGTACACATCGCACAGTGACAAGACCGAAGCTTTGTGAACTCAGGGCTTGGTCCCTCACTTCCAGCCCCTTGGGAGGAAGGTTTTAAATGAAGTCCCAAAGGGCATCAACAATAGGAAGGAGACATAGTGAGAGAACATCATTTCTTTCTTCCGTGTGACATCAAATGCAACCCTATCCATCTGGAATGCACATTCACCATGAACCCAAGTGAATCTAGGTGCTCTTCTGAAATCTTTTCCGCATGCTCCTACGTGGTGCTCCCCCTGCTCTGTCAGCTGAGGTGGAGACAGGCTGCTGACCTTGCTGCCCCATGGCTTGGGATGACATTGGTGGCCGTCCTCTTGCTGCCTGAGGCCTGGAGGGCCCCGGCACACTGAGGGCCTCCTGCACAGGTACAGGGACCCCCCCTCTGTCATCGAGGGTGATGGAGGCAGGCACTGGCATCACTTGTGTCACTCGCAGAGGGGCTTTGGAGCTACTGTCCACACCAGGAGCACCCTGAGAGGAGACCCCAGATGTAGCAGCCAGTTGCTCCTCCCCCTTATAAGACACACTTGTACCTCGCTGCTGACCTGAGAGGGATGTGGACCTGGTGAAGAGTTCAGGTGCCTCGTCCCCCCTCTCGCCTTGTCACCGCTGGATGGAGCTCATGGACAAAGCGATGGAGTGCAGGTCTGCACACATCTCCGGCAGCCACTGATTGGTCGGCTGGATCTGGCTCTCCATCAGAGTCACCAATCTCTCAAGGAAGGAAGCCAGACACACCCCCATCAGAGACAGTGCAGCATGCAAGGCCTGGATGGACTCCTCCATCATCCGAACTTGGGTGCACATAACCTCCGGCAACTCTGACAGATGTTGCCTGACCTCTTGCTGCAGCTGCAGCATTTCCCGTGTTGCTGGTGACACCAGAGGCACGTCATCAGACTGGGACTCAGAATGGGCCTGGCCTCCCACAGACTTCCAACTGCCAGTGGCCTCGGCTGTCACAGCCTCCGTCAGCTGCCCGGGCCTGTCTGTGAAGTGCTCACCAGCTTGTGTGCCCAAATCTAACAGCGAGTGGATACCCACCGAGTGAGGGTTTCTGTGCTGGTGGAGGGTGCAGGGGAATGAGGTGATGGTGCACCATCTGAGGCTCCCTCCTCCTCCTCAGAGGTGTCTGGCTGTCCCCCAGTCTCTCCAGCTCTTCGCTCTTGTCTTTCATCCAGGCCTGCATGTGAAAACAGGGACATTGAAGGGTTAGGGTCTGCCCATCGTGACATTCCAACCACCCCTACTGTGCAGCTCCATTGATGCAGTGGTGAACAGATGAGCAGTGTGGCTGCTTTGCAGCAGATGCACCTTTGTGCCCCAGGAGATGTTCACTCACTCTCTTAGGTAGGTGTCCCTGTCTCTCCATCAGCTATGGAGCAGCTGCTTTGCTGCCCGGCCTGTTCCATGGCCTCCTCCTCCATCGGGATGAGGACATGGAGATAAGGCATCCACTGCCAGTCTTGACACGCTCATTCCGATTGTGGGCTGTCTTCTATTGCAGCCACTATGATCAACAAAGTTCGTCTCCCAGCGGGGACAAGCCCAGTATCTCTGATGGTGATAGTCCAGCAGTCCATGATGTGGACACACATATTCCTCCTGCATGTGGCCCCTCTCGAGGGACTGTGTGAGTTCAGACAATGACTGACGTGCACCTCCCACCGAGATGCAGCCAAGCCTCAGGCAGCGTGTCCTGCTGCCCTTCCCCAATACACATGACTGGGTGGTCACTCCCTTTCCACCAAACACTCCCTCTCACTCTGCCATGTGCAATGTCCAAAGGGTCCAAAGTGTTTTGAGTTTGTGCCTGAGCAGCCTGGATCCGGTCATTGACCCACTTCGTGCACTGGATCCATGTCTTGGGGTTGACCCCACGGCTGCTGACTTCACCTACTATCTCAAAGCAGCTTTGCTTGGTCAGGTGGACAGGTCTCCACCTCCCATCCCTGGGGAAGAGGATCTTCCACCTATCTGTTGTCACCTGGAGGCGAACCTGCAGGAAGGCATCGCCAAACCATTGGACCATGGTCACTGCAGGCTCGCATTCAGCTCCTTACCTCTCAGGCAGCAGAGACAGCAGAACGGGCCCTGGGGCATCAGTGACAGCAGAACGGGTCCTGGGGCATCAGTGACAGCAGAACGGGTCCTGGGCAGCAGAGGCAGCAGAACACATCCTGGGGCAGCAGATGCAGCAGAACAGGTCCTGGGGCAGCAGATGCAGCAGAACTGGTCCTGGGGCAGCAGAGGCAGCAGAACAGGTCCTGGGGCAGCAGATGCAGCAGAACTGGTCCTGGGGCAGCAGAGGCAACAGAACAGGTTCTGGGGCAGCAGAGGCAGCAGAACGGGTCCTGGGGCAGCAGAGGCAGCAGAACGGGTCCTGGGGCAGCAGAACGGGTCCTGGAGCAGCAGAGGCAGCAGAACGGGTCCTGGGGCAGCAGAACGGGTCCTGGGGCATCAGGGGCAGCAGAACGGGTCTTGGGGCAGCAGAACGGGTCCTGGGGCAGCAGATGCAGCAGAACGGGTCCTGGAGCAGCAGAGGCAGCAGAACGGGTCCTGGGGCATCAGAGGCAGCAGAACGGGTCTTGGGGCAGCAGAACGGGTCCTGGGACAGCAGAGGCAGCAGAACGGATCCTGGGACAGCAGAGGCAGCAGAACAGGTCCTGGGGCAGTAGGGGGCTCTCAGGAAGACACTCCTTTAAACCAGGCAGCAGTGAATGCAGGTCTGGCAGTCCTTTCAATATGGTGCCAGCACCTGCCGTTGTGTCAGATGTCGGTGCCATCGGTGCCTCGTTCCCTACCTCTGGTCCTTGTTTACATGGGCCCCACGCCTCCGCTTCATTAATTGGTCGGCTGCTCCGTGATCGGGGTCGGCCGGCCACATTTCACTCGTGTGGTGATGACACCCGCTTCCGGTGCCTCTGCCGAGAGCCGCACCGTTAGTTTAAAATTCAGCCCATGGGGTCAAGAGTGGAAAATCTCCCCTCTGATTCTCTCTACTTAAACTGATGGAGACACCAAATTAAAACTGATGAAACCAGGGATTGTATCCTGGTTCTTCAATCTAGTGTTCTCCCAACTGAGCTATTCCATCCTCACTGTGAACTCATCTTCATTGGAGACAAATATAACTCCAGGCGGAATTTCCCACCCGTTCATTCCTCACTTCAGGGGAATGGGACCCGACCAGATCGCGGAACTCAGATTATGTTAATGTTCTGCTCTTGATATCTTAATATTATCTTGCGTTTGAGACACTTTTAATCAGGTTCACGGACAAATTCTTCCATCATCCCTTCTCCCACATTCTCTCTCTCTCATTCATTCTTTATTCCTCACAGTCCAGAAAGGGTTAGGAATCAGAGCTCACCCCCAAACCCTCTGCACACAGACCTGTGTCTCTTACCCTGTTTGATCCAAGAGACCAGTCAATAAATTGCACTCTTTATAAACACAGAAAGCTGCCTCACAGTGTTGGACAGAGATAAATGCACTGAAGTCTTTTGAAAAAAGTTCATCTTACGGGTTGTTACTGAGCCCACAGAGCAGGACGGACCCAGGCTCCAGCCCCAGCCTGTGCTGTATTAGCTGATGCCACCTGGTGTGATACTGAGCCACACGGAGCAGGAAAGGGCCTGGTTGCATTCATGGCCTGTGTTGAGTTAACTGATCCCACTCAGTGTGGTCGGAGACACACAGAACAGAATGGCCCAGGCTCCTTCCTCAGCCTGTGGGATGATAGTTCTTCTCACACGTTGTTGCACAGAGCCCCACACAGAACAGGGAAATCTCAGGCTCCATCCCCGGCCTGTGGTATTTTACTTCATCGCACCTGGTATGGTACGGAGTCCCAAGAGCAGGAAAGGTCCAGCTTCCATCTCCGGCCTGTGCTGAATTAGCTGATCTGACCTGGTTGGCACTGAACCGCAATCGGGGAAGGATGGGCCGAGGCTCCATGGCCTGTGGTGTGTTAGTTATTCTCATTTGGTGAGGTACTGAGCACCATATAGAGAAGGATGGGCCTGTGCTCAGTGAGCTGATCTCACCTTGTGTGGTCCTGAGACCCACACACAAAGCAGGACAGGCCTAGGCCTCATCCCCGGCCTGTGTTCAATTAGCAGATCTCAGCCAAAAGATTTTGATAAGGTTCCACACAAGACGCTTCTCTATAAGATTAAAGTCCCTGGTATCAGTGGTAATATATTGATCTGGATTGGGAACTGACTGGCAGATGTAGGCAGAAAGTAGTTACAGATGGATCTGGATCTGTTTGGAGACCAGTTACCAGTGGTGTCCCACAGGGATCGGTGTTGGGTCTGTTGCTCTTTACTATTTTTATTAATGATCTGGATGTAGGTGTAGGGCGCACCATCTGTAAATTTACAGATGATTTGAAGATCTGTGCGAGTGTTTAGACTGTAGACGATGCTCGACTGTTTCAGGCTGATCTTAATGTGTTGGGAGATTGGGTTCATGACTGGTAAATGATGTTTAATTTGGGTAAGTGCAGTGTTATTCATGTGGACAGGGCGAATGCTCAACATTCATACACCCTTCAGGGAAAAACATTAAAGTAGGTGGAAAAAAGAAAATAATTTTGAGCAGAGATCTGGATGTTCTAGTGCACAGATCTCGAAAGTTACAGCAGCAATGCTGTGAAGTGATAGTTGGAGCAAATAGAGGGTTGGGCTGCATTCAGAGGACAATTGAGTATAAAATGAGGCATATTCTTTCATGGGATGTGAGCGACACGGGCAAGGCCAGAATTTGTTACCCATCCCTAATTGTCCTTGACAAGGTGGCGGTGAGCTCCCTTCTTGAATTGCTGCACTCCATGTGGTGTAGGTACAGCCACAGTGCTGTTAGGAAGGGAGATCCAGGATTTTGACCCAACATCAGTGAATGAACAGCGATATATT
Organism: Heterodontus francisci; assembly: GCF_036365525.1. Taxonomy (NCBI): domain Eukaryota; kingdom Metazoa; phylum Chordata; class Chondrichthyes; order Heterodontiformes; family Heterodontidae; genus Heterodontus; species Heterodontus francisci. The sequence continues at coordinate 3,798,049 of NW_027142006.1, forward strand.
TGCAGATCAGATGGTGTGTGACTTGGAGGGGAGCTTGCACATGGTGGTGTTTCCATGCATCTGCAGCCCTTGTCCTTCAAGGTGGTGAAGGTCTTCGGTTTGGAAGGTGCTGTCTGCGGAGCCTTGGTGAGTTGCAGCAGTGCATCTGGTAGATGGTACACACTACTGCCACTGTGTGTCAGTGATGAAGGGAGTGAATGTTTAAGGTGTTGAATGGGGTGACAATCAAGGTGGCTGCTTTGTCCTGAACAGTGTCGAGTTTCTAGAGTATTGTTGGTGCTGCACTCATCCTGGTTTGTGCCTTGTCGATGGTTGACAAGTTTTGGAGAGTCAAAAATCACAAAATTATTGCAGTGCAGAAGGAGGCCATTCGGCCCATTGTGTCTGCATAGAATCATAGAACATAGAAAGTTTACAGCACAGGCAGGCCAAAAAACGAGCCACCCAGCTGAATCCCATTGTCCAGCATTTGGACCGTAGCCCTGCAGGTTCAGGTACTTGAGGTGCACATCCAGACTCCTTTTAAATGAGTTGAGGGTTTCTACCTCAGCTACCCTTCCAGGCAGTGAGTTCCAGACTCCCACAGCCCTCTGGGTGAAAAAACCTTTCCTCATCTCCCCTCTAATTGTTCAACACATCACTTTAAATCTATGCCCCCTAGTCACTGACCTCCCTACTAAGGTAAATAGACCCTTCCCATCCATTCTATCCAGACCCCTCACAATTTTGTACATTTCAATCATATCTCCCCTCAGCCTCTTCTATTCCAAGGAGAACAACCCCAGTCTATCCAATCTTTCCTCATAGCTGCATTTTTCCAGTCCTGGCAACAACCTCGTAAATCTCCTCTGTAACCTCTCTAGTGCAATTACATCCTTTCTGGAATGAGGTGACCAGAACTGCACACAGAACTCAAGTTGTGGCCTAACTAATGATTGATACAGTTCCAGCATAACCTCCCTGCTCTTATATTCTATACATCGGCTAATAAAGGAAAGGATTCCATAAGCCTTCTCAACCAACTTATCAACCTGTCCTGCTACTTTCAGGGATTTGTGGACATTCACTTCAAGGTCCCTCACTTCCTCTACACCTCTCAGCATTCACCCATTAATTGTGTATTCCTTTGCTGTGTTTGACCTCACCAAAGGCATCACCTCACACTTCTCCAAGTTGAGTTCCATTTGCCACTTTTCTGCCCACCTGACCAGTCCATTTCTCCAGCTCTCCTAATGAGCATTTCACCACGTGCCTTGAGCTGAGTTACTCATCACAGAATTCCCACTATCTGATTTACTCTTGTAGCCAGAGTATGTATATGAATGGTCCAGTTAAGCTTTTGTCAATGGTATCCCCCAGGATGTTGATGGTGGGGGGATTCAGCGATGGTAATGCTGTTGATCGTCAAAGGGAGATGGTTACATTCTCTCTTGTTGGAGATGGTCATTGCCTGGTACTTATGTGGTGTGAATGTTACTTGCCACTTAGCAGCCCAAGTCTGAATGTTGTCCAGGTCTTGCTGCTTCTGGACACGGACTCCTTCAGTATCTGAGATGTCCCGAATTTGTCCTTTTATGAAACCTTGGTCAGGACTCACTTGGAATATTGTATCCAGTCTTGGTCTCCTCACATGATGGGTGATATTGAGGCTTTGAAAAGGGTGCAGAGGAGAGACATTCAACGAATTCCCAGTATAAGACATCTTGGTTATCAAGTTAGACTAAAAGAGTTGGAACCCTACACCTTAGAGAAACCTAGACTGAGGGGTGATCCGATTGAGGTTCATAAATAATGAAGGGTCCAATTTAGCATGGGAGAGGAGTCAAAACTTTATATTGGAAAAGGCCAGATGGCACCCGGATCACATTAAATTTCATTTTCAGTGGTGGGTTAATGTAACAGGATGGCCGAGTGGTTAAGGAGTTGGACTTAAGATCCAATAGACATGTGTCTGCGTGGAGTCAAACCCTACTCCTGGTATCTGTGCTTACAAAATGTTACTTATTCTTTCCCTGACTTTTGCCTTGCACCATCATCTCTTCTGTCATTTAATCACTCTTGCCTTCTAACTGATCACAGCTTCCTATTATTTGATCTGCCCCAGCACCGTTCCTTGGCTCTGCGCTTGCTTATAAACTGGTAAATCTTTAACTTAATCTCCTCTGTACCCTGACAATGACCTTCTCATCCTTCCTGGATTGTGGTTCCTCACAGGATCCGCTGCCTGTCCGACTCCCCTCCAGGTAACTGAAGGCCCTGAGCCTTGGTCTCCCTTTATACGCTAGCTGGTAGTTGATTCCTTGCTGGTCTGCCACCGCTCAGGAGAAGCTCAAGACCCAGATCAAGCAAAGTATCAAGAGGAATGTGAACAAAGGCTCCCTGGTGCAGAGCAAGGGACAGGGCGCCTCCGGCTCCTTCAAAATCAGCAAGAAGGAAAACCCAGGGAAAAGTGGGAAAGAAGGTGAAGAAATCAGCAGCCAAGAAATCTTTAGTGAAGAAACCAGCAGACAAGAAATCTTCAGTGAAGAAACCAGCAGACAAGAAATCTTTAGTGAAGAAACCAGCAGACAAGAAAGTGACAACAAAGAAAGTAACAGCCAAGAAAACGAGCAGCAAGGCGGCGGCAACACCAAATAAGGCGGTGAAGAAAGCAGTGCTTCAGAAAAAGTCTCCTGCGAAGAAGGTCAAAAAAGGCAAGAGTGCGGCGGGCGGAAAGGCGCTGAAGAAAGTGCAGACATGGAAGAGCAAGGTCAAGCCGAAAGCAGCGAAGTCTCAGAAAGCAGGGTCTGGAAAGAAGTGAAAGTGCGGGAAACTTGTAAACATCTGAACACAAAGGCTCTTCTCAGAGCCACCCACATCTCTCAGGAAAGAGCTGATCCCCTGATCAAATGATCCCTGTCCCGGCCCCGCCTGCAGATTCCACATGAAAATGATTTGGAGTAAATCCAGGATCCCTGGTGACTCCCCTCCACCCAGCCCTTTCCCCACTCTCTGTTAAAGAACAGAGGGATATCCGGCCCTCACTCGAACTGGGGATGTGTTCGGTGCAGTCTCAGTTCACAAATTCAGGGGGAGAGTCTGTAAGACAGTAACACTGGCGGAGAAACCCCACCTCACAACTCAAACCCCAACACATGAGTTTCTCCAATTCAGCTGGAGTCGGGTGACAACAGGAGCTGGGATAGGCTGTGATCGGGAATGTTAGGAATGGATTTGTTCAGGGAGGAATGTACCTGGAATCTCCGAAGATAATAGTTCCTTATTTCCCCAGATGACACATTCTGCAGTGAGAGTGAAAAGTCTCTTCACTGCTTCACATTTACTAATTGTTTGGTTCTGGATAAATAATGAGTCAGAGAGTAATGACAGGATCTGAAGCTTCTCTCACACCAGCCCTTGAATGACTCAGTGTGAAGTGTCCAATGTGTGAAGCTACTGCCAGGGTTTGTCAATCTGAACAGTTTCAGCTCAGTTACTGGGGGCCTGGAATCCCCACAGTTTGACTCTGTCTCTGATTGGTCACCCGCTTCTCAATCCAATTCTTAACCAATAGGAGAATCACATATAAGTAAATAGAAGTTCTCATTGGCTTAGAATTTCCAATTGGAAAAAGCCCGGCAATTCCAGAGCAGGAAGGAATTGAAGTGATGGAAAATTTCAATTTTCAGGCAACAATTTCAAAACCTCTCATTTTATGTTCTGTTTTACTGTATTTACCGTCACAAAATCCTGACGCGATGTTAGGAATCGTTTTCATTTGTCAATCTGTTAAAAGTAAGCGGCGGGAGGAAGGTCCGGTTCAGCAATTTAAAACGGGACAAATATCAGCTTCCACTCTGTAAAAGGAACAAATTAGCGACTAACCGCTTCTCACAGGCTTCTCGGGGACTGACAGAAACGAGCGGTTTCTGATCTTTTCTCCTGAAAGAGGCGGATAATGCTGCAGGGAGCAATGAACTGCCCTTCACTTTCTGGCTGCTAATACACCCCTGACTTTAAACAGTTCAAACAGCGACTGATGCTTCTGCCGGAAAATGAGCAGATTCACCAGAATGATCCCGGTCCATCATGGCCAAAGACATCCAGCTGGCCCGCCGCATCCGCGGGGAACGCACCTAAAACCCAGCTTCAGTAACAAGTGTAACAAGGGCTCTTTTCAGAGCCACCAAATCAGCAAAGGAAAGAGCTGCCATCTCTGTTCATCATCAAACCCATTAGATTGGAGGGGCGGCCACATGGTTTCTGTTTTGTCACATCACTTTCCCGAAAGGCCTGTCGGACTGAGAGCTGATCTGGAATTTAGAAAGCAGCATTACCGGAGACTCATTGCTGCTCAGCACAATCTCAACCCCGCTCCTGGGATCCGTTAGCTGGCATTTGGGGAAAAGAAATGGATCCCAGTTTTATTTGGAAGGCATTAATGGAGCCGGGTCCGTTCACATGAGGGTTATTTCCAAACATTACCCAATGAGTTCACTAATATTTGAATCCATTGGAGATTAGTACACAGGATATGTAAGGCAGCTCGGTCACTCTGACTGAAACCGCCAGTTCCCCGGGTTTGCAGACCCTGACACTGCGGGGAGAGAATCCCCGACTCTCTCCCGCCGCCGGGGGAAACAGACAGCTCTGTGTCCGGAGAATAGGGAGGGCCGGGGAGAAGGTACATATTAAAGCGCTGCAGTAGACTCAGCTCCTGTGTGTGCACAACTCACACTGATTCCGTCCTCTGCAAACAGTGCGGTCTAAACAGATCAGGTTAGGAGAGAAACACACAGCCCGAGAATGGCCTCTTCCTTCCTGCATTTACTCTGTTCCGGGAGCAGATTCTCATTGAGAAGCGGCGCTCAGATCACCAGAGAGAAGAAAAAAAAACACAATTCAAACTGTCCAAATGAAAAACAGAGAATTAACCCAGGCACTTCCATTATTAAATTAATTCATCAGCTCCGAACCAGTTCCCGTTAATGTGCCGGGATAATCTCGCGATTTATCAAATCGAAGGCAGCGGGATTTATTAAATTGTTGATTCTGACACCCTGTAGTTCACTTCTTCACTTAACTAGACGGGGAGATGTGTGAGCAGAGAAACAGAGCGAAATCCAGAGAGGGAACTGAAAACACACCTGGACAGATGTGAAACAGGTCAATCCACTGTTCCAATAACTCCATCTCTGACTCCCTCCTGACAGTAACCAGCCCTTTCACAGAGACTGTGAGTGGCTCTGAAAAGAGCCTTTGGTTTATTAGATGACATTTTGGCCGCTTTACTTTTTCTGGGAGCTCTTGAGTGCTGGTTTTCTTGGGCAGCAGCACGGCCTGGATATTAGGCAGCACCCCGCCCTGAGCGATGGTCACTCCTCCCAGCAGTTTGTTGAGCTCCTCGTCGTTGCGGACGGCCAGCTGCAGGTGTCTGGGGATGATGCGGGTCTTCTTGTTGTCCCGGGCCGCGTTACCGGCCAGCTCGAGGATTTCAGCGGTCAGATACTCGAGCACAGCAGCCAGATCGACCGGGGCTCCGGCACCCACACGCTCAGCATAGTTACCCTTTCTCAGGAGCCTGTGAACACGGCCCACCGGGAACTGCGGTCCAGCCCGGGAGGAGTGAGACTTGGCCTTGGCCCGAGCTTTCCCGCTGGTCTTTCCTCTTCCAGACATTTCCACAATCTCACAAATACTTTCACAAAGAATGAATAATTTCCTTCGCATTGATAGTACATCGCAGGCAGTCAGGATGGTCGAGCGGTCTGAGGTGTTGCGTTCAGGTCGCAGTCCCCAGTGGAGGCGTGGGTTCGAGTTCCACTTCTGACAAGTTGTGTTTTGACTGAACTGGAGGCGTTTGGGAGCAGCGGCAAAAAGCAAAGAAAAAGCAGGAAAGAACATGGACAAACAAAATAACAATGGACCCAAAGATGTTGCATTAAAACATTAAAGTAAGAGGCAACTAAACAAACAGCAGGGCACATAAAAGATCAAAAATGTAACCTTTGTATCGGGGTGGAAGATGTTGCCAATATCCTTAATGAATACTTTGCTGTTTTCCCGAATGAGAGGGTGATGCAGATATAGTTATTAAGGAGGAGGAGTGTGAAGTATTGGACGTGATAACTTAAGGAGAGAGGAAGTCTTAATGGGATGAGCATCCTTGAATGTGGATAATTCATCAGGACCAGATGAAATGTACCCCAGGCTGTTGAAAGAAGCCAGGGAAGAAATAGTGGAACAAAAACAAGAAATGCCGGATTCACTCAGCAGGTCTGGCAGCATCTGTGGAAAGAGAAGCAGAGTTAACGTCACTGACCCGAAACGTTAACTCTGCTTCTCTTTCCACAGATGCTGCCAGACCTGCTGAGTGAATCCGGCATTTCTTGTTTTTGTTTCAGATTTCCAGCATCCGCAGTATTTTGCTTTTAAGAAATAGTGGAAGGTCTGACCATCATTTTCCAATCCCTCACTGGATACAGGTGTGGTGCCAGAGGATTGGAGGTCTTGTAACGTTGCAATAAAAGCAAAATACGAGGCAGATCAAGCATGGCTGATCCTTTCGAGTAGAGAAACAGGGCTGAATTCCCTGAACCAGTGCTGCAGCTTTCAGAATAGAAGGAGCCTATACACACCTGATGGGTTCCACTTAAACAAAAGAGCTGGAGGTGTTGACGGTCAGAACAGATAAAATGTGGAGGAGTGTTTGAAGCAGATTCTGTGTGGTTACTGTAGTTGTACTATGGAGTTATTTCACGGAGGTGATTCTGAATGTAATGGATCAACGTGGACCCGTCCAAGGCAAAGGTTCTAAGCTTCCCTGTGGTCCAGCCTGGTTGAATGGAACTGAAGCAAACAAATCATCCAGAAGCGGAAAAGATATGTAAGGCCATGAAAGCACAGAATTCAGATGGATGCAATGCCAGATGGTATGGCAAGAGTGTAAAACAGCAACAGACTGGTGAATAAAACTTTCCCATTGAATGAGACAAGAGAAAAGAAGGGTAATAATAGTGTCAGGTGAGTTGTGACACTATTCACATTCCACCTTGATCTGAATAGGACTGTTGAAGGGAGTGATTGAGAAGAATAGAGGAGAAATGAAAAGAAAGGAGAAATAAACAAAAGATCTTTTGATTTTAGAATGCTTGTTTTTGGAAATGACAGACTGTAAAGTGTGTGTGTCAGAAGATATAGAGCGAAGTTGGGTGTGACAAGATCACAGGAAAGTTGTGCCCTGAGACAAGGTGTGTGTTGACAGGAAAGCTGCTCTCTTTTGCACAATATGTATTTTATTCATATAATTTGTGCAATTACATTGCAAAGCAGTTCAAATTTAATATTACATAAGGTACAATACAGATCAGTTTCCTTCAATAATGTACATGATGTATCTCACTATCCCTGCCTGCACAGGTTATATTTACAGTATTTACATTACACATCAAACATTCTCTGGTGCAAACAGCCCGAGGGGTTTTACACAGGTTCCAGCCCCTCACTGTACTATGGCCTACTAGGGCCTCAGACTGCAGACTTTCCCCATTGTGTCTCCATGGTGGCTTCCCCAAGCTTTAATGCCGTCCCACAGCACATAGTCTTGGACGTTGCAATGTGCCATTCTGCAACACTCGGTCATGGACAGCTCTTTGCACTGGAATACCTGTCCCACGGCCGGGCTCGTTCTCAATAGAGATCATTTCAAATGAGCATTTCCTAAATCCGTGCTTTCTCTCTCGCAATAAAGAGAACAGGATGTCTGGCAGATTCAGTGTGAGACGATAACACTGCCGGGTAAAGGCCGCTTTCCAACACCAATCTTAACACAGGAGATTCCCCAAACAGCTGCAGTAAGGTGTTTGTAAACTGCAGGAAGCGGATGTGTGAGGAAATGGTGATGTTACAGAGGAGGTTTCTTAGAAAAGAATGGACTGTGTTTTGGTGGGAATATTACTGAGTGTTAATTGCATCGGGACCATATTTAAAAGCTCCGGCTTTCTGGAATGCCTTGACTATGAAGGCCGAGTCTGGAAGGGTTTGTGTGGAGAGCTGGGTTTTGGTTCTACTGTTAATAAAGGGTTTGAAATTGGCAGCCCGGAGGAAACTGGAGGTGGAGCTGAAAGATGAGGGGCCGTTCTCTCTCTGTCTGTCACTCTGGGTGTCTCCTCCATCTAGCTCTCTGTTTAATCTTCACTCTTGTCTCCTCCCCTCCCTGCTCTCACTCTGCCTTTCTCAGCCAGGTCCAGGTGGCCTGTATAAAAAGGAGCCTGACAGAATCAGTCTCTTTTATTGTGCACTGATTTGAGGAAAGAATCGACATGTCTGCCAGTAAACAAGAGTATGCTCCAGGCTGGCAGCATGTTAGAATCCATGAGGAAAGGCATCATCACCCTCATCGACAAGCAGAAGGGGGAGAGGACAGAAATCAGAAATTGGTGGCCGAATTTCTGCTTAATGCTGACTACAAGATTCTGTCAAAAGACATAGCCAGTCGATTCAAGTCTGCTCTGGAGTTGGTGATTCACCCTGATCAGACCTATACTATACCAGGCAGGACAATCTCTGATAGCTTTGCGCTACTCAAGGATATGATCACCGATGTACGGGACAGGAGGGTGGACACCTGCCTCATCAGCCTGGACCAGGAGAAGGCTTTTGACAGGATATCGCACACTAACATGATGGATGTGCATTCCAAAATGGGGTTTGGGGAGGGAATCTGCAATTGGATCAAACTACTCTCCACAAACATCAGTAGTGCAGTCTCAATCAATGGGTGGGAATCAGAAAGTTTCCCGATCCAATCTGGAGTCAGACAAGGCTGTCCTCTCTCCCCTGTCTTGTTTGTTTGCAGTATTGAACCCTTTGCTGTGTCTATTAGGAAGAATGCGAGCATCAGAGGGATGACAATCCCAGGCAGCGGAGGCACTCAGGTTAAAACCTCCCTGTACATGGATGACGTCGCCGTTTTATGCTCGGATCCACTGTCATGGCGCAGAGTGATGAGCATCTGCGACCAGCTCGAACTGGCCTTGGGAGCCAATGTTAAACACGGCAAGAGCGAGGCCATGTTCTTTGGGAACTCGGCTGACCGATCCTTTGTCCCCTTCACCGTTCGGTCAGATTACCTGAAGGTGCTGGGGATATGGTTTGGAAGGGCTGAGACGTGCACCAAAACCTGGAAGCAGCGAGTAGCCAGGGTACAACAGAAGCTGAGCATGCGGGAGCAGCTTTCTCTCTCCATTATGGGTAAGAACCTGGTCATCAGGTGCGAGGCGCTCACATTGCTGTACGTGGTGCAGGTCTGGCCCATACCGCATTCCTGCGCTGTGGCAATCACCTGAGCCATTTTCCGCTTCATCTGGGGATCCAAAATGATCCGAGTCCGGAGGGACACGATGTTCAAACCTCTGGATAAGGGCGGGAAAAATGTACCCAACGTCGCCTTCATCCTTATGGCTACCTTTGTGTGCGGCTGCATCAAGCTGTGTGTAGATCCCCAGTTTGCAAACTTCAAGTGTCACTACGTGCTGTGGTTCTATCTGTCCCCAGTGTTGCAAAGGATGGGCCTGGTCATATTGCCACGGAATGCACCATCCAGTTGGACTGTGCCGTACTGCCTATCCTTCATGGAAAAGTTTCTGTGGAAAAACACCTTTGACCACCAATCCATCAGGCAGTGGTCTGCACGGAATATCCTCAAGGCCCTACGGGAAAAGGAGATGGTGGATCCTGTCGGATGGTCCCCTGGCAGAATGCCTCATCACCAGAACTTTCAAACAAGCACCAAGATGTAGCCTGGCTGATGGTGAGAAGAGCCCTCCCTGTCAGATCCTTCCTGCACACCCGAAGTCTCACCCCATCCACACGCGGCCCTCGAGGTGGCTGTGGTGGAAAAGAGACGTTGCCCACCTCTTTCTGGAATGTGTCTTTGCAAAGCAGGTGTGGAAGAGATGCAGTGGTTTTTGTCGAGGTTCATCCCAAGCAGCTCTGTAGCACAGGAGTCTGTGCTCTATGGGCTGTTCCCAGAGACGCACACCGAGATAAACATCAACTGCTGCTGGAGGACTATTAATTCGTTGAAAGACGCTCTTTGGTCTGCCCGAAACTTGCTAGTCTTCCAGCACAAAGAGTTGTCCATGACCGAATGTTGCAGACTGGCACATTCCAAGGTCCAGGACTACGTGCTGAGGGACGCACTAAAACTTGGGCAGCCGCAGCAAAGGCTCAATGTGGAAAGACCACAGTGTAAGGTCCCCTCACCAAGCTGAACGGAGGAGCTGGATCCATGGGAAACCACTCGAACTGTAGCCAGAAAATATTTGTTTGCTGTAAAATGTACATGGCATGACAATGAAATGGAAGGGTTGTGAGGCAACTCACTCCTGTATTGAAGGAAACTGATCTCCTTTGCACTCTTTGTATTGTTTGACTTGGTGCTTTTTGGAACTGTTTTGTAATGTATTTTTTTTTACTGATTTTTATGAATAAAGTATATTTTGGAAATTAATAAAAGAAAGTCTGGCAGAGGTAAAGGAGGGAAAGGACTGGGCAAAGGCGGAGCAAAGCGGCACCGCAAAGTGCTTCCTGATAATATGCAGGGCATCACCAAACCAGCAATCCGCCGCCTGGCTCGCCGTGGCGGGATCAAGCGGATCTCGGGTTTGATCGATGAGGAGACTGGCGGGGTGTTGAAGGTTTTCCTGGAGAATGTGATCAGGGATGCGGTCACCTACACTGAACACGCCAAGCACAAGACGGTCACTGCCATGGATGTGGTGTACGCTCTGAAACGGCAGGGCCGCACTCTCTGCGGATTCAGCGGCTGAACAACTCGACCCTTTCCAGCAAACACAACAAAGGCTCTTCTAAGAGCCACCCACCGCCTCACAGAGAGAGCAGTGACCTAGAAACGGGAGCTGGGATAGGCTGTTTAGAACTGTCTGGAATAAATCTGTGCTGTGTTCGAGATACAAAACTAGAATCCCCAAATTTGACATTTCATTTGCAGCAAGGATGTGCAGTGGATTTGATTTTCTAAAAGGGCTGTGTGAACAGTGCCCGAGGCTCAACAGTTAGTTATTTCCCCAGTTCACACATACCCTCAGTGAAAAGCCACATCACTCCTCCAGAATCACTCATTGTTTTCATAGAATTTCAAAATGATTTCGCTGCAATGAGGGAATCCGGGAGTTTTGCAGCAGCCGTTAAATCGGTCACTGGAACCAGACCCACTTGTGATGTTATTTCCCCCGAGACGGTGTTTCCTGCACTGAAACTGACAGGGTTTGTGAAACTGATCAGTTTCAGCTCATTCATTCAGGGACCTGGAATTCCCGCAGTTTGAGCCCGCGCTATCCAGAGCCCACTTCTGATTGGTCACCCTCTTCCCATTCGTTTGTCTTAACCAATTGCCGAGCCTCGAATTAGAAAATACAGCAAATCATTGGCTTAAATTGTCGTCCTGGCAGAAAGGTTGAATTCAAAAAAGCCGCCAATTTCAGTGTTGGGCAGAATCGAATTACTCAACGAATCTCAATAACGAATTGGCAGCACATTTTATACTTTCCCCGATTTTCCTTTCCATCGATTGGGGTGCTAATTCACTCGGGTGCGTTTGCCAATACTAACTGTAATCCTCAGATCCATTTAACATTTCAGTAATCCTATTAAATACAAAAGGAATTTTATGATTGAATTTCCATTGGAAGATAGTGAATTAGCACCCCGATCGATGGAAAGGAAAATCGGGCAGAGGATAAAATGTGCTGCCAATTCGTTATTGTGATTTGTTTATATAGCTGACCAGGACTGACTTCACCCGAACGCAGCTACAGCTCCCACCCCACTGACCACTCTCCCCCCTCTGCAACTCGCTTTCTCCCCCTCCTCCCTACTGGCGAAATTCCGCACTCTGGCTGTTCGCTCTCCGCACCCCCACCCCCCACCCTGTCCCAGCCCAGCCCACAGCTGCTAGCTCTGGCCGTGACACTCGCTCCCACATTTCTTCACCAGGCGCCACCTGTAGAAGCAGGAGGGCCGCAAGGAGTGACAGGGCGACGTAGGAGTGAGTGGCTGAGAGGAGGGAAGCGGCACGGCCTGGAGCGAGTGGCCAGAGAGTGGGGTGGTGCGAAGCGAGAAACAACTGGCCAGGGGAGTGGGGGGGTGGGGGAACAGCGAGATCTGGAGCGAGCGGCTGAGGGGGGGAATCGTCGAGGCCTGGAGTGAGTTGCCGAGGGGGGAGAGCTACAGCTTCAAAATCTCCCATTCAGCCACTTCCTCCAGCCAAGTGGTGGGGGGATGGGGTGGCTAGATACCCAATGACGCTTTCTCACGCATGCACGAAGATGGATTTGTTGCGAAAATGTGATGATGTTGGCGCTGCAAAATGCGGGAGTATCTGACCGCTGAAATCCTCGAGCTGGCCGGTAACGTGGCCCGGGACAACATGAAGACCCGCATCATCCCCAGACACCTGCAGCTGGCCGTCCGCAACAACGAGGAGCTCATCAAGCTGCTGGGAGACGTGACCATCGCTCAGGGCGGGGTGCTGCCTAATATCCAGGCCTTGCTGCTGCCCAAGAAAACCAGCGCTCAGAGCTCCCAGAAAAAGTAAAGCAGCCAAAATGTCATCTAATAAACCAAAGGCTCTTTTCAGAGCCACCCACAGTCTCTGTGAAAGGGTTGGTTACTATCAGGAGGGAGTCAGTGATGGAGTTATTGTAACAGTGGATTGACCTGTTGCACATCTGTCCAGCTGTGTTTTTTAATTTGCTCTGTTTTTCTGCTCACACATCTCCCCCTCTAGTTAAGTGAAGAACTGAACTACAGGGTGTAGAATCAACAATTCCCAGGATCGGGGGTGAGATTGTGCTGAGCAGCAATGAGCCTCCAGTAATGCTGCTTTCGAAATTCCAGATCAGCTCTCAGTCCAACAGGCCTTTCGTATTTTAAATATCACAACAGAGCTGAGCGGGGGTGAGCGCAGCCTCAGCTGCACCGAGTCTCAGGGGCTCTCACGACCCCAATCAGAGCTGCCAGGCCTGGCGGACGTGCAGCAAGGACCCCGGGGGAGGGAGGGTGTACCATTAAAGTGATGGTGCAGCACCTCCCCCATCCTCGCCGCCACTTCCCGGTTTCTTCTCCCGTTTATCTAAACATTAAGAAGACGCTTTTGCTCTGGACTACACTGGTTATAAAGTAAGACCCAACTTTGTCTCTGAAAGTGATGAATAGCAGCAACAACAGCAGAATCCAACCCCTGCAGTTACATGTGAACTTGCTGATGTTGCAGCAGATTGAATGACTGAGTGAATCCCTTCCCACACACATGGCAGGGGAACGGCCTCTCCCCAGAGTGAATGTGTTGGTGTTTCAGCAGATCATTACTGCTTTTCAAGCTCTTCTCACAGTCAGGACATTGAAAAGGTCTCTGATCAGTGTGAACAAGTTGATGTTCAGTGAGGTTGGATGACTGAGTGAACCCCTTCCCACACACGGAGCAGGTAAATGATCTCTCCCCAGTGTGAACTCACTGGTGTTTCAGCAGGTTGACTCTGGCTGGGTTCAGTTCTACACTCACTGGTTCCTCCTCTCTCTCTCCTCCCCTGAAGGTGCTGATTCTGACTGTATGTACGTGCTCTCTCCCCCTCCGACCCTCCCTGTCCAATGTAGTATCTCCCAGCTTTGGTGATGTGCTCTCCCTGACCTGTCTCCATTTCTCCTTCTTATACAGACTTGCCCTGACTGTCACTATATCATAGAATCATACAGCACAGAAGGAGGCCAATCGGTCTTTTGTGCCTGTGCTGAATCTGTGAAAAAAATGATGCAATTAGTCCAACCCCCTGCCTATTTCCCCATAGTCCTGGAGAAATTCACTTTTAAATATTTGTCCAATTCCTTTATGAAAGTTATAATTGAATCTGTTTCCAGCACCCTGTCAGACAATTCATTCCAAATCCGAATCAGTTACTGGGTAAAAAGATCTCTCCTCACCTCCCCTTGACATTGTTGGCCAACAATTCCAGCTTCACCACCCTGTCCAGAGAACTGAAACCCCTCATCTCTGGTATCATTCTCGTAAATCTCCTCCGAACTGTCTCAAAAGCTTTGATGTCCTTTCTGAAACCTGGTGCCCAGAACAGGACACATTACTGCAGCTGAGATCGAGCCAGCGACGCCCACATCCCACGAACGGATAAAAAAACGCTCCCTGCCAAATCCCCAATTCTTATTCATTTAGAGACGCTGCCTGCCCAATCCCCAATTCCTATCCATTTACAGACGCTCTCTGACCAGTTGACCTTGCTGGCGGGCAGTTTCGGGACGCCTCACAGGGAAAAGCTTCACCGCCACCCGCAGGGACACAAACGGGATTGTTCCATCCTATTGTGGCTTTGACGCCCTACTCCAGCTGTGTGCACCCGCTACGGGCGCGGTCTCCCTGCACTTTGTTAATATTCCGCTCCAGCTGCAGATGGAGGTCAGCCACTACCGCGCCTGCTCCTTATCAGAGACAAGGCAAATTCTGGAGCGCAGAGCATTCTGGGTACCACAACTGTCATTAATGCCAATCTCTGACATGATAATCAGGTGTTATTTCCTACATTTCATTTCCTGGTATGTTAGTGCGTGTTTTCTTTTGTACCTGTCAGTGCCTGGGAGGAGAGAGTCAGCTTCACTTTGTAGCCGTGAATTTCTGGTGTGAGAATGTGGGTTTTTACTCTGTATGTTTCAGTTTTTGGTTTGTGACTGTTTCTGCTATTGCTATGTGAGTTAACTTTGTGGAAAGAGATGCAGTGGTTTATGTCGATGTTCATCCCAAGCAGCTCTGTAGCACAGGAGTCTGTGCTCTACGGGCTATTCCCAGGGACGCACACCGAGACAAACGTCAACTGCTGCTGGAGGACTATCAATTCGGTGAAAGACGCCCTTTGGTCTGCCCGAAACTTGCTGGTCTTCCAGCGAAAAGAGTTGTCCACCACCGAATGTTGCAGACTGGCACATTCCAAGGTCCAGGACTACGTGCTGAGGGACGCACTAAAGCTTGGGGCAGCCGCAGCAAAGGCTCAATGGGGAAAGACCACAGTGTAAGGTCCCCCCACCAAGCTGAACTGATGGGCTGGATCCATGGGAAACCCCTCGAACTGTATCGGAGAAATTTTGTGTGCTGTAAATGTAAAAATGTATATGGCATGACAATGAAATGGAAGGGTTGTGAGGCAACCCATGATTGTACAGAAGGTAACTGATCACCTTTGCACTGTTTGTATTCTTTGACTTGATGCTGTTTTGAACTGTTTTGGAATGTAATTTTTACAGATTTTTATGAATATAGTATATTTTGGAAATAAAAAAAAAAGTGAGTTTCACCACATATCTGTCAACAACATTATGTGAACATCAGCTTTTGTCCAGATCTATCAGTTTCTGATATAGAGTCATAGAGTTATACAGCACAGAAACAGGCCCTTCAGCCCATTGTGTCTGTGCTGGCCATCAAGCACCTAACTATTCTAATCCCATTTTCCAGTATTTGGCCCGTAGCCTTGTATGCTATAGCATTTCAAGTGCTCATGTAAATACTTCTTAAATGTTGTGAGGGTTCCGGCCTCTACCACCTCTTCAGGGAGTGCGTTCCAGATTCCAACCACCCTCTGGGTAAAATTTTTTTCCTCAAATCCCATCTAAACCTCCTGCCCCTTACCTTAAATCTATGCCACCTGGTTATTGACCCCTCCGCTAAGGTAAAATGTTTCTTCCTATCTAACCCATCAATGCCCCTCATAATTTTGTAAACCTCAATCTTATCTCCCCTCAGCCTTCTCTGCTCTAAGGAAAACAACCCTAGCCTTTTCAGTCTCTCTTCATAGCTGAAATGCTCCAGCCCAGGCAACATCCTGGTGACTCTCTTCTGCACCCTCTCCAGTGCAATCACATCCTTCCTATCGTGTGGTGCCCAGAACAGTACACAGTACTCCAGCTGTGGCCTAACTAGCATTTTATACAGCTCCGTCATAACCTCCCTGCTCTTATATTCTCTGCCTCGGACGATCTATATTGGCCTGTAATCTAAGGCTTTCCTCCTCACTATTTACGACACCACCAATTTTCGTGTCATGTGTGAGAAAGGGTTTGATTCTATCCCTATCAGTATCCGTTACATGCATGTGTTTTTAATCTGCACCCCGTCTATTTTATTCTCTGTACTTGTCAGCCTCTTGTAGGTGAGTCTGTGTTTTGCTCTTCATCTCTCAGTCTTCGAAGGATGAGCCTGGGTTTGGACCTAATTTTCTTTGTACCTTGCAGTATGGATATTGAAGAGAGGTTTTTACACATTAACTGCCAAATCCTGATAAGTGATTTTTGGGTTTCACACAGTATCTGTCAGTTTCTTGTCTAGGACTGTTGGTTTTACTCTGTCCCTGGCATTTGCTGGTTTGTTAGTGTGGGGTTTACACTGTACCTGTCAGTTTCTCAGATGTGAGTGTTGGTTTCACTTTGTGTAGAATCATAGATCACAGAATACTTACAGTACAAAAGGAGGTTTCAGCTCATCGTGCTTGTGCTGCCTCTCTGCACAAGCAACTCAGCTCTTGCCACATCCTCATGTATTCCATGAAAACCTGAATTTTTTTTCCCTTCAGATAATTATCATATATCCTTTTGAAAGCTGTGGTTGAATCTTCCTCCGTCACACTCTCAGGCAGTACATATCAGATCTTAACCATTTGCTGCATAAAAAAGGTTTTTCCTCATGTTGCCTTTGGTTCTTTTCCCATTCACCTTAAATCGGTGTCCTCTGCTTACTCAGCCATGAGTAATATTTCCCATTGCTTTCTCAGCACTGATGGATTGTGAGGTGGGAGACAGCCAGAAGTCCCACTGAGCCGCACTGACTCCCAGCTGAAAAAGAAATGAGATAAAGTTCAATCTTTCACAGCGAGATGCTGCAGAGAGTTAAGAGTCCCGAATGAAAGAGAGCGTTTCTCATACTGTTGTTGAATTTCATTTCTAACACTCCTTGTACTCTCTGCTAATGAAGCCTAAAAATTGAAAAACTAAATGGCGCTCAAACTCACAACCCTGAGATTAAAAGTCCCATGATCGACAGACTGAACTGAATATGTCACTTCTACTGTACCTCTGTTTGGATGGAGGCAGCTTTCAAATCCTCCCATGGGTCCACACGTCAGACTAAGTTCCATGTTGTAAACTGAAGCAAAGGAAATCTGCTCACTTCCAAAACTATCAGCAAATTGAAGCTGATTACGATCAACATCATCAGAGGTCAGAACTACCTGGTGAAAGAAGACACCCTGAAGAAGAATCCACAATTATTCAAAGGCATCGACAAAGTGAAAAACAAGAAAATCAATGAGTCAATCCAAGCTAAACAGAAACACTGAAGAATTCCATTCCAGACCAGAACACAATTAGAGGCATTTTTTGTATTCAAAGCTGGGCATTAGTATTTAATAGTTGATATATAATTTTGAATATATTTGAATTTCTTTATTCATTTGGCACTGCTGAACACGAAGCAGTCTTAAATCATTTAATTTTTTTTTGTAAAATCTGACTTACCAGATTAAAATATTAGATCAAGGGAGAAACTTCAAAGACTACTGGACCAGTAATCCAGAGGCCTGGACTCAAGATCCAGTGACAGCCAGGACGTCAAGGCGGGAAACACTCCGCACTAGTCTGCAGTGAGCGATTCCATCGAAGGTAGAGCACAATCTCTTTAATATAAGAATGTATATTTTATAATAATTAATCACTCAAGACCTTCCTGGTCTCTGCATCTCACCTGCTCTCTGGATAAACTTGCAGAAAGTATTTCAACCTGTAAAGCAGGAGTCTAGGGAATGTATAATGATATTTTCTAGCCTTCGGGCAATATTTTAATCAGTACAGTGTGGGACAACCTGTCTGGGCACAACTCCATGACTTTCTCTTTAACTAGTGATCTCACAATCACTAAAGTCAATGGTAACAATCTTCAGCTCATCACCTCCGGTACGTAGCTCTAATCTTAATGCACATTTAAACAACCTTTCAAGTCCAGTTACAGTTTTTGTTGCCTTACCTGCACAAGCTTAAAAAGTGAAAAACGGAAGCAAGTTTAACTGAACATTCTGGTGGTCAGTTCGGGCACGGGAAAAAAAATGAAAGGACTCGGACCAGGTCAGATGTGGTGCTGTCAGGCTTGGGTCGGGTTTCATTTGCTGACACGAGCAGGCCTTTAGTTACTGTTGCAACCTTATATTCCCACTTGACAATCTGTATATTTTGTTCATTTCAATTTTGTCGACAAGCTCTTTGAATCCAGTTCCCCGGTCCTCAAGCAGGCTCAGTTTGCAAATCGATTCCGCTTTCTGGAAGGCTGAAAGCAATCGATGACCTTAAACTAAAAATGGCAACAGAGAAGGGCTCATCTGGGATTTGAACCCAGGACCTCTCACATATTAATCACTTATATACCCAAAGCGAGAATCATACCCCTAGACCAACGAGCCACCGTTGGCATGGTTTTTATTCGCTCCTGTGGAATTTCACTGGCACCCACAGCCGATCATGCATTTTTTTCAGATCAAAACAATATCCTACAAAGCTGAAATAAAAACAGAAAGTGCTGGAAATACTCAGCACCTCTGACAGCATCTGTGGAGAGAGAAACAGAGTTAACATTTCAGGGTTTTCACCTTTTGTTTGAGCCATCTTTTCAGACTGCTTCTGTCCATCCAATCTCACTTTTTACTCTATCCACATTCTAAGGGTGGTGCAGTGGTGAGCACTGCAGCTTCACAACTTCAATGACCCCGATTCAGTTCTGTATACTGCCTGTGTGGAGTTTGCAAGTTGTTTATGTGGGCTTCCACAAGGTACTCTGGTTTCCTCCCACAACGAAAGACTTGTGGGTTGATAGATAAATTGACTGTTGTAAATTGGCCCCAGGGTAGGTGATAGGAGAAATGTGGGGATGTGGTAGGGAATTCTGGGTCAACATAGGATTAGTATAAATGGGTGGTTGATGGTCAGTGCAGACTCAGTGGGCCAAAGGGCCTATATCAGTGCTGTATATCTCGATAACCATTCTCTAAGCAAATGCATTTTTCATGAATTCCTCATTTCTTTTATTAACGACAATTTTATATTTCCGGCCCTTGCTTCATACGATACCACAAGTGGAATCTTGTTTCCATCAACCCGATCAAACCCCTTCACTATTTCCTCATATTGCAATGTTTCTTTAACCCTGACAGACTGTGGAGTTTCTGCTGCTTGATTGCAGTTCTTGCTTCCCGCCAGTAGATGTCACCTCACTCCAATATAGTGAAGTTTACAAATGTGAGAGAGACACAACAGGAAATAATTGTTCACATTATAGTGAATGTGTGGGATTTAGAAATACTAGGAGTGGAGACGAGTTATTATTGAATTTGTCAAACCAAACATATGTTATAATGTTGTGTTAAATCTGTCACTCTGTTGTCTTGAATCTGAGAGTGACATAGACCCATCGAGTCATTGGGTCATTTGTGGTATAGAAGGAGGCCATTCGCCCCATCGAGTACAGGCCAGCTCTCCATGGAGCGATCCAGTCAGTCCCACTCGTCTGCTCGATCCCCCTAGCCCTGTAAATTTATTTCCTTCAAATGCCCATCGAAATTTCTTTTGTAACCAACGATTGTCTCCACTTCCTCCGCCCTCGGGGGCAGCGAGTTACAGATTATTACCAATCACTGTGTAAAAAAGCTCTTCCGCACATTCCCCCTGCGTCTCTTGTCCAAAACCTTCAATCTGAATCCCCTAGTCCTTGTACCAATAGTTAATGGGAACAATTTTTCCTTGCCAACTTATCTAAAACTGTCATAGCCTTCGACACCTCCATCCATTCTCCCCTCAATCTCCTTTGATACAGGCAGAAAAAACCCTGTTTTTCTAACCTAACCTTGAAACTAAAACCCTCCATCCCTGGAACTATTCTGGTAAATCTCCTCTGCATCCTCTCAAGAATCCGCACATCCTTTCGAAAGATTGGTGAGCAGATCTGGATGCAACACTCCAATTGGGGCCTAACCAGAGTTCAGCATAACAACCCTGCTTTTGTACTCAATGCCTCTATTTATAAAGCCCAAGATCCCACATGCTTTGCTAACCACTCTCGCAATATGTCTTGCCAACTTCAAAGAATGATGGACATGTACTCCAGGTCCCTCTATTCCAGCACACTCTTCAGAACTGTAGCATTGAGTATATATTGCCTCTCCCTATTTCTTCTGCTAAAATGCATCACCTCACACTTGTCACTATTAAATTCCATCTGCCACCTGTCTGCCCATCCTACTAGCCGATAACGATCCTGTTTCAGGCAGTTCATATCATCCTCACTGTTTGCCACTCCTCCAAGTTTGGTGTCATCGGCATATTTTGAGATTCTACTCGATATTCCAAGATCCAAGTCATTAATCTGTAGCAAAAAAAAAGCAATGGTTCTAGCACTGACCCTTGGGGAACACCACTGTCGACTATCCTCCGGTCTGACCAAGGACCATTTCATATGACTCGCTGTTTTCTGTCCTTAAACCAATTTCCTATCCAAATGGACACTGACCCTCCTAATCCATGAACCTCAATTTTGTTAACCACCCTTTTATGTGGTACTTTAGAAAATGCTTTTGTAAAATCCATATAAACAACATCCACTGCATTCCCTTCATCAACTTTCTCAGATAGTTTATCAAAAAATGCAGTTAGATTCATCAAGCATGAACTTCCATTTATAAATCCATGCCCACTCTCCTTAATTAACTCAAACCTCTCCAAATGACTTGATTTTTTCCCTGACCTGTTGGTCTTGTGCTTATAGCAAGCTCACCACAGAGCATGTATTTGGCAATGTGACTGTCATTCATTTGGCCCAGTCAACAGAGCCGCCTCTGACTCAAGAGGGCAAACATGCTGCGGATCCCTGCACGCTGGTGTACTTCCTCATTCGGCACTCTGTCCTGCCAGGAGATGCCCAATATCCATCTGAGGCAGTGGAGGTGGAAGCTGTTCAGCTGCTTTTCTTGGCTTGTATAAGTTGTTGATGCTTCTGTACTATAAAGGAGGGTGCTGAGAACACAAGCCTGGTACACATGGAGTTTTGTATTTTCGGTCAGTTTGCTGTCGGTTCACACCCGTCTTCTCAACTTTGACATGACAGCTGCAGCATTGGCAATCCTGGTGCTGATTTCAGCATCAAGGGACAGATTGCTGGTGATTGTTGATCCAATGTATGTGAACTGTTGACAACCTCCAAAGTGAGGTTGTCAATGTTGATGGAAAGTGGAGTCTCTACGTCCAAGTCTCTACGTCCAAGTGGAGTCTTGCCAAGATGAACAGCTTGTCGTCAGCTCTGATCTGCAGGTGAACACCCCCATCTGAGTCACTGAAAGTGTACAATAGCAGCATGGAGAAGAATACACCAATTATAAAGGATGTGATAACTAGACAGTTAGAAAATAATGATATGATTGGGCAGAGTCAACATAGATTTATGAAAAGGAAAACAGGTTTGAAAAAACCCGTTGAGTTTTTTGAGGATGTTACCTGGAGAACAGATAAAGGAGAACCAATGGATGCTTTGGTAATGTCCCACACAGGAGGTGAGTAAACAAAATTAGAGCACATAGGATTGGGGATAATATACTGGTGTGGATTGAGAATTGGTTAACAGACCGAAAACAGAGAGCAGGAATAACGGGTCCTCCTCAGGATGGCAGGCTGTTACTATTGGGGTACTGCAATGATCAGTGTTGGAGCCACAGCTGTTAACAACCGAAATAAATGATTTGGATGTGGGGATTAAATGTAATATTTCCAAGTTTGCAGATTACACAAAGCTAGGTGAAGTGTGAGCTGTGAGAAGGATGCAGAGAGGCTTCCAGGGAACCTGGAGAGGCTAAGTGAATGGGAAAGAACATGGCAGATGGAATATAATGTGAATAAGTGTGAATAAGTGCAGTTGGCTGCCATGTGACCAGATTTGCCACAGGTGCGGCAAACTCTGGGCTGCCCAGCGTAGACCAAGAAGCCTCGATACCGGAAACCCCTCCACTTCCACTTTGGTGGAATAAACAGAAAGACAGAGTATTTCTTAAATGGTGAGAGGTTGGGAAGTGTTGATGTCCAAAGGGACCTGGGTGTCCTTGTTCATGAGACACTAAAAGCTCTTGTGCAGGTGCAGCAATCAATTAGGAAGGCAAATGGTATGTTGGCCTTCACACGAGGGGTCTTGAGTACGGGAGTAATGATGTCTTGTTGCAATTGTATAGAGCCTTGGTGAAACCGCGCTGGAGTATTGTGTAGAGTTTGGTCTCCTCATATAAGGAAGGATATACTTGCCATAGAGGGAGTGAAACAGAGGGTCACCAGACTGATCCCTGGGATGGTGGGACTGAAACTGGGCCTGTATTCCTTAAAGTTTCGAAGAATGAGAGGTGATCTCATTGAAACTGATAAAATTCTTACAGGGTGTGACAGTGTGGATGTAGATAGGATGTTTGCCCTGGTTGGTGAGTCTAAAATCAGGGGACCAAGTCTCAGAATAAGGAGTAGGCCATTTAAAACTGAGATAGGGTTGAATTTCTACACTCAGACGGTGGTGAATCATTGGAATTCTCTACCCCAGAGAGCTGTGGCAGTTCAATCATTGAGCATGTTCAAGACAGAAATTGTTAGAAATCTTGATACTCATGACATCAAGGGATATGGGGATAGCACGGGAAAGGGGCAGATAGAGGTAGATGATCAGCCATGATCATCAGGCTCGATGGGCTGAATGGCCTACTCCTATGTTCCTCTTTTCCTAAGAGAGTTGGCGCCAGCGTGCAGCCCTGCTTTACCCCACTGCTGATCTTGAAAGTGTCTGATGTTGCTCCATTGTAACTGATGGAACTGTGCATGTTCTCGTGGAAAGAAGAGATGATGCCCAAGAGTTCAGGAGGGCAGCCGAGTTTCCATCGCCGTTTGAAGAGTCAGTCTCTGCTGACAAGATCAAAGGCCTTGGTGATGTCATTCAAGATATGTGTGGCTCTGTGGCGCAATGGATAGCGTGTTGGACTTCTAAATAATAATAAAGAAGGCATTTAAAGGTTGTGGATTCAAATCCCACCAGAGTCGGATTTTGGACAGAGACAGAAGAGCACAACGGAACAGAGTTAACAAGTGTGTCAAAAGCACCGACTCAGAGACAGAGCGAGAGAGAGAGGAGCACGGCAGGAGCGGAGCAGGGGTAAAAAAATCAAGGGGTGACATCACAATGGAGAGTGAGAGCAGGGAAACAGAGAGCCGCTGGGGTGAGTTTCCAGGATTTGGTTCTTGCTTCGGTGCAGTGGAAGGAGCTGTTTGGTGAGGATCTGGTAAGCTGTGACATCACAGGCAAGCACGTAGTTGATTGGTTTGGAAAAAGCTGCATGTTTGATGAGTATCTGGTAAGTGATTAAGGTCCATTTTAGTCCTAATGTTTAAAATAGTAAACAAACTAGTAGTAAGCTTAATAAAATATACAATAAAATAAACAATTGAATAAAATAATTAAGTAGTTAATTGAAACACGTTAAGGATGACAGGACAGGTGATGTGTCACAGCTGCAGCATGTGGGAGCTCCTGGATGCCAGTGTGATCCAGAGCAAACACATCTGCAGCAAGTGTAGTATCTGTTCTTATCAGTGCTTATTTGATTGAGAAGAGACCATGATCATTGCCTTTTGATCCTGGGGGAACTTTGAGTAAAATGGCTATAACCAATTTTTGAGTTTCGGGCCAGGGAGTGCGCAACACTGTTCGGGTGGTCGTGAAGGACAAGGAAGGAGATGCACCGGTCGATCGCACCTTCTTCATCAAGAAATTTCTCTTCGATTGCTGCGGATTTCAAGCGACGGACGTCTTCTGCCTGCAGGATTTCCCCAGCAGTGGATACTTCGACGTGACGTTCCGGAACGTGGCGGGATGCATCAAGTTTCTGAAGGCGTTCAAGGTGAAAGGGGACCGGGCGCCACTGTCGATCCTCACAGCGGAGCCGCTCTTCACGCTTCCGTCACAACGGTACCGGGTGGTGACGATTCACCTCTACAACCCCCATGTTCCGGTGGTGGATGTACTCACCTTTCTCGCCAGGTACGTCGAGGTGGCCGGCAGCAGCACTGATGTCAAGGACCCCTTTGGGATCTGGACCAGCAAGCGGCAGGTCAAGGTGACCTTGAAGGTAGATCCCAGTGGAGCCATCATCCACCCTCCCTCCAGCTACGCTATCGGGGGAAGTCGAGGCTTCTTGGTCTACGCTGGGCAGCCCAGAGTTTGCCGCACCTGTGGCAAATCTGGTCACATGGCAGCCAACTGCAGCACGGTTGTTTGCAAGAACTTCAAGGAGGAAGGCCATCAGACCAAGGACTGTAAGCAGACTAAGTGTTGCAACTTGTGCGGTGCAGCAGGCCATCTCTACAAGACCTGCCCCAAACGTTGCCTCAGCTATGCTCAGGCGGCAAGGTCCAAGGAAAGGCCGGGAGAAGGTTCGACGAAGGCGTCCGCTGTTCGGAAGGAGACCAGCAACCTTCTCCGCAGAGAGGAACTTCAACCTAAGAAGGAAGGGGAGGCAGCTGAAACCAACGACCCAGCACCTATCCAGCGCCCGGAAACCCCTCCTCCACAGACAGAATCAATGGAGGAGGAGGCAACAGATGGACAAACAGGTCAGTGGCAAGTGGTCCAGAGGAAAACCACAAAGAAAAAACATCCCAAAGCCACCACCCAAACCAGTGGCAAGAGGAGGCTCTCTGCTGAATCAGACTGCAACAACTCCTCTTCACTGGACGGGGAAATGCTGGAGCGACAGCCCCTTCAAAAGAGGCGGCAGAACTCCTTGATGCATGATAGAGCATCCCAGCCCCCGGGCACTGGAAGCTGTGATGGGCCCGGCGTGCCCCAACCCCAATGCCCCACACGTAACGACGTGGCCAACGCATCTCAGCTCCGGGACACCGGGAGCAAAGACACGTCTGGCGCACCTGAGCTCCTGGAGACCGGGAGCTGTGATGTTTTCGAGGAGGAACAGATGGAAGCAGCTGAGGACAACCCAATCCTCTCTGCCTACAAGACCCCCCCCCCCCCGATGTCACCCGAGCGGCACAAACCCTGCATGAAAAATCAGGAGGGGTTTCTGAGCCCAACCAACGTGAAACTGCTTGCGCACACGATGGGTATGCAGGAACATCCAGAAGGGGAAGGACTGGGACTAGCGAGGACAAATGGTATGGGAAGCAACAACTAATTTTTAGTAAAAAATGGGTGTACGAATTGCTTCCATTAATGTGCGTAGCATTAAATCTACTACGCGATGTGTTTCAACCTTGGATTACCTTGCCAAGGTCAAAGCTGACCTACTGTTTCTGCAGGAGTGTGGAATACCACACCTCAGCACCTACAGGCAGTGGTCGCGATGGTGGTCCCATGGGCCATCGATCTGGTCGGGGGGTAATGACTGCCGTTCCTCCGGCCTGGGTATTCTGCTGCGGGGAGGTAACTTCACCATCTCCGAAGTTAAGGAGGTGGTGGGCGGCCGCCTCCTCGTAGCAGACGTGATGTACAACAACGCTCCGCTCCGGTTGATCAACGTGTACGCCCCGGTACAACGCAGCGAGCGGCTGACTGTCTTCCAGCAGCTCCCACTGCTGCTGGCGACGTCCAGGCCGGTCATCCTAGGCGGTGACTTCAACTGCATCATCGATGCGGCTGGACGATCCGGCAGTGACGACAGCAAACTGGACGCTACGTCCAGATTCCTAATAGAAACAGTTAAAGATGCCAAACTGCACGACGTCTTCAGCAAACCTGGAGACGGAGCGCAGCGCAGAGACACATGGTCAAGATCGGACGGGTCTGCCCGTTCCAGGATTGACTTCCTGTTTGTGTCCCGTGCTGTCACGGTCGGATCCATCGACGTCAAGCCGGTGTTGTTCTCCGACCACTGCCTCTTACTGGCCGACTGTCACTTGCAGGACGACCAGCGGGTTGGCAGAGGGACGTGGAAGCTCAATGCGACACTGCTGACCCCAGAGAACGTTGAGGAACTCAAAAGGGATTACAATGGTTGGAGGACCGTGAAACCCCTCTTTGAGTCTCCAGTTCACTGGTGGGAAGCGATTAAGGAGAACATCAAGAGGTTCTTCATCCACAAAGGTGTTCAGAAGGCGAGAGAGAGACAGAGGGAAGTGTCCCGACTCCAGAAAATTATGCAATATCTACTCCGGTTGCAGTCAATGGGGGTCGAGGTCAAGGAGGACCTCCAAGAGGTGAAGAGCCAGCAGGCCTCGTTCTTTGCCAAGGAGGCCTCCAAGATCATCTTCCGGTCCAGAGTCCGCTCCATCGAGCAGGATGAGACGTGCTCGCGTTACTTCTTCCAAAAGGTACACAGAGAGAGCTCTGTTATCAGCAGCCTGAAGGAAGAAGATGGCTCGGTAACGTCTTCGCAGTCCGATTTACTAAGGATCAGGAAATCCTTTTATGCTGGGCTGCATGACGCGAAGCCCACAGACAGCAGAGCCTCCCAGTCCTTCCTGTCATCTATCACAGAGGTCTTAGATGACAGCAGGAGGGAGAGACTGGACAAGCCGCTAACTCTGGACGAGCTGACAAAGGCCGTCGAGTCTTTCGAGACGAGTAAAACTCCCGGGAGCGACGGCTTACCGGTCGAGTTGCACTCGGCCCTGTGGGACTGGGTCGGCCCGGACCTGCTGGAAGTATACGAGAGTATGCTCCTGGCCGGCAGCATGTCAGAATCCATGAGAAAAGGCATCATCACCCTCATTTACAAGCAGAAGGGGGACAGGGCAGAAATCAGAAATTGGCGGCCCATCTCACTGCTTAATGTTGATTACAAGATTCTGTCCAAAGTCATAGCCAGTCGAGTCAAGTCTGCTCTGGAGTTGGTGATTCACCCCGATCAGACCTGTACTGTACCCGGCAGGAAGATCTCTGATAGTCTCCCGCTACTCAAGGATACGATCGCCTACGTACGGGACAGGAGGGTGGACACCTGCCTCATCAGTATGGACCAGGAGAAGGCTTTTGACAGGATATCGCACACCTACATGATGGACGTGCTTTCCAAAAAGGGGTTTGCGGAGAGAATCTGCAATTGGATCCAACTGCTCTACACAAACATCAGTAGCGCAGTGTCAATCAACGGGTGGGATTCTGAAAGTTTCCCGATCAAATATGGAGTCAGACAGGGTTGTCCTCTCTCCCCTGTCTTGTTTATTTGCTGTATTGAACCCTTTGCTGAGTCTATTAGGAAGGATGCGAGCATAAGAGGGGTGACAATCCCAGGCAGCGGAGGCACTCAGGTCAAAACCTCCCTGTACATGGATGACGTCGCCATCTTCTGCTCGGATCCGCTGTCCGTGCGCAGACTGATCAGCATCTGCGACCAGTTCGAACTGGCCTCGGGAGCCAAAGTTAACCACGGCAAGAGCGAGGCCATGTTCTTTGGGAACTGGGCTGACCGATCCTTTGTCCCCTTCACCGTCAGGTCAGATTACCTGAAGGTGCTGGGGATATGGTTCGGAAGGGCCGGGGCGTGCACCAAAACATGGGAGGAGCGAGTAGCCAAGGTACGACAAAAGTTGGGCATGTGGGGGCAGCGATCTCTCTCCATTGTGGGTAAGAACCTGGTCATCAGGTGCGAGGCGCTCACGTTGTTGCTCTACGTGGCGCAGGTCTGGCCCATACCCCACTCCTGCGCCGTGGCAGTCACCCGAGCCATTTTCCGCTTCATCTGGGGATCTAAAATGGACCGGGTCCGGAGGGACACGATGTTCAAATCTCTGGACATGGGCGGGAAAAATGTACCCAACGTGGCCCTCATCCTGATGACCACCTTCGTGTGCGGCTGCATCAAGCTGAGTGTAGATCCCCAGTACGCAAACTCCAAGTGTCACTAAGTGCTGAGGTTCTATCTGTCCCCGGTGTTGCGAAGGATGGGCCCGGTCACATTGCCGCGGAACGCTCCATGCAGTTGGGCGGTGCCGTACCACCTATCCTTCGTGGAGCAGTTTCTGCGGGAAAACACCTTTGACCACCGGTCCATCAGGCAGTGGTCTGCACGGAATGTCCTCAAGGCCCGAGGGGAAAAGGAAACGGTGGATCATGTCGGATGGTTCCCCGAGCAGACCGTCAAAGTCATTTGGTGGAATGCCTCATCACCAGAACTTTCAAACAAGCACCAAGACGTAGCTTGGCTGGTGGTGAGAAGGGCCCTCCCCGTCAGATCCTTCACGCACACCCGAAGTCTCGCCCCCTCCGCACAGTGCCCCCGCATTGGCTGTGGTGGGGAAGAGACGGTCGCCCACCTCCTCCTGGAATGTGCCTTTGCAAAGCAGGTGTGGAAAGAGATGCAGTGGTTTTTGTCAAGGTTCATCCCAAGCAGCTCTGTAACACAGGAGTCTGTGCTCGACGGGCTGTTCCCAGGGACGCACACCGAGACAAACATCAACTGCTGCTGGAGGACTATCAATTCGGTGAAAGACGCCCTTTGGTCTGCCCGAAACTTGCTGGTCTTCCAGCGCAAAGAGTTGTCCACCACCGAATGTTGCAGACTGGCACATTCCAAGGTCCAGGACTACGTGCTGAGGGACGCACTAAAGCTTGGGGCAGCCGCAGCAAAGGCTCAATGGGGAAAGACCACAGTGTAAGGTTCCCCCACCAAGCTGGACTGAGGGGCTGGATCCA
The DNA here is from genome assembly GCF_036365525.1 of Heterodontus francisci. Taxonomy (NCBI): domain Eukaryota; kingdom Metazoa; phylum Chordata; class Chondrichthyes; order Heterodontiformes; family Heterodontidae; genus Heterodontus; species Heterodontus francisci. Next base: position 3,826,811 of record NW_027142006.1, read on the forward strand.
TGGGAAACCCCTCGAACTGTATCGTTAATATTCTCAATTGCTGTAAATGTAAAACTGTAATTGACATGACAATTGTGAAACGGAAGGGTTGGGAAGAAACTCATGACAGTATTGAAGGAAACTGATCTCCCTTGAAATGTTTGTATTTTTTGATGCTGTTTTAAACTGTTTGGCAATGTAATTGTTACAGGTTTTTATGAATAAAGTATATTTTGGAAATAAAAAAAAAAGTTTGCTGCTCAAAGAGTGAGAAAAAAGGAATATAGTGGTAGTAGGGGACAGTATAGTAAGGTGGATTGACACTGTTCTCTGCAGCAAAGAGCAAGAGTCCAGACGGCTGTGTTGCCTGCCGGTGCCAGGATTCAGGACGTCTGCTCAGGGCTGGAGAGAAACATACAATGGGAGGGGGAGGATCCAGTCGTCGTGGTCCATGTCGGTACCAATGACATAGGCAGGACAAGGTTAGAGGTTCTGCAAAGTCAGTATGAGGAACTAGGCAGCAAATTAAGTAGCAGAACCTCAAAGTTAATCATCTCTGGATTATTACCTGAGCCATGTGCAAATTGGCATAGGACAAATAAGATTAGAGAAATTAATGCGTGGCTCAAAGACTGGTGTGGTAGTAGTGGGTTCTGGTTCGTGGGACATTGGCACCAGTACTGGGGAAAGTGGTGGCTGTACCGTTGGGATGGTCTACACCTGAACCGTGCTGGTGCCGGTGTTCTAGCGAGCCACATAACGAGGGAAGTAGAGACAGTTTTCAACTGAATAGTGGGGGCAAGGGATCAAATTTGGGAAGATATGGTGAATCAAGGAGGAGAGACAAGGCAAGAGAGAAAGGTATAAATATGGGAAATGATAAACAGACTGTGACAGGAAGGGACAGAGCAGACAAATCTAAGAGTAAATCAACAGATAAGGCTAGAGGTTACAAAAATAATAAAAGGACAAAACTAAATGATCTGTATCTGAATGCATGGAGCATTCGAAACAAAACAGATGAACTGAGAGCACAAATAGAATAAATAAGTGCGATCTGATAGTCATTACAGAGATCTGGCTGCAGGGCGTCATCGATTGGGATGTGAATATTGGAGGTTCCATGGCATTTAGGAAGGACAGGAAGCTTGGAAAAGGTGGTGGGGTAACTCTGTTAATTAATGATGGTATTAGCGCAATAGAGAGGGATGACCTAAGTTCAGGAGATCACGATGTAGAAGCAGTTTGAGTTGAGATGAGAAATAATACAGGCAAGAAGTCACTTGTGGGAGTGGTGTACAGGCCACCTAACAATAACCACACTGCAGGATAGGGTATAAAAAAAGAAACAATGGCAGCTTGTCAGAAAGGTACAGCAATAATTATGGTGGATTTTGATATCCATATAGACTGGAAAATTCTGATGGGCAGAGGTAGCCAAGATGAGGAGTCCACAGAATGTTTTTGGGATAATTTCTTGGAAAAATAAGTTCTGGAGCCAACCTGAGAGCAGGCAATACAAGACCTGACATTGTGCAATGAGATAGGATTAATTAATGACCTCATAGTTAAGGTGCCCCTAGGTAGTAGCGATCAAAACATGATTGAATTTTACATTCAGTTTGAGGGAGAGAAGAGTCCCAGACTAGTATTTTAAACTTAAATAAGGGCAATTATAAGGGCATGAAAGCAGAGCTAGCTAAAGTGAACTGGCAAATTAGGTTTAGGGATAGGTCAATCGAGATGCAGTGGCAGACATTTAAGGAAAATTTCAGAATACACAGAATAGATACATTTCAACGAGAAAGAAAAATTCCAAAGGTGGGACTCACCATCCATGTTTAATGAAAACAGTTAAAGATACTATCAAACTTAAAGAAAATGCCTATAATTGTGCAAAGGTGGGAGGCAGGTCAGAAGATTGGACAGAATATAAAAAACAGCAAAGAATAACTAAAAGATTGATAAGGAAGGTAAAATTAGAGTACGAGAGAAAGCTAGCAAGAAATATAAAGACAACTAGTAAGAGTTTGGATAGATATTTTAAAAAGAAAAGAGTTAACAAAGTGAGTGTTGGTCCTATGGAAAGTGTGTCTGGGGAATTAATAATGGATAATTAAGAGATGGCAGATGAATTGAACAGATACTTTGGATTGGCCTTCACTATTGAGGATACAAATAACATCCCAGTATTAGCTGCAAGTCAGGAAATGGAAGGGAGGGAGGAACTCAAGAAAATTACAATCACCAGAGAAGTGGTACTAAACAAATTGTTGGAGCTGCGGGCTGACAAGTCGCCAGGCCCTGAAGTGGCTAGTGAGATAGTTGATGCGCTGGTTTAATTTTCCAAAATTCCCTCGCTTCGGGAAGGTTCTGTTAGATTGGAAAGTAGCGAATGTAATTCATTTATTCAAAAAGGGAGGGAGACAGAAAGCAGGAAACGACAGGCCGGTTAGCTTAACATCTGTCTTAGGGAAAATGTTTGGAGCGATTACTGAAGAAGTTATAGCAGGGCATTTAGAAAACATTAAGGTAACCAGGCAGAGTCAACATGGTTTTGTGAAAGGGAAATCATGTTTAACCAATTTATTGGAGTTCTTTGAGGGAGTTACATGTGCTGTGGATAAAGGGGAACCGGTGGATGTATTGGACTTCGATTTCCAGAAGGATAAGGTGACATATCAAAGGTTATTGCAGAAAATAAAAGCTCATGGTGTCAGGGGTAACATATTGGCATGGATAGAAGATTGGCTAGCGAACAGGAAACAGAGAGTCAGCATAAATGGGTCATTTTCTGGTTGGCAAGAAGTAACGAGTGGTCCACAGGGATCTATGCTGGAGCCTCAACCTTCTACGATTCTCGAAATGACTTTGATGAAGCGACCAAAAGTATGGTTGCTAAATTTGCTGATGACAAAGATAGGTAGGAAAGTAGGTTGTGAAGAGGACATAAGGGGGCTACAATGAGATATAGATAGGTTAAGTGACTGGGCAAAGACCTGGCAAATGGAGTATAATGTGGGAAAGTGGGAAATTGTCCACTTTGGCAGGAATAATAAAAAAGCATATTATCTAAATGGTGAGAGATTGCAGAGATCTGAGATGCAGAGGGATCTGGGTGTCCTAGTGCACGAATCGCAAAAGGTTAGTCTGCAGATACAGCACGTAATTAGGAAAGCTAATAGAATGTTATCATTGATCGCCAGGGGAATTGAATACAATAGTAGGGAGGTTATGCTTCAGCTATATAGGGCATTGGTGAGACCTCTTCTGCAATACTGAGTACAGTACTGGTCTCCTTATTTATGGAAGGATGTAAATACATTGGAGGTAGTACAGAGAAGGTTTACTAGACTAATACATGGAATGGGTGGGCTGTCTTACGAGGTAAGATTGGACAGGCTAGGTTCGTATCCACTAGAGTTTAGAAGAGAAAGAGGCGACATGATTGAATCATACAAGATCCTGAGGGGTTTTGACAGGGTGGATGTGGAAAGGATGTTTCCCCTTGTGGGAGAATCTAGAGCTAGGGGTCACTGTTTAAAAATAAGGGGTCACCCATTTAAGACAGAGATGAGGAGCAATTTTCCCCCTCAGAGGGTCGTGAGTCCTTGGAATTTTCTTCCTCAAAAGGCGGTGGAAGCAGAGTCTTTGAATATTTTTAAGGGAGAGATGGATGGATTCTTTATCTGCAAGGGGGTGAAAGGTTATCGGAGGTAGATGGAAATGTGGAGTAATCAGTTCAGCCATGAGCTTATTGAATGGTGAAGCAGGCTCGAAGGGACGAGTGGCCCACTCCTGCTCCTAATTCGTATGTTCATATGTAAAGACAATGTAGAGTGGTCTGTACTGTTCACAGTACTTCTCCTGTAACTGCCGAAGTGAGACAATCATGTCGACTGTCGATCTACCAGCTCTGAAGCTGCACTAAGACTCAGGATAGATGTGTGATGCCAGGGTCTGCAATCTGGTCAGAGCAATGCGAGCAAAGACCTTCCCCACAATACGGAGCAAGGAGATGCCTCGCTATTTGCTGCAGTCACTGCGAATCCCCCTTATTGTTGTACAATGTGACAATGTTTGCATCACGCATGTTTTGAGGTGCAGATCTTTCCTTCCAACAGAGACACAGAAGTTCATGGAGATGTTGCAGTAGAGCCGCTTTTCCACTTTTGATGATTCCAGGTGGAATACCATCATTTCCCGGGGCTTTACCACTGGCAAGATGGTCAATGGCTTTGTTGAGCTCCACTATGGTGGGGTCACTGTCCAGCTCCTCCATGACAGGGAAGTCTGGAATGGCACTGAGAGCCACTTCAATGACAATATTCTCCGTTATGTAGAGTTTAAGGTAATGCTCCACTCACCTTTCCATCTGCTTGTTAACAGATGATTCCACTTTGACACCGCACTGAGACCTTGAGCATTGTTGTCTGAAAGAGCCTGATCGAGGATGTTGAGGAACTCCTGGGTCCTTTCTGGATCAGTGGTTCGTCAAGTGTTGATCTGAGGACGACGTTCTTCTTGGATGGATGAGGCTTCCTTGGCTGAGGCCTGACCTTGTTACACACCAGGGAGTGGTCAGTGTCACAGTCAGCGCTGTGATAGCTGTGAGTGATGAGGACACTGCTGAGGGTGGTATGTCTGGTGATGATAAGGTCTAGCTGGTGCCAGTGGTGTGATCTCAGATGTCTCCAGGACACCCTATGGCACAGCTTGACCTGGAAGTAGCTGTTCATCACACAGAATCCATGGTGACTGCATAGCTCCAGCAACCTCTGTCCATTTTCATTCATCTTGCCAATCCCCTGGTGCTCTGTGCTCGTTGGCCAAGCTGTAGTCAGTACCCAAGCTTGCGTTGAAGTCTCCTAGAAGGTACAGTCCCTCAGTGCTGGGAATTCTACTGATGGCAGTATCAAGTGTCACATAGAATTGATCCTTGACATCTGGGGTGGAGGTGAGTGTCGGGACATAGATGCACATGAGATTAACTGGGCCCACGCTTGTTGACAAGTGAAGAGTAAGAAGTCTCTCTGAGCCTACTGTGGGTTGTTCACTCATCTCAAGTGGCGTGTTTTTTACTGTGAAAACCACTCCATGCTCACGAGTTGCCTCTTGGGCTTTCCCCTGCCAGAAGAAGGTGTAGTGTTTCTCTTTGAGGGATCCACTTTGAACGAGTCTAGTTTCTTGCAGCTCAGCAATGTCCACATTGAGCCTTGTGAGTTCCTCGTCGATCACAGCTGTCTTGTGTGTGTCATCAACCTGCAGAAGGGTGTCAGTAAGGCCAGGACACATGGTCCTTACATTCCAGCTTGTGATGCAAAGGACTGGTGTCTTCTTTGTTGAGCTTGTTTTTCTTGGTGCATTGATTATCGATCCGCCTGTTGAGAGATGACTCTCTAAGCTCCAAGCACCCATTGAAGCAAGCAGGTCGTGGCTTCACAGCACCTAACTGACTGGGGGCTGCCCAGCTTGGAGTGGGTGGTAGCTATCCAATGAGATGCGATGATCTCTTCAACTGTCCGAAGTAACCCCTGGTGCTCATACTCTGCACCAATTGAGTGAGAGCTTATAATCGGTAACCGTTTCTTCCCGTGTTGTGCTAATGTTTAAGCACAAATAGTGTCCTCCACACGGCACATTAGTACTGAACACAAAATGGCTCCTTTTGTCATGTATTAATTATAAAATGGCTTTCTTGACCTTGTTAGTTATTACAATGGATACATTATAAAAATGGTCAAATTAAACTAAGATCGAACTACCCAAGCTTACCTGCATCCTCCAGTCCTCTGGCAACATTCCCATATTTAAGGAGGATTGAAAGATTGTGGTTCGAGTCTCTGATATTTCCACCCTTACTTCCCTCAGCAACCCAGGATGCAGCCCATTCAAACTGGGTGACTTTTCTACTGTGAGTGCTGCCAACCTTGTAATTGTCTCCTCTTTATCTATTTTCATCCTGTCCAATTTCTTTACTTCCTCCTCCTTTACTGTGACATTTGCAGCATCCGCTTATTTTGTGATACTTAATTAGTGCCTCAGCCACACCCTCTGCCTCCATAGGATCTCCTAATTGACCCACCCTTTCATTGACTGTGCATATGTTGGTAAAAGACTTCAGTGTTCCCAGTTATGTGACCTGCTAATCTTTTCTCATACATTCTCTTGCTGATCTCATTTCCTTTTTCAGGCTCTCCTCTGTACTTTCTGTATTCTGCTTGTTTCTCTACTGCATATGAATCCTCACATGATTTCGATTTGAATGATTTTTGAACTATTTTGTTGAAGGATTGAGTTTTGTAAATTTCTCCCTGGCTCCCCTCATGGTCAGGCAGAAAGTTTAACTGCTGTGTTTTCAAACAGCAACAGCTTTATTTGAAAAGCCATTGGGACAGGATTCCGGGTTCTAATCCAGTCACAAATCTGGTTCTGATGTCTTGTGGCTCCAGCTGTCACATGACCTGTCAGAGGATGACCTCATCATTGGCCCAGTCATGGAGCTGTGGGTTGATGTTTAAATTGTTGCAAAATAATTTTCCAGAAGGACAATCAAAATGAATCCATATATAAAAGGTAGATTTTGTGAATTTGTGCTCCCAGTGGAAATCCCTGCAGAGTCTGCTGGTTTTCATATCCCCAATTCCCCACAGGAAGCTCTGTGTCGGAATCTGTATTCATTATATCAATATTATACAGAATCATTTCATGGGAGACCCCAGTGTGAATTGTAGACAGGTGGTTCAGTTTTAACTTTCAAATTAATACAGAAGCAAAATACTGCAGATGCTGGAAATCTGAAATAAAAACAGAAAATGCTGGAAATACTCAGCAGGTCTGGCAGCATCTGTGGAGAGAGAAACAGAGTTAACGTTTGTGGTCTGTGACCTTTCATCAGAACTGGGCTGAAATTGTCTGAGGGCCAAGTGGCCTCTTTCTGTGCCTTAAACTTTCTATGAGTCTAAGATTCTATGAGATTGTGGAATCAATTTCAGGGTCGATGACATTGCACTCTGTAAGGATAGGAAGATGGAGATTATTAAGTACAGTGCAAGAATATAGATGCTTTTACATTATTTTAATCAAAATTGATTCAAACTTTGTGTTCACGAATCCTATCGTTTGATCACAATGACACTGATAACAATGGAAAAAGCAAGAGTTGCATTTCGCGACCACAGGACATTGCAAAGCCTTTTACAGCCAATGAAGGACTTTCCAAGTGTAGTCACTGTAGTCATGTAGGAAACATGGTGGCCAATGTGCGCACAGCAAGCTCCCAGAAACAACAACGTGATAAAAACGAGATAATCTGTTTTGAAGTGATGTTGATTCAGGGTTAAACAATGACCAGCATCCCAGAAATAATTCCCCTTCTATTCTCTGAAATAGTGCCATGGTACCTTTAACATCCACGTGAGAGGGCAGAGGGATCCTCAGTTTTCTGTCTCACCTGAAAAACAGCATTTCTGATAGTGCAGCACTGCCTTAGTACGGTACTGGAGTGTCAGCCATTTTTAAAGGGCTGTTAGTCCTTTTGGAAAATATTTAAAGGAAGATTAAATTAAATGAAATAAATATATTGCTTTTGCCTCTCTCCCATCCCCCCAATAACAGTTAAATTAATTATTTGCCCTTCCCTCCCAAAACCTACCTTTACCATCTGACCTTCCGCCCAAAACTGCACAAACTGTAAACTATAACCCTTCCCACCTTCCCCTGCACCCATGACATTAATTTGACTCCGTCCCCCCACCCCCACACTGAGAAACTTACCTTCTCCCCCCTCCCCACCAGTGTTGCACCTCATTTGCCCGGGTGGGGCTCTGAAGGCACGGCAGTGCCGGCCACTGGGCTGAAGATCGCAGCGGAACATCAGGAAGTGATGGGATAATAATTAATGCAGGTTTGTGGTCCCGTTGCCGAGCGGTGGAGGTCCCCCACAAGGCCTCGCCGTCGCCGGCAATATCGAGCCAGGCCCTGCCGGCGTTGAGGTCCGTGGCGGGTCTCATCCGGCGCCATCTTCAGGCGGCCCCCACCCCACCCCCACCACAGATCTCGACGTCGAGGGCTCTATAGAATCCAGCCCATTGTTTCTGTTTATCTCAACTCCACAAGCATTTTTCTGTTAATTGTAGAAAAATTAAAGCTCTATAACCTTTTGATAAAAGGGTTCAAATCCATTTCCAAACAAATGATAGTTCTCATTGTATCTAGAACATGTTTTCTTACATACAAACATACCAATTAGGAGCAGGAGTAGACCACTCGGCCCCTCGAGCCTGCTCCACCATTCAATAAGATCATGGCTGATCTGATTGCAACCTCAACTCCACATTCCCACCTGCCCCCGATAACCTTTCACCCCCTTGTTTATCAAGAATCTATCTACCTCTATCTTAAAATATTTCAGAGTTTCTGTCGTCCAGCAACTCTCATTTTATTTCCTGGATTTCACCTAAAAAATGTATTTCCACACTTTGGATATCCTGTACTTCATTAATGTTTTTGCTGTCTGGGGATTTCCCTTTAATTATATTCAGTGCTGGTATTTTACTGCCACACACTGACTGAAAGTGTCCCATCTTTCTGCAGGAAAAACACTCAGCTTCTTTGGCGAGGCAGTTTTCCCACTTGTGTCTCTCTCGGCCACACCTACTGCAATTGGTTGCAGCTACCACTAGATGCTCTTCCCGTCTTTCTTGTCTTTTACCACTAATTTTTCCTTTTGTTTTCTTAACAAATTCAATTGAGTCTGCAACTCTCGAGATCAGACTCTCCCTGTCCCCTCGAACAACGGATTGGTTAAACTTTCTAACCTCTGTTTGTCTGCTCAATTGAAACTCTTTCGTTAATGTGAGATCAGCCCTGGACTGTAGATGATCTGAAAGGGTGTTGTCTAATACCCCGAACACAATCCTGTCTCCATTCAGCTCTTCTCTTATGTTGCCGTATTCACAAACATCCGTGAGTTTGGACAAGTCATTGATAAATGAATGAATACTCTCCCCTTTCTGTTTTGTACGCTTATTAAATTCAAAGTGATTCCTGACAATGCAGCAGCCAGCCGACGTCATCAGAGCGCTCCAAGCTCGCACATGCACAAACAGTCTCCTGCGCTCTGAGATGCTGCGCATGCTCAGCCTACATCTTCCAGGACGAAGTGGCGCATGCGCGGGAAAACTCTCTCCCCCCTTTCAGCCACTCACTCCAGGCCGCTCGCTGCCCGCTCCTCGCTACCCTGCTCCCCCGCCCTCCGGCCGCTTGCTACCCCCCCCACCCTCGCACTGCCCTCTCTCCGTCCACTCACGCCCCGCTTCCCCCCCACGTCCCTCCGGACACTAGCTCGAAGCCATGCTGCTTCCCTCCTCTCGGCCTCTCGCTCCAACATTCGATCATTCTTCACCGCACCACCGATAAAGCAAGGCGAGCCTCGAGAGGTGATGGGGCAATGTTGGAGCGAGTGGCCGAGAGGAGGGAAGCGGCAGAGCCCATGGCCTGGAGTGTGAGCGGCCAGAGAGCAGGATGAGGGTGGTGGTGGGTGAAGCGGGGAGTGAGCAGTCAGAGAGTGGGATGGGGGGAAGCGGGGAATGATCGTCCGGAGAATGGGATGGCACTGTTTAGCGGGGATTTGAGGAAAAAATGCTTCAATTCGAGGGTGGTTGGAATCTGGAACACACTGCCTGAAGGTGTGGCAGAGGCAGGAACCCTCACAACATTTAAGAAGTATCTAGATGAGCACTCAAAACGCCACAGAATACAAGGCTACGGCCACGTGCTGGAAAATGGAATTAGAATAGATAGGTACTTGATGGCCGGCACGGACATGATGACCGAAGGGCCTGTTTCTGTGCTGTATAACGCTATGACTCTATGAAACCTCACTGAATTACAGAGGGTGTGCAGCACTGTCAGAGGTGCTGTCCTTCTGATGAGACTTCAAACAGCGCAACGTTCTCCGAGTATCAACCAAAACATGTCCATTGTGTAGATATGTGCCATATTTGCTTATGAAACGACAGTCACTGCTCCGAAAATAATTCACTTTAGGTGAATTAAGATGACTTGGTACCATATAACTGGCGAATGCACAAGAAGGAGCGGGGGACTGTTGGGGGTGGGACGGAGGCGGCGATGGCAACCTTTGAGGGGATTTTTGGGTCGAAGTTGTTTTCTGTGATAAATTGAGTAGCTCCATCTTTAATCCTGGCAGCTGCCTGAATGTCACAGACAGTGACGTTTCAGTGGAAGAGGCTGCATTTGCGCATGTGCTAGTACAGCGTCACCTGGTGGTAGCGTTGTCAGCAAATGCAGCGTTTTAACTTTGGCTCCACGATGACATTTTTTTCCTCAATTAAAATAGGTCTTCAGTGCCTTAATAACTTCTTCACATGTTGCCTTCTGTTCTTCATGAGGATGTTGCCTGCACACTCCCTTCATTGCAGACAATAGTGTACTGACCTGCTCCATGTCTGGCTTCTGCACGCGACCCGATGCAGTACGATACCTTGCAAACCTCTGGAACCAACTCGGCCACTACTCGGCTTGGTTCAGTCCAGTGACCTTTTCAAAGGTACAGGCAAAGATTTCTCCATCTTCGCTTTGGTTTACTGTGGCCCCCATATAATATTCTGATATCTGTCAAGGCGTAGTACAGAATTTATAAGAATCTGACGGTTAAAATAACCTGAGTTTACTCTACACATCTTGCATTGAAGGTTTCATCTGCAACTCTCCGTGAGGTGCCGGACAGATTATATTACATCACTTCCTGTGATGATGCACATAGTCTGTTTATATAATCTGCCCAGTAACAACCCAATGTCCACTCTTATATTATTGTACAGATGTGAGAAAAGCTGAGGATGGGAATGGAACGTCTCAATGAAGATTTCATGATGCTGATGATGTAAATGAGGCTGATCTGTTACCCATTCCACAATCCCTCTTTATTTCTGTGCATGTTTCTCGATGCTGTTTCAACCAAATTGAAAAAGAATCACAAATCCTCCTCTGGAGCCTCAAGTGTTCATTAACAAAAGCCATGGTGGCCAAGTGGTAAGGTGTCAGTCTCGTAGACTGAAGGTCACGGGTTCAATCCCCGTTTGTGCCTTTTGATTAGTTTCTCACTTGAAATGTGATGTTTCCACAAAAGATGTCTGTTGCATTTGTTTTGGCCATCTGGAAATCAGTGTCATGTTACACTTTATCCTGGACACGGGAAGAACTTGAGGAGTAGCCACATGGTTCCTCCAGCCTTCTCTGCCATTGATAGAGTGAAAATATCTGAGGTCCAAGCACTGAACCTTATTACTGTGTATATGCCGGATATTGAACAGAGGTATTCTATTAATCCCACATCCCACACTCCTGTCCTTTCCCCCATTGCCCTGTTAGATTTTCCATGTCAGGTATATATCCAATTCCATTTAGAGTTAACATTGAATCTGCTTCCACTGACCTTTCAGGATTGCATTCCAGACCAGAACAACACACTGCTGAAAAAACAATCTCCTCATCACAACTCGAATTCTTTTGTCAATTACTTTAAATGTGTTTCCTCTGGTTACTGACCCTTCTGTCACTGGCAACACTTTCTCCTTCTTCACTCTATCAAAACTCTTCAGGATTTGCATTTCCTGCTGCCTTTGCTGATATAACAAGGCTGAGCACACATCACTAAATGGAATATGATTGGCTCTGAATCATATTTATCCTTCCTGTCAATCTGATATGGACCTTGTATTTTCCCGGAACCAAACAACCTGAGCAACAAGTGTGGGTTCCAGTGATTCCCACCGCTCTGAGAGAGAGAGGATGTGATAATGAGCCAGATAGAAGAAAGGAGTGAGATAGAGAGTAAAATAGCCCTGGTCTTTCTACTAACTCCCGGCCCCCTACTTAAAATGGCATCATTTTCTCCTGCCTCTCCACATTCTAATCCATTGATTAATGCAATCCTTTCATCTGGAACATAGAACATAGAACAGTACAGCACAGTGCAGGCCCGTCTGCCCACGATGTTGTGCCGAACCTTTAACCTACTCTAAGATCAAACTACCTACATACGCTTCATTCAACTATCATCCATGTACCTATCCAAGAGTCGCTTAAATGGCCCTAATGTATCTGCTTCTACTACCACCGCTGGCAGTGCATTCCACGCACCCACCACTCTCTGTGTAAAGAACCTACCTCTGACATCTCCCCGAAACCTTCCTCCATCACCTTAAAATTATGCCCCCTGGTGATAGCCCTTTCCGCCCTGGGAAAAAGTCTCTGGCTATCCACTCTAGTTATGCCTCTCATCATCTTGTATCCCTCTATCAAGTCACCTCTCATCCTTCTTCGTTCCAATGAGAAAAGCCCTAGCACCCTTAACCTTTCTTCGTAAAACATACCCTCCAGTCCAGGCAGCATCCTGGTAAATCTCCTCTGCACCCTCTCTAAAGCTTCCACATCCTTCCTATAATGAGGCGACCAGAACTGAACACAATATTCCAAGTGTGGTCTAACCAGGGCTTTATAGAGCTGCAGCATAACCTCGCGGCTCTTAAACTCAATCCCCCTGTTAATGAAAGCCAACACACCATATGCCTTCTTAACAACCCTATCAACTTGGGTGGCAACTTTGGGCAATCTATGGACATGGACCCCAAGATCCCTCTGTTCCTCCACACGACTAAGCATCCTGTCTTTAAGCCTGTATTCTGCATTCAAATTCGACCTTCCAAAATGAATCACTTCACACTTTTCCAGGTTGGACTCCATCTGTCCCTTTAATTCCTGTTTCCTAATCCATTGATGTTTCACAATGTACTGAACTGTCCCAATCCATTGATATAACTCAGTCTATAGAATTTCTCAATCCACTGATATTTTCCAGTCCATTGACTTTCCCAATCCATTAATGGTTCCTGACCATTGACATTCCCAATCCATTTATATTGCCTGTGATTTCAAAGCAACTGTGGAATACAAATAGTATTAGTATTATCAGATACATCGAGACGAGGTGCAATAGCCAAGTGGACAGATGTCAGGTTTATCAAGAAAAAAGCACTGGCTCGATATTTGTCCAGTCGATCACTGGATCTGAACTCTCAACCTACTGTATTTCTGTGGGTCTGCTGACTTGTAGATGTGAAGAACCATTGGATGTTTCTCAATCCTCTGACTTTTCTCATTCTTGTGCCATATTTGTTCCTTTGGGTTCACCAGTGAAGAAAATTATTCCCTATTACATTTGGTGAAGACTTTAATAACCTCACATCCTTGTGTCTCACCATCTCAGGTCAAACTCCCTACAGAAACTTTAAACATTTAACTATTCTGCTGGAAACATTTTCAAGGGCGCAGCCATTCCTTCATTACGCTTCCTTCTTTGACATGTGATTGACAAATATGTGTGTAATGGAGAGAGAGAGAGAGTGAAAAAAGAGAGAGAGAGAGTGCAATAGAAAGTTAGAGGACCAGCTAAAGACAGATAGAGAGAGAGAGGCAGAGCGAGGTAAAGCGATAGACAGAGAGAGAGAGAGAGAGAGAGAGAAGGAGAGAGAGTCATTGAGTCCTGGAGTCACTACAGTACAGGAAGTCATTTTGCCCATCAAGCCCATGTAAATCAGTCCATTCAGTCCCATTCGCCCGCTCTATCCCCATCGCCCTGTAAGTTATCTAAACCTGTCATACTTATTATAATCTTGTACATGTCTATCAAATCTCCCCTCAATCTCCTTTGCTCCAAGGAGAACAACCCCAGCTTCTCCAACCTAACCTTACAGCTAAAATCCCTCATGTCTGGAACCATTCTGATAAATCTTCTCCACCCTCTCAAGGACACTCACATCCCTCCAAACGTGTGTTGACTAGAACTGGATGCAATTCTCTGGTTGTGGCCCAACTAGAGATTTATACAGGTTCAGCATAACTTCCCTACTTTTGTACTCAGTACCTCTATTTATGAAGCCCAAGATCCCATATGCTTTGCTAACTACTTTCTCAATGTGTCCTGCCACCGTCAAAGAACTATGCATATGAATCCCCAGGATTTTATTCCTAAAAATATGCTTTCTTCATATAAATCTGTAAAAAATGCATTATACAACAGTTCAAAACAGCACCAAGTTGACATTCCAAAAAGTGCAAAGGAAATCAGTTTTCTTCAATACAGGAGTGAGTTGCCTCACAACCCTTCCACTCCATTTTACCTGACATGGACATTTTACAGCAAACCCATATCTGGTGCATACAACACGAGGGGTTTCCAATGGGTCCAGCTACCCAGTTCACTATGGCGGGGGGACCTTACACAGTGGTCTTTCCCCATTGAACCTTTGCAGTGGCTACCCCAAGCTTTAGTGCGTCCCTCAGCACGTAGTCCTGGACCTTGGAATGTGCCTGTCTGCAAAACTCGGTCGTGAACAACTCTTTGCGCTGGAAGACCAGCAAGTTTAGGGCAGACCAAAGAGTGTCTATCACCGAATTGATGGTCCTCCAGCAGCAGTTAATGTTTATCTCGGTGTGCATCCCTGGGAACAGCCCGGAGAGCACAGACTCCTGTGTAACAGAGCTGCTTGGGATGAACCTCGACAAAAACCACTGCATCTCTTTCCACACCTGCTTTGCAAAGACACATTCCAGAAGGAGGTGGGCAACTGACTCTTCCCCACCACAGCCACCTCGAGGGACGCGTGTGGAGGGGGCGAGACTTCGGGCATGCAGGAAGGATCTGACAGGAAGGGCTCTTCTTACCACCAGCCAAGCTACATCTTGGTGCTTGTTTGAAAGTTCTGGTGATGAGGCATTCTGCCAAATGACTTTGGCAGTCTGCTCGGGGAACCATCCGACCAGATCCATCATCTCCTTTTCCCGTCGGGCCTTGAGGACATTCCGTGCAGACCACTGCCTGATGGATTGGTGGTCAAAGGTGTTTTCCCGCAGAAACATTCTCACGAAGGATAGCTGGTACGGTATGGTCCAACTGGATGAAGCGATCCGCGGCAATGTGACCAGACCCATCCTTCGCAACACCTCAGCACATAGTGACACTTGGTGTTTGTGTACTGGGGCTCCACACTCAGCTTGGTGCAGCTGCACACGAAGGTGGTCATCAGGATGAGGGCGACGTTGGGTACATTTTTCCCGCCCTTGTCCAGAGGTTTGAACATCGTGTCCCTCCCGCCCTGGTCCATTTTAGATCTCCAGATGATGCAGTTGAAGTCACCGCCTAGGATGACCGGCCTGGACGTCGCCAGCAGCAGTGGGAGCTGCTGGAAGACGGTCAGCCTCTCGCTACGTTGTACCGGGGCGGACACGTTGATCAACCTGAGTGGAGCGTTGTTGTACATCACGTCTGCTACGAGGAGGCGGCCGCCCACCACCTCCTTAACTTCGGAGATGGTGAAGTTACCTCCCCGCAGCAGAATACCCAGGCCGGAGGAACGGCAGTCATTACCCCCCGACCAGATCGATGGCCCGTGGGACCACCATCGCGACCACTGCCTGTAGCTGCTGAGGTGTGGTATTCCACACTCCTGCAGAAACAGTAGGTCAGCTTTGACCTTGGCAAGGTAATCCAAGGTTGAAACACATCGCGTAGTAGATTTAATGCTACGCACATTAATGGAAGCAATTCTTACACCCATTTTTAACTAAAAATTAGTTGTTGCTTCCCATACCATTTGTCCTCGCCTCCTTGATGAAGGGTCACTGACCCGAAACGTTAACTCTGCTTCTCTTTCCACAGATGCTGCCAGACCTGCTGAGTGGTTCCAGCATTTCTTGTTTTTATTTCAGATTTCCAGCATCCGCAGTATTTTGCTTTTATCTCGCTGTCTCTTGCTGGTTTGCTCAGTACCTTTCTCTGTCTGTTCATTTCTGAGTCCTGATAATATCTTCCTGGTTTTCTGTGTGTCTTTCTCTGCCTGCCTCATTGTCGGTGCTGTTACTCAGTGTCCTTGTGTCATTGTGCAGTGAGGGCGAGTCCGTCAGCACGTGTGTTGCTGAGTCCGGGATTCTTGAGAAATCCGACTCCAATCCTATTTTTATAAAAACATTGGGGAATGAACATATTTCACTAACGGGCAGCTGAAATTAAAAACAGTAGTTAGTAGAGTGGTGCAGCGGAAGTGTGCTGGGCCCATAACCCCGAGATGAATGCATCGAAACCATTCTCTGCTATTTATGTTTGGTAAAAATACAAACAGTTCACTTTCAAAACGTCAAGTATTTACCTAAAATAACAAGATGCTTCCAAAGGCACTCGATT
Organism: Heterodontus francisci; assembly: GCF_036365525.1. Lineage (NCBI taxonomy): Eukaryota > Metazoa > Chordata > Chondrichthyes > Heterodontiformes > Heterodontidae > Heterodontus > Heterodontus francisci. The sequence goes on from NW_027142006.1 coordinate 3,843,057, forward strand.
GCAATCTGCTTCTTCTTTCTAGTGAACACATCAATCAGTATCAAATCACTTTTGCTCACACGAACACAAGCTGCAAACACGGACCAGCCGAGTCTCTCCCACTTTGTCAACCACTTCCTGCAGAGCCTCCTCTCCACCACCAGATGGTGATGTTGGCCACAATAAAAGCAGGACAAATGGTCACAGTGAGGAGACGGTCAGTAACAGAAAATAAAACAATAACAGGGAAAACCTTTACGCAACAACAGGGTACATCTTTACACAACAGAAAACATAATTACACAACAGGAAATACCTTTAGATAACAGGGAGAACACAATCATACAAATGCCTTGTTTCTCCATCTCAGTCTCGTTGCCTCTCTCTCTGTCCCTCACTTTTGCTTCCTCACAGTCTATTTTTGGTTTTCTGTGTGTTTTTCTCTCTGTCCCGTTGTCGATGGTGTTACACAGCGTCCTTGTAACATTGTGTAGCCAGGCTGAGCCTCCCAACACCTGTGTTGCTGTAATAAAAACAGAAAATGCTGGAAATGCTCAGTCGGTCTGGCAGCATCTGTGCAGAGAGAAACACTTAACAGTTCAGGTCTGTTTCCTTAGCTCACATTAACTTTGTTCTCTCTCCACAGATGCTGCCAGACCTGCTGATTATTTCAAGCATTTTCTGTTTATGTTTCAGATTTCCAGCATCTGCAGTATTTTGCTTTTGTACGTGTGTTGCTATGTCTGGGACTGTTTGATTGCAATGCTTTTGCTTTGTAAACAGCGTTGAAACAAACATTTATCTCGTTAACACACAGCACTAATACACAGCTGGATATAAACAGCAGCCTGCAGCAGAGGGTGCAGTGGAAGTTTATTAACACAAATAATTCACCAGCACTACATTTACTGCTGCCCACAATCACACCACGCTTCATCTTAACACGTTTTACTCTTTATTTACATCAACTTCTTCCTTCCAGTAAACACTTCAATTTGGAACACAGCTTCCAAATCACCTTTATTCACAAACCCGAACACACACCAGCCCAGACTTTCCCATTTCTGTCAACCCATTCCTGCATCACTGCCTCTCCACCAACAGTTGTTGCTAGAATCATACAATCATAGAATGGCTACAGCACAGAAGGAGGCCATTCAGCCTGTCGAACCCGTGCTGGCTCTCTGTTAGAGCAACTCACCTCATTTCACTCCCTAGTCAGTTCAATTTTGGAGGTGGGAAAATTTCTCGAAAGAATAATTCGGGACAAAATTAATAATCCCATGGACAAATGTGGGTTAATTCAAGAAAGCCAGCATGGATATCTTAAGGGAAAATCATGTTTAACTGTCCTGCTCTAGTTTTTTGATGAGGTAACAGAGAGGGATGATGAGGGCAATGCTGTTGATGTGGTGTACATGGACTTTCAAAAGGTCTGGCAGCATCTGAAAGGTCACTGACCTGAAACGTTAACTTTGCTTCTCTCTGTACAGATGCTGCCTGACCTGCTGAGTATTTCCAGCATTTCTTGTTTTCATTATGGCACAGAGTTCCCTTTTCAAACTTACAGAATTAACTACAATAATGTACTCTGAGATTCAAGTTAAATATCAGCCCAATATTTACACACATTATGAGTTTATAAGTTTCAGTATTAATTCCCATAGTGCATCCTGACATAAACATTAGATATAACATAACATAAGAACAGAAGAAATAGGAGCATGAGTAGGCCATTCGGCCCCTCAAGCCTGCCCTGCCATTCAGTAAGATCATGGCTGATCTGCCCCAGACCTCAACTCCTCTTTCATGCCAGCTCTTCATGGACCTCAACTCTCCAATATTTCAAAAATCTATTTACATCCTCTTTAAATACTTTCAGTGATTGAGCCTCCAATACTGTCTGGGGTAGAGAATTCCAGACATTCACTACCCTCTGAGAGAAGAAATTCCTTTGCATCTCAGTTTTAAATGAGTGTCCCCTCATTCTGTAACTATGTCGCCTAGTTTGAGATTCCCCCACTAGTGGAAACATTTTCTCAACATCTACCCTGTTAATAAAAGCAAGAAATGTTGGAAATACTCAGCAGGTCTGGCAGCATCTGTGAAGAGAGAAGCAGAGTTAATGTTTCAGGTCAGAGACCCTTCTTCACCCTGTTAAGCCCCCTCAGAATCTTGTACGTTTCAAAAAGATCACCCCTCATTCTTCTAAACACGAATGAATAACCTGTTTCGCCGTTCTTCATAAGTCAACCCCTTCATTTCAGGAATCAGCTGAGTGAATCGCTTTTGAACTCCTCCAATGCCAGTACATCCTTTCTTAAGTCTAAATCTCAAGTGTGATATCAGATTGAGAGAATCTGAAAGATAGCATAACCTGAGATACAAACTGAGATTTCAGTTTAAAACTCCCCCGGATTGTGAAACTAAAAGATACAATAGCAATTTAATTTGTATAGACTGTGCTTTGGATCACATTCCAGCCCTCATACAGTATCAGACTGGAAGATACTGTAGCAATTCCATTAGTGCAGACTCAGCTCCACATTACAGTGCAGGGAACATATTTAAACAACCCGGAACACTTTTACACAAGACGGATCATATTTACACAACTGAGAAGATCTTTACCCAACAGGGAACCATTTTACACAATAACAGAGAACATCTTCACACAACAGCGAATACAGTAACACAACAGAGAACATATTACACAGCAGGAAATATCTTTACACAACAGAGAACACAATTACATAAATCATCAGTCTTTCGTTGTCTCTTGCTGGTTTGCTCAGTACCTTTCTCTGTCTGTTCCCTTCTGGGTCCTGATAATCTCTTTCTGGTTTTCTGTGTGTCTTTCTCTGTCTGTTCCCTTCTGGGTCCTGATAATCTCTTCCTGGTTTTCTGTGTGTCTTTCTCTGTCTGTTCCTTTCTGGGTCCTGATAATATCTTCCTGGTTTTCTGTGTGTCTTTCTCTGCCTGCCTCATTGTCGGTGCTGTTACTCAGTGTCCTTGAGTCATTGTGCAGTGAGGGTGAGTCCGTCAGCACGTGTGTTGCTGAGTCCGGGATTCTTGAGAAATCCGACTCCAATCCTATTTTTATAAAAACATTGGGGAATGAACATATTTCACTAACGGACAGCTGAAATTGACAGCAGTAATTAGCAGAGTGGTGCAGCAGAAGCGTGCTGGGCCCGTAACACAGCGGACGATGGATCGAAACCATTCTCTACTATTTATGTTTGGTAGTAACACAAACCGTTCACATTCAAAATATCAAGTGTTTCCCCATAATAACAAGATGTGCTCGATTGCAATCAGCTTTTTCCTTTGAGTGAACACATCAATCAGTAACAAATCACTTTTGCTCACACGAACACAAACTGCAAACACGGACCAGCCGAGTCTCTCCCACTTTGTCAACCCCTTCCTGCAGAGTCTCCTCTCCACCACCAGATGGTGATTTTGGCCACAATAAAACCAGGACAAATGGTCACAGTGAGGAGACGGTCAGCAACAGAAAATAAAACAATAACAGGGAAAACCTTTACACAACAACAGGGTACATCTTTACACAACAGAAAACATATTTACACAACAGGAAATACCTTTAGACAACAGTGAGAGCACAATCATACAAATGCCTTGTTTCTCCATCTCAGTTTCGTTGTCTGTCTCTCTCTCTCCGTTCCTCACTTTTGCTTCCTCACAGTCTATTCGTTTTCTGTGTGTTTTCCTCTCTGTCTCGTTGTCGATGGTGTCACTCAGCGTCCTTGTAACATTGCGTAGCCAGGCTGAGCCTCCCAACACCTGTGTTATAGAACATAGAACAGTACAGCACAGTACAGGCCCTTCGGCCCACGATGATGTGCCGAACCTTTAACCTACTCTCAGATCAAAACTACCTACATACCCTTCATTCTACTATCATCCATGTACCTATCCAAGAGACGCTTAAATGTCCCTAATGTATCTGCTTCTACTACCACCGCTGGCAGTGCATTCCATGCACCCACCACTCTCTTGTGTGAAGAACCTACCTCTGACATCTCCCCGAAACCTTCCTCCATCACCTTAAAATTATGTCCCCTGATGATAGCCCTTTCCACCCTGGGAAAAAGTCTCTGGCTATCCACTCTATCTATGCCTATCATCATCTTGTACCCCTCTATCAAGTCACCTCTCATCCTTCTTCGTTCCAATGAGAAAAGTCCCAGCTCCCTCAATCTTTCTTCGTAAGACATGCCCTCCAGTCCAGGCAGCATCCTGATAAATCTCCTCTGCACCCTCTCTAAAGCTTCCACATCCTTCCTATAATGAGACGACCAGAACTGAACACAATATTCCAAGTGTGGTCTAACCAGGGCTTGATAGAGCTGCAGCATAACCTCACGGCTCTTAAACTCAATCCCCCTGTAATGAAAGCCAACACACCATACGCCTTCTTAACAACCCTATCAACTTGGGTGGCAACTTTGAGCGATCTATGGACATGGGCCCCAAGATCCCTCTGTTCCTCCACACTACCAAGAATCCTGTCTTTTCGCCTGTATTCTGCATTCAAATTCGACCCTCCAAAATGAATCACTTCACACTTTTCCAGGTTGAACTCCATCTGCCACTTCTCAGACCAGCTCTGCATCCTGTCAATGTCCTGTTGCAACATACAACAGCCTTCCACACTATCCACAACTCCAGCAACCTTCGTGTCATCGGCAAACTTGCTAACCCAGACTTCCACTTCCTCATCCAAGTCATTTATAAAAATCACAAAGAGCAGAGGTCCCAGAACAGATCCCTGCGGAACACCACTGGTCACCGAGCTCCAGGCTGAATACTTTCCATCTACTACCACCCTCTGTCTTCTATGGGCCAGCCAATTCTGTATCCAGACAGTCAACTTTCCCTGCATCCCATGCCTCCTTACTTTCTGAATGAGCCTACCATGGGGAACCTTATCAAACGCCTTGCTGAAATCCATATACACCACATCCACTGCTCTTCCTTCATCAATGTGTTTTGTCACATCTTCAAAGAATGTAATAAGGCTTGTGAGGCATGACCTGCCCCTCACAAAGCCATGCTGACTGTCTCTAATCAAACTATGCTTTTCCAACTAATCATAAATCCTGTCTCTCGGAATCCTCTCCAATAATTTGCCCACTACCTACGTAAGACTGACTGGTCTATAATTCCCAGGGTTATCCCTATTGCCTTTCTTGAACAAGGGAATAACATTTGCCACCCTCCAATCATGTGGTACGACTCCAGTGGACAGTGAGGACGCAAAGATCATCGCCAAAGGTGCGGCAATCTCTTCCCTCGCTTCCCTTAATATCCTTGGGTATATCCCGTCTGGCCTCAGGGACTTATCTGTCCTCATGTCTTTCAAAATTTCCAGCACATCCTCCCTCTTAACATCAACCTGTTCGAGCATATCAGCCTGTTTCACGCTGTCCTCACAAACGACCAGGTCCCTCTCACTAGTGAATACTGAAGCAAAGTATTCATTTAGGACCTCCCCTACCTCCTCCGACTCCAGGCACAAGTTCCATCCACTATCCTTGATCGGCCCTACCCTCACTCTGGCCATCCTCTTGTTCCTCACATAAGTGTAGAACGCATTGGGATTTTCCTTAATCCTACCCGCCAAGACTTTTTCATGTCCCCTTCTAGCTCTCCTAAGTCCATTCTTCAGTTCCTTCCTGGCTACCTTGTAACCCTCTAGAGCCCTGTCTGATCCTTGCTTCCTCAACCTTAAGTAAGCTTCCTTCTTCCTCTTGACTAGCTGTTCCACATTTCTTGTCATCCAAGGTTCCTTCACCCTACCATCCCTTCCTTGCCTCATCGGGACAAACCTATCCAGCAGTCGCAGCAAGTGCTCCCTAAACAACCTCCACATTTCTGTCGTGCATTTCCCTGAGAACATCTGTTCCCAATTTATGCACCCCAGTTCCTGCCTAATAGCATTGTAATTCCCCCTCCCCCAATTAAATATTTTCCCATCCCGTCTGCTCCTGTCCCTCTCCATGACGATAGTAAAGGTCAGGGAGTTGTGATCACTATCACCGAAATGCTCTCCCACCGAGAGATCTGCCACCTGGCCTTGTTAGTTGCCAAGCACCAAATCCAACATAGCTTCCCCTCCAGTCAGCCTATCTACACAAACAGGTCAGTGGCAAGTGGTCCAGAGGAAAACCACAAAGAAAAAACATCCCAAAGCCACCACCCAAACCAGTGGCAAGAGGAGGCTCTCTTCTGAATCAGACTGCAACAACTCCTCTTCACTGGACGGGGAAATGCTGGAACGACAGCCCCTTCAAAAGAGGCGGCAGAACTCCGAGATGGATGGTAAAGCATCCCAGCCCCCAGGCACTGGAAGCTGTGATGGACCCGGCGTGGCCCAACCCCAATGCCCCACACGTAACGACGTGGCCAACGCATCTCAGCTCCGGGACACCGGGAGCAAAGACACGTCTGGCGCACCTGAGCTCCGGGAGACCGGGAGCTGTGATGTTTTCGAGGAGGAACAGATGGAAGCAGCTGAGGACAACCCAATGCTCTCTGGCTACAAGAGCCCCCCGATGTCACCCGAGCGGAACAAACCCTGCATGAAAAATCAGGAGGGGTTTCTGAGCCCAATCAACGTGAAACTGCTTGAGCACACGATGGGTATGCAGGAACATCCCGAAGGACTGGGACGAGCGAGGACAAATGGTATGGGAAGAAACAACTAACTTTTAGTAAAAAATGGGTGTAAGAATTGCTTCCATTAATGTGCGTAGCATTAAATCTACTACGCGATGTATTTCAACCTTGGATTACCTTGCCAAGGTCAAAGCTGACCTACTGTTTCTGCAGGAGTGTGGAATACCACACCTCAGCACCTACAGGCAGTGGTCGCGATGGTGGTCCCACGGGCCATCGATCTGGTCGGGGGGTAATGACTGCCGTTCCTCCGGCCTGGGTATTCTGCTGCGGGGAGGTAACTTCACCATCTCCGAAGTTAAGGAGGTGGTGGGCGGTCGTCTCCTCGTAGCAGACGTGATGTACAACAACGCTCCGGTCCGGTTGATCAACGTGTACGCCCCGGTACAACGCAGCGAGCGGCTGACCGTCTTCCAGCAGCTCCCACTGCTGCTGGCGACGTCCAGGCCGGTCATCCTGGGCAGTGACTTCAACTGCATCATCGATGCGGCTGGACGATCCGGCAGTGACGACAGCAAACTGGACGCTACGTCCAGATTCCGAATAGAAACAGTTAAAGATGCCAAACTGCACGACGTCTTCAGCAAACCTGCAGACAGAGCGCAGCGCAGATACACATGGTCAAGATCGGACGGGTCTGCCCGTTCCAGGATTGACTTCCTGTTTGTGTCTCGTGCTGTCACGGTCGGATCCACCGACGTCAAGCCGGTGTTCTTCTCCGACCACTGCCTCTTACTGGCCGACTGTCACTTACAGGACGTCCAGCGGATTGGCAGAGGGACGTGGAAACTCAATGCTACACTGCTGACCCCAGAGAACGTTGAGGAACTCAAAAGGGATTACAAAGGTTGGAGGACCGTGTAACCCCTCTTTGAGTCTCCAGTTCACTGGTGGGAAGCGATTAAGGAGAACATCAAGAGGTTCTTCATCCACAAAGGTGTTCAGAAGGCGAGAGAGAGACAGAGGGAAGTGTCCCGACTCCAGAAAATTATGCAAAATCTTCTCCGGTTGCAGTCAATGGGGGTCAAGGTCAAGGAGGACCTCCAAGAGGTGAAGAGCCAGCAGGCCTCGCTCTTTGCCAAGGAGGCCTCCAAGATCATCTTCCGGTCCAGAGTCCGCTCCAACGAGCAGGATGAGACGTGCTCGCGTTACTTTTCCAAAAGGTACACAGAGAGAGCTCTGTTATCAGCAGCCTGAAGGAAGAAGATGGCTCGGTATCGTCTTCGCAGTCCGACAGACTAAGGATCAGCAAATCCTTTTATGTTGGGCTGTATGACGCGAAGCCCACAGACAGCAGAGCCTCCCAGTCCTTCCTGTCATCTATCACAGAGGTCTTAGATGACAGCAGGAGGGAGAGACTGGACAAGCCGCTAACTCTGGACGAGCTGACAAAGGCCGTCGAGCCTTTCGAGACGAGTAAAACTCCCGGGAGCGACGGCTTACCGGTCGAGGTGTGCTCGGCCCTGTGGGACTGGGTCGGCCCGGACCTGCTGGAAGTATACGAGAGTATGCTCCTGGCCGGCAGCATGTCAGAATCCATGAGAAAAGGCATCATCACCCTCATTTACAAGCAGAAGGGGGAGAGGGCAGAAATCAGAAATTGGCGGCCCATCTCACTGCTTAATGTTGATTACAAGATTCTGTCCAAAGTCATAGCCAGTCGAGTCAAGTCTGCTCTGGAGTTGGTGATTCACCCCGATCAGACCTGTACTGTACCCGGCAGGAAGATCTCTGATAGTCTCGCGCTACTCAGGGATACGATCGCCTACGTACGGGACAGGAGGGTGGACACCTGCCTCATCAGACTGGACCAGGAGAAGGCTTTTGACAGGATATCACACACCTACATGATGGACGTGCTTTCCAAAATGGGGTTTGGGGAGGGAATCTGCAATTGGATCCAACTGCTCTACACAAACATCAGTAGCGCAGTCTCAATCAACGGGTGGGAATCTGAAAGTTTCCCGATCAAATCTGGAGTCAGACAGGGCTGCCCTCTGTCCCCGGTCTTGTTTGTTTGCTGTATTGAACCCTTTGCTGAGTCTATTCGAAAGGATGCGAGCATAAGAGGGGTGACAATCCCAGGCAGCGGAGGCACTCAGGTCAAAACCTCCCTGTACATGGATGACGTCGCCGTTTTCTGCTCGGATCCGCTGTCCGTGCGCAAACTGATGAGCATCTGCGACCAGTTCGAACTGGCCTCGGGAGCCAAAGTTAACCACGGCAAGAGCAAGGCCTTATTCTTTGGCAACTGGGCTGACCGATCCTTTGTCCCCTTCACCCTTCACCGTCAGGTCAGACTACCTGAAGGTGCTGGGGATATGGTTCGGAAGGGCCGGGGCGTGCACCAAAACATGGGAGGAGCGAGTAGCCAAGGTACGACAAAAGTTGGGCATGTGGGGGCAGCGATCTCTCTCCATTGTGGGTAAGAACCTGGTCATCGGGTGCGAGGCGCTCACGTTGTTGCTCTGCGTGGCGCAGGTCTGGCCCATACCCCACTCCTGCTCCGTGGCAGTCACCCGAGCCATTTTCCACTTTGTCTGCGGACAAGGGCGGGAAAAATGTACCCAACGTGGCCCTCATCCTGATGACCACCTTCGTGTGCGGCTGCATCAAGCTGTGTGTAGATCCCCAGTACGCAAACTCCAAGTGTCACTACGTGCTGAGGTTCTATCTGTCCCCGGTGTTGCGAAGGATGGGCCTGGTCACATTGCCGCGGAACGCTCCATGCAGTTGGGCCGTGCCGTACCACCTATCCTTCGTGGAGCAGTTTCTGTGGGAAAACACCTTTGACCACCGGTCCATCAGGCAGTGGTCTGCACGGAATGTCCTCAAGGCCCTACGGGAAAAGGAGACGGAGGATCCTGTCGGATGTTTCCCCGAGCAGACCGTCAAAGTCATTTGGCGGAATGCCTCATCACCAGAACTTTCAGACAAGCACCAAGACGTAGCTTGGCTGGTGGTGAGAAGGGCCCTCCCGTCAGACCCTTCATGCACACCCGAAGTCTCGCCCCCTCCGCACAGTGCCCCTGCGTTGGCTGTGGTGGGGAAGAGACAGTTGCCCACCTCCTCCTGGAATGCGTCTTTGCAAAGCAGGTGTGGAAAGAGATGCAGTGGTTTTTGTCGAGGTTCATCCCAAGCAGCTCTGTAAAACAGGAGTCTGTGCTCTACGGGCTGTTCCCAGGGACGCACACCGAGACAAACATCAACTGCTGCTGGAGGACTATCAATTCGGTGAAAGACGCCCTTTGGTCTGCCCGAAACTTGCTGGTCTTCCAGCGCAAAGAGTTGTCCACCACCGAATGTTGCAGACTTGCACATTCCAAGGTCCAGGACTACGTGCTGAGGGATGCACTAAAGCTTGGGGCAGCCGCAGCAAAGGCTCAATGGGGAAAGACCACAGTGTAAGGTCCCTCCACCAAGCTGAACTGAGGGGCTGGATCCATGGGAAACCCCTCGAACTGTATCGTTAATATTCTCAATTGCTGTAAATGGAAAACTGTAATTGACATGACAATTGTGAAATGGAAGGGTTGTGAAGAAACTCATGACAGTATTGAAGGAAACTGATCTCCCTTGCAATGTTTGTATTTTTTGGTGCTGTTTTGAAACTGTTTGGCAATGTCATTTTTACAGATTTTTATGAATAAAGTATATTTTGGAAATAAAAAAAAAATGCAGTGGTTTTTGTTATTCTAAGCAGCTTGATAACACAGGAGTCTGTGCACTATGGACTGCTCCCAGGGATGCACACTGATACAAACATCAACTGTTGCTGGAGGACTATCAATTCAGTGAAAGACACCCTTTGGTCTGCCTGAAACTTGCTGGTCTTCCAGTGCAAAGAGTTGTCCATGACCAAATGTTGCAGACTGGCACGTTTCAAGGTCCAGAACTACGTGCTGAGGGGCGCAGCTTGGGGCAGCCGCAGCAAAGGCTCAATGGGGAAAGACCACAGTGTAAGGTCCCACCACCAAGCTGAACTGAGGGGCTGGATCCATGGGAAACCCCTCGAACTGTATCGGGAAAATTCTGTGTGCTGTAAATGCAAAATGACAATGAAATGGAAGAGTTGTGAGGCAACTCATGATTGTATGGAAGGAAACTGATCACCTTTGCACTGTTTGTATTTTTTGACTTGATGCTGTTTGACACTGTTTGGCAATGTAATTTTTACAGATTTTTATGAATAAAGTATATTTTGGAAATAAAGAAAAAAATTCTCCCAGGATGAGGCTAACCTATTGTACTGTGGCTTTGCTGATGCCTGCGATGTCTTCAAATGTGGGATACTCAACTGCAGAATTTGTGATAGTTGGGGGTCTGCTTTTGCACTCACCCCTGATTATATGAATCAAAAATAGAATTTACTAGCTGTTGCTGGACAGTGTTTCTGCTCCCAAATATTTTTTGCTGTAAACACTCGTGCTCGTTTCTTCGCAGCTCCAAGTACGCACTTCTCCACCTCAATGCTTGGACTCAGCTGGCAGGGGAGAGACCGTGATCAGTGGCGTTTGATAATGCAGGTGCTGTTTTTGAGTTTTTTGGGGGGGTGGTGGGAGGTGGTTTCAGCACCGTATTTAGGGCATTCTGCCCTTTGGGATTATAGATCTACCGTGGTGGTGGTTTCCCTGTCAGTTGAGGATTTAGCACTTGTCCCAGGAAAACGTCAAGTAAAAATGGCTGCAACCAACACCAGAGCTCCAGGCCAGGGGGTGTGTAACACCGTTCGGGTGGCGGTGAAAGATAGTGAAGGAGGTGCACCCATCGACTGCGCCTACTTCATTAAGAATTTTGTTTTTCCAAAATATACTTTATTCATAAAAATCTGGAAAAAAACACTGCAGCCTCACAGCTCTAGCTACCCGGGTTCAGTTCTGGGAATTGCCTGTGTGGAGTTTGCAAGTTCTCCCTGTGACCGCGTGGGTTTCCGACAGGTGCTCTGGTTTCCTCCCACAGCCAAAGACTTGCAGGTTGATAGGTAAATTGGCCACTGTAAATTGCCCCGAGTGTAGGTCGGAGGTAGGAGAATTGAGGGAAGGTGGGGATGTGGTCGGGAATATGTGTCTTTGTTACTTCGTGTCAGTGTGTGTCTGTGTTACTTGGTGTCAGTGTTTGTATTTGTTTTTTGGTGTCAGTGTATGTCTTTGTTAATTGGTGTCAGTGAGTGTCTGTGTTACTGGGTGACAGTGCTTGTCTTTGTTACTTGGTGTCAGTGTTTGTCTTTGTTACTTGGTGTCAGTGTTTGTCTTTGTTACTTCGTGTCAGTGTATGTCTGTGTTACTGGGTGTCAGTGTATGTCTTTGTTACTTGGTGTCAGTGTTTGTCTCTGCTACTTCGTGTCAGTGTATGTCTGTGATACTGGGTGTCAGTGTATATCTTTTTTACATCGTGTCAGTGTATGTCTGTGATACTGGGTGTCAGTGTATTTCTTTGTTACTTGGTGTCAGTGTTTGTCTTTGTTACTTGGTGTCAGTGTTTGTCTTTGTCAATTCATGTCAGTGTATGCCTGTGATACTGGGTGTCAGTGTCTGTCTTTGTTACTTGGTGTCAGTGTTTGTCTTTGTTACTTGGTGTCAGTGTTTGTCTTTGTTACTTCGTGTCAGTGTATGTCTGTGTAACTGGGTGTCAGTGTATGTCTTTGTTACTTGGTGTCAGTGTATGTCATTGTTACTTCGTGTCAGTGCATGTCTGTGATACTGGTTGTCAGTGTATGTCTTTGTTACTTGGTGTCAGTGTATGTCATTATTACTTTGTGTCAGTGCATGTCTGTGATACTGGGTGTCATTGTTTGTCTTTGTTACTTGGTGTAAGTGTATGTCTTTGTTACTTGGTGTAAGTGTGTGTCTTTGTGACTTGGTGTCAGTGCATGTCTGTGTTACAGGGTGTCAGTGTTTGTCTTTGTTACTTGATGTCAGTGTGTGTCTTTGTTACTTGGTGTAAGTGTATGTCTTTGATACTTGGTGTCAGTGTATGGCTTTGTTACTTCGTGTAAGTGTATGTCTTTGTTACTTGGTGACAGTGTTTGTCTTTGTTACTTCGTGTCAGTGTATGTCTGTGTGACTGGGTGTCAGTGTATGTCTTTGTTAGTTGGTGTCAGTGTTTGTCTTTGTTACTTGGTGTCAATTTTTGTCTTTGTTAATTCGTGTCAGTGTATGTCTGTGATACTGGGTGTCAGTGCATGTCTTTGTTACTTGGTGTCAGTGTATGTCTTTGTTACTGGGTGTAAGTGTATGTCTTTGTTACTTGCTGTAAGTGTATGTCTTTGTGACTTGGTGTAAGTGTGTGTCTTTGTTACTTGGTCTCATTGTATGTCTTTGTTACTTGGTGTAAGTGTATGTCTTTGTGACTTGGCGTAAGAGTGTGTCTTTGTTACTAGGTGTCAGTGCATGTCTGTGTTACTGGGTGTCATTGTGTGTCTTTGTTACTTGGTGTAAGTGTGTGTCTGTGTTACTGTGTGTCAGTGTGTGTCTTTGTTACTTCGTGTCAGTATATGTCTGTGTTACTGGGTGTAAGTGTGTGTATATGTTACTTCGTGTCAGTGTGTGTCTGTGTTACTTGGTGTCAGTGTTTGTATTTGTTTTTTGGTGTCAGTGTATGTCTTTGTTAATTGGTGTCAGTGAGTGTCTGTGTTACTGGGTGTCAGTGCTTGTCTTTGTTACTTGGTGTCAGTGTTTGTCTTTGTTACTTGGTGTCAGTGTTTGTCTTTGTTACTTCGTGTCAGTGTATGTCTGTGTTACTGGGTGTCAGTGTATGTCTTTGTTACTTGGTGTCAGTGTTTGTCTCTGCTACTTCGTGTCAGTGTATGTCTGTGATACTGGGTGTCAGTGTATTTCTTTGTTACTTGATGTCAGTGTTTGTCTTTGTCACTTCATGTCAGTGTATGCCTGTGATACTGGGTGTCAGTGTCTGTCTTTGTTACTTGGTGTGAGTGTTTGTCTTTGTTACTTGGTGTCAGTGTTTGTCTTTGTTACTTCGTGTCAGTGTATGTCTTTGTAACTGGGTGTCAGTGTATGTCTTTGTTACTTGGTGTCAGTGTATGTCTTTGTTACTTGGTGTCAGTGTATGTCATTATTACTTCGAGTCAGTGCATGTCTGTGATACTGGGTGTCAGTGTATGTCTTTTACTTGGTGTCAGTGTTTGTCTTTGTTACTTGGTGTCAGTGTTTGTCTTTGTTACTTCGTGTCAGTGTATGTCTATAATACTGGGTGTCAGTGTATGTCTTTGTTACTTGGTGTCAGTGTTTGTCCTTGTAACTTGGTGTCAGTGTTTGTCTTTGTTACTTCGTGTCACTGTATGTCTGTGTTACTGGGTGGCAGTGTATGTCTTTGTTACTTGGTGTCAGTGTTTGTCTTTGTTACTTGGTGTCAGTGTTTGTCTTTGTTACTTCGTGTCAGTGAGTGTCTGTGTTACTGGGTGTCAGTGCTTGTCTTTTTTACTTGGTGTCGGTGTTTGTCTTTGTTACTTGGTGTCAGTGTTTGTCTTTGTTACTTCGTGTCAGTGTATGTCTGTGTTACTGGGTGTCAGTGTATGTCTTTGTTACTTGGTGTCAGTGTTTGTCTCTGCTACTTCGTGTCAGTGTATGTCTGTGATACTGGGTGTCAGTGTATGTCTTTTTTACATCGCGTCAGTGTATCTCTGTGATATTGGGTGTCAGTGTATTTCTTTGTTACTTGGTGTCAGTGTTTGTCTTTGTTACTTGGTGTCAGTGTTTGTCTTTGTCACTTCGTGTCAGTGTATGTCTGTGATACTGGGTGTCAGTGTATGTCTTTTTTACATCGTGTCAGTGTATGTCTGTGATACTGGGTGTCAGTGTATTTCTTTGTTACTTGGTGTCAGTGTTTGTCTTTGTTACTTGGTGTCAGTGTATGTCTTTGTTACTGGGTGTAAGTGTATGTCTTTGTTACTTGCTGTAAGTGTATGTCTTTGTGACTTGGTGTAAGTGTGTGTCTTTGTTACTTGGTCTCAGTGTATGTCTTTGTTACTTGGTGTAAGTGTATGTCTTTGTGACTTGGCGTAAGAGTGTGTCTTTGTTACTAGGTGTCAGTGCATGTCTGTGTTACTGGGTGTCATTGTGTGTCTTTTTTACTTGGTGTAAGTGTGTGTCTGTGTTACTGCGTGACAGTGTGTGTCTTTGTTACTTCGTGTCAGTGTATGTCTGTGTTACTGGGTGTAAGTGTGTGTATATGTTACTTCGTGTCAGTGTGTGTCTGTGTTACTTGGTGTCAGTGTTTGTATTTGTTTTTTGGTGTCAGTGTATGTCTTTGTTAATTGGTGTCAGTGAGTGTCTGTGTTACTGGGTGTCAGTGCTTGTCTTTGTTACTAGGTGTCAGTGTTTGTCTTTGTTACTTGGTGTCAGTGTTTGTCTTTGTTACTTCGTGTCAGTGTATGTCTGTGATACTGGGTGTCAGTGTTTGTCTTTGTTACTTGGTGTCAGTGTTTGTCTTTGTTACTTCGTGTCAGTGTATGTCTGTGTTACTGGGTGTCAGTGTATGTCTTTGTTACTTGGTGTCAGTGTTTGTCTCTGCTACTTCGTGTCAGTGTATGTCTGTGATACTGGGTGTCAGTGTATTTCTTTGTTACTTGGTGTCAGTGTTTGTCTTTGTCACTTCATGTCAGTGTATGCCTGTGATACTGGGTGTCAGTGTCTGTCTTTGTTACTTGGTGTCAGTGTTTGTCTTTGTTACTTGGTGTCAGTGTTTGTCTTTGTTACTTCGTGTCAGTGTATGTCTGTGTACCTGGGTGTCAGTGTATGTCTTTGTTACTTGGTGTCAGTGTATGTCTTTGTTACTTGATGTCAGTGTATGTCATTATTACTTCGTGTCAGTGCATGTCTGTGATACTGGGTGTCAGTGTATTTCTTTTTACTTGGTGTCAGTGTTTGTCTTTGTTACTTGGTGTCAGTGTTTGTCTTTGTTACTTCGTGTCAGTGTATGTCTGTGATACTGGGTGTCAGTGTATGTCTTTGTTACTTGGTGTCAGTGTTTGTCTTTGTAACTTGGTGTCAGTGTTTGTCTTTGTTACATCGTGTCACTGTATGTCTGTGTTACTGGGTGGCAGTGTATGTCTTTGTTACTTGGTGTCAGTGTTTGTCTTTGTTACTTGGTGTCAGTGTTTGTCTTTGTTACTTCGTGTCAGTGAGTGTCCGTGTTACTGGGTGTCAGTGCTTGTCTTTTTTACTTGGTGTCAGTGTTTGTCTTTGTTACTTGGTGTCAGTGTTTGTCTTTGTTACTTCGTGTCAGTGTATGTCTGTGTTACTGGGTGCCAGTGTATGTCTTTGTTACTTGGTGTCAGTGTTTGTCTCTGCCACTTCGTGTCAGTGTATGTCTGTGATACTGGGCGTCAGTGTATGTCTTTTTTACATCGTGTCAGTGTATGTCTGTGATACTGGGTGTCAGTGTATTTCTTTGTTACCTGGTGTCAGTGTTTGTCTTTGTTACTTGGTGTCAGTGTTTGTCTTTGTCACTTCATGTCAGTGTATGCCTGTGATACCGGGTGTCAGTGTCTGTCTTTGTTACTTGGTGTCAGTGTTTGTCTTTGTGACTTGGTGTCAGTGCATGTCTGTGTTACAGGGTGTCAGTGTTTGTCTTTGTTACTTGATGTCAGTGTGTGTCTTTGTTACTTGGTGTAAGTGTATGTCTTTGATACTTGGTGTCAGTGTATGGCTTTGTTACTTCGTGTAAGTGTATGTGTTTGTTACTTGGTGACAGTGTTTGTCTTTGTTACTTCGTGTCAGTGTATGTCTGTGTGACTGGGTGTCAGTGGAAGTGTTTGTTAGTTGGTGTCAGTGTTTGTCTTTGTTACCTGGTGCCGTTGTTTGTCTTTGTTAATTCGTGTCAGTGTATGTCTGTGATACTGGGTGTCAGTGTATGTCTTTGTTACTTGGTGTCAGTGTATGTCTTTGTTACTGGGTGTAAGTGTATGTCTTTGTTACTTGCTGTAAGTGTATGTCTTTGTGATTGGTGTAAGTGTGTGTCTTTGTTACTTGGTCTCAGTGTATGTCTTTGTTGCTTGGTGTAAGTGTATGTCTTTGTGACATGGTGTAAGAGTGTGTCTTTGTTACTAGGTGTCAGTGCATGTCTGTGTTACTGGGTGTCATTGTGTGTCTTTGTTACTTGGTGTAAGTGAGTGTCTGTGTTACTGTGTGTCAGTGTGTGTCTTTGTTTCTTCGTGTCAGTGTATGTCTTTGTTACTGGGTGTAAGTGTGTGTATATGTTACTTCGTGTCAGTGTGTGTCTGTGTTACTTGGTGTCAGTGTTTGTATTTGTTTTTTGGTGTCAGTGCATGTCTTTGTTAATTGGTGTCAGTGAGTGTCTGTGTTACTGGGTGTCAGTGCTTGTCTTTGTTACTTGGTGTCAGTGTTTGTCTTTGTTACCTCGTGTCAGTGTATGTCTGTGTTACTGGGTGTCAGTGTATGTCTTTGTTACTTGGTGTCAGTGTTTGTCTCTGCTACTTCGTGTCAGTGTATGTCTGTGATACTGGGTGTCAGTGTCTGTCTTTGTTACTTGGTGTCAGTGTTTGTCTTTGTTACTTGGTGTCATTGTTTGTCTTTGTTACTTCGTGTCAGTGTATGTCTGTGTAACTGGGTGTCAGTGTATGTCTTTGTTACTTGGTGTCAGTGTATGTCATTATTACTTCGTGTCAGTGCATGTCTGTGATACTGGGTGTCAGTGTATGTCTTTTTACTTGGTGTCAGTGTTTGTCTTTGTTACTTGGTGTCAGTGTTTGTCTTTGTTACTTCGTGTCAGTGTATGTCTGTGATACTGGGTGTCAGTGTTTGTCTTTGTTACTTGGTGTCAGTGTTTGTCTTTGTTACTTCGTGTCAGTGTATGTCTGTGTTACTGGGTGTCAGTGTATGTCTTTGTTACTTGGTGTCAGTGTTTGTCTCTGCTACTTCGTGTCAGTGTATGTCTGTGATACTGGGTGTCAGTGTATTTCTTTGTTACTTGGTGTCAGTGTTTGTCTTTGTCACTTCATGTCAGTGTATGCCTGTGATACTGGGTGTCAGTGTCTGTCTTTGTTACTTGGTGTCAGTGTTTGTCTTTGTTACTTGGTGTCAGTGTTTGTCTTTGTTACTTCGTGTCAGTGTATGTCTGTGTACCTGGGTGTCAGTGTATGTCTTTGTTACTTGGTGTCAGTGTATGTCTTTGTTACTTGATGTCAGTGTATGTCATTATTACTTCGTGTCAGTGCATGTCTGTGATACTGGGTGTCAGTGTATTTCTTTTTACTTGGTGTCAGTGTTTGTCTTTGTTACTTGGTGTCAGTGTTTGTCTTTGTTACTTCGTGTCAGTGTATGTCTGTGATACTGGGTGTCAGTGTATGTCTTTGTTACTTGGTGTCAGTGTTTGTCTTTGTAACTTGGTGTCAGTGTTTGTCTTTGTTACATCGTGTCACTGTATGTCTGTGTTACTGGGTGGCAGTGTATGTCTTTGTTACTTGGTGTCAGTGTTTGTCTTTGTTACTTGGTGTCAGTGTTTGTCTTTGTTACTTCGTGTCAGTGAGTGTCCGTGTTACTGGGTGTCAGTGCTTGTCTTTTTTACTTGGTGTCAGTGTTTGTCTTTGTTACTTGGTGTCAGTGTTTGTCTTTGTTACTTCGTGTCAGTGTATGTCTGTGTTACTGGGTGTCAGTGTATGTCTTTGTTACTTGGTGTCAGTGTTTGTCTCTGCCACTTCGTGTCAGTGTATGTCTGTGATACTGGGCGTCAGTGTATGTCTTTTTTACATCGTGTCAGTGTATGTCTGTGATACTGGGTGTCAGTGTATTTCTTTGTTACTTGGTGTCAGTGTTTGTCTTTGTTACTTGGTGTCAGTGTTTGTCTTTGTCACTTCATGTCAGTGTATGCCTGTGATACCGGGTGTCAGTGTCTGTCTTTGTTACTTGGTGTCAGTGTTTGTCTTTGTGACTTGGTGTCAGTGCATGTCTGTGTTACAGGGTGTCAGTGTTTGTCTTTGTTACTTGATGTCAGTGTGTGTCTTTGTTACTTGGTGTAAGTGTATGTCTTTGATACTTGGTGTCAGTGTATGGCTTTGTTACTTCGTGTAAGTGTATGTGTTTGTTACTTGGTGACAGTGTTTGTCTTTGTTACTTCGTGTCAGTGTATGTCTGTGTGACTGGGTGTCAGTGGAAGTGTTTGTTAGTTGGTGTCAGTGTTTGTCTTTGTTACCTGGTGCCATTGTTTGTCTTTGTTAATTCGTGTCAGTGTATGTCTGTGATACTGGGTGTCAGTGTATGTCTTTGTTACTTGGTGTCAGTGTATGTCTTTGTTACTGGGTGTAAGTGTATGTCTTTGTTACTTGCTGTAAGTGTGTGTCTTTGTGACTTGGTGTAAGTGTGTGTCTTTGTTACTTGGTCTCAGTGTATGTCTTTGTTGCTTGGTGTAAGTGTATGTCTTTGTGACTTGCTGTAAGTGTATGTCTTTGTGACTTGGTGTAAGTGTGTGTCTTTGTTACTTGGTCTCAGTGTATGTCTTTGTTGCTTGGTGTAAGTGTATGTCTTTGTGACTTGGTGTAAGAGTGTGTCTTTGTTACTAGGTGTCAGTGCATGTCTGTGTTACTGGGTGTCATTGTGTGCCTTTGTTACTTGGTGTAAGTGAGTGTCTGTGTTACTGTGTGTCAGTGTGTGTCTTTGTTTCTTCGTGTCAGTGTATGTCTGTGTTAATGGGTGTAAGTGTGTGTATATGTTACTTCGTGTCAGTGTGTGTCTGTGTTACTTGGTGTCAGTGTTTGTATTTGTTTTTTGGTGTCAGTGTATGTCTTTGTTAATTGGTGTGAGTGAGTGTCTATGTTACTGGGTGTCAGTGCTTGTCTTTGTTACTTGGTGTCAGTGTTTGTCTTTGTTACCTCGTGTCAGTGTATGTCTGTGTTACTGGGTGTCAGTGTATGTCTTTGTTACTTGGTGTCAGTGTTTGTCTCTGCTACTTCGTGTCAGTGTATGTCTGTGATACTGGGTGTCAGTGTCTGTCTTTGTTACTTGGTGTCAGTGTTTGTCTTTGTTACTTGGTGTCATTGTTTGTCTTTGTTACTTCGTGTCAGTGTATGTCTGTGTAACTGGGTGTCAGTGTATGTCTTTGTTACTTGGTGTCAGTGGATGTCATTATTACTTCGTGTCAGTGCATGTCTGTGATACTGGGTGTCAGTGTATGTCTTTTTACTTGGTGTCAGTGTTTGTCTTTGTTACTTGGTGTCAGTGTTTGTCTTTGTTACTTCGTGTCAGTGTATGTCTGTGATACTGGGTGTCAGTGTTTGTCTTTGTTACTTGGTGTCAGTGTTTGTCTTTGTAACTTGGTGTCAGTGTTTGTCTTTGTTACTTCGTGTCAGTGTATGTCTGTGTTACTGGGTGGCAGTGTATGTCTTTGTTACTTGGTGTCAGTGTTTGTCTTTGTTACTTGGTGTCAGTGTATGTCTTTGTTACTGGGTGTCAGTGCATGTCTTTGTTAATTGGTATCAGTGTATGTCTGTGTTACTTGGTGTCAGTGTATGTCTTTGTTACTTGGTGTCAGTGTGTGTCTGTGTTACTTGGTGTCAGTGTATGTCTTTGTTACTCGGTGTCAGTGCGTGTCCCTGTTCCTGGGTGTCAGTGTTTGTCTTTGTTACTTGGTGTCAGTGTGTGTCTGTGTTACTTGGTGTCAGTGTATGTCTTTGTTACTCGGTGTCAGTGCGTGTCCCTGTTCCTGGGTGTCAGTGTTTGTCTTTGTTACTTGGTGTCAGTGTTTGTCTGTGTTACTTGGTGTCAGTTTATGTCTTTGTTACTTGGTGTCAGTGTGTGTCTTTGTTACTGGGTGTCAGTGTATGTCTGTTTTACTTGGTGACAGTGTATGTCTTTGTTACTTGGTGTCAGTGTGTGTCTTTGTTACTGGGTGTCAGTGTATGTCTGTGTTACTTGGTGTCAGTGTATGTCTTTGTTACTTGGTGTCAGTGTTTCTTTGTCACTGGGTGTCAGTGTATGTATGTGTTACTTGGTGTCAGTGTGTTTCTGTGATACTTGGTTTCAGCGTGTGTCTTTGTTACTGGGTGTCAGTGTATGTCTTTGTTACTTGGTGTCAGTGTATGTCTGTGTTACTTGTTGTCAGTGTATGTCTTTGTTACTTGGTGTCAGTGTTTGTCTTTGTTACTTGGTGTCAGTGTATGTCTGTGTTACTTGTTGTCAGTGCATGTCTTTGTTACTTGGTGTCAGTGTGCGTCTGTGTTACTTGGTGTCAGTGTATGTCTTTGTTACTTCGTGTCAGTGTTTCTCTTTGTTACTTGGTGTAAGTGTATGTCTTTGTTACTTGGTGCCAGTGTCTGTCTGTGTTGGTGGGTGGCAGTGCATGTCTTTGTTATTTGGTGTAGGTGTATGTCTTTGTGACTTGGTGTCAGTGTATGTGTCTGTTTCTTGGTGTCAGTTTATTTCTTTGTTACTTGGTGTCAGTGTATGTCTTTGTTAACTGGTGTCAGTGTATGTCTTTGTTACTTGGTGTCAGTGAGTGTCTGTGTTACTGGGTGTCAGTGTATGTCTTTGTCACTTGGTGTCAGTGCGTGTCTATGATACTGGGTGTCAGTGTTTGTTTTTGTTACTTGGTGTCAGTGTTTGCCTTTGTTACTGGGTGTCAGTGCATGTCTGTGTTACTTGGTGTCAGTGTGTGTCTGTGTTACGTGGTGTCAGTGTTTGTCTTTGTTACTTGGTGTCAGTGTGTGTCTTTGTTTTTTGGTGTAAGTGTATGTCTTTGATACTTGGTGTCAGTGTATGGCTTTGTTACTTCGTGTAAGTGTATGTCTTGGTTACTTGGTGACAGTGTTTGTCTTTGTTACTTCGTGTCAGTGTATGTCTGTGTGACTGGGTGTCAGTGTATGTCTTTGTTAGTTGGTGTCAGTGTTTGTCTTTGTTACTTGGTGTCAATGTTTGTCTTTGTTAATTCGTGTCAGTGTATGTCTGTGATACTGGGTGTCAGTGTATGTCTTTGTTACTTGGTGTCAGTGCATGTCTTTGTTACTGGGTGTAAGTGTATGTCTTTGTTACTTGCTGTAAGTGTATGTCTTTGTGACTTGGTGCAAGTGTGTGTCTTTGTTACTTGGTCTCAGTGTATGTCTTTGTTACTTGGTGTAAGTGTATGTCTTTGTGACTTGGCGTAAGAGTGTGTCTTTGTTACTAGGTGTCAGTGTATGTCTGTGTTACTGGGTGTCATAGTGTGTCTTTGTT
Organism: Heterodontus francisci; assembly: GCF_036365525.1. NCBI lineage: Eukaryota > Metazoa > Chordata > Chondrichthyes > Heterodontiformes > Heterodontidae > Heterodontus > Heterodontus francisci. The sequence continues at coordinate 3,864,923 of NW_027142006.1, forward strand.
ACTTCGTGTCAGTGTATGTCTGTCTTACTGGGTGTAAGTGTGTGTCTTTGTTACTTCGTGTCAGCGTGTGTCTGTGTTACTTGGTGTCAGTGTTTGTATCTGTTTTTTGGTGTCAGTGCATGTCTTTGTTAATTGGTGTCAGTGAGTGTCTGTGTTAGTTGGTGTCAGTGCTTGTCTTTGTTACTTGGTGTCAGTGTTTGTCTTTGTTACTTGGTGACAGTGTTTGTCTTTGTTACTTCGTGTCTGTGTATGTCTGTGTTACTGGGTGTCAGTGTATGTCTTTGTTACTTGGTGTCAGTGTTTGTCTCAGCTACTTCGTGTCAGTGTATGTCTGTGATACTGGGTGTCAGTGTATGTCTTTTTTACATCGTGTCAGTGTATGTCTGTGATACTGGGTGTCAGTGTATTTCTTTGTTACTTGGTGTCAGTGTTTGTCTTTGCTACTTTGTGTCAGTGTTTGTCTTTGTCACTTCATGTCAGTGTATGCCTGTGATACTGGGTGTCAGTGTCTGTCTTTGTTGCTTGGTGTCAGTGTTTGTCTTTGTTACTTGGTGTCAGTGATTGTCTTTGTTACTTCGTGTCTGTGTATGTCTGTGTAACTGGGTGTCAGTGTATGTCTTTGTTACTTGGTGTCAGTGTTTGTCTTTGTTACTTCGTGTCAGTGTATGTCTGTGATATTGGGTGTCAGTGTATGTCTTTTTACTTGGTGTCAGTGTTTGTCTTTGTTACTTGGTGTCAGTGTTTGTCTTTGTTACTTCGTGTCTGTGTATGTCTGCGTAACTGGGTGTCAGTGTATGTCTTTGTTACTTGGTGTCAGTGTATGTCTTTGTTAATTGGTGTCAGTGAGTGTCTGTGTTACTGGGTGTCAGTGCTTGTCTTTGTTACTTGGTGTCAGTGTTTGTCTTTGTTACTTGGTGTCAGTGTTTGTCTTTGTTACTTCGTGTCAGAGTATGTCTGTGTTACTGGGTGTCAGTGTATTCCTTTGTTACTTGGTGTCAGTGTTTGTCTTTGTCACTTCATGTCAGTGTATGCCTGTGATCCTGGGTGTCAGTGTCTGTCTTTGTTACTTGGTGTCAGTGTTTGTCTTTGTTACTTGGTGTCAGTGTTTGTCTTTGTTACTTCGTGTCAGTGTATGTCTGTGTAACTGGGTGTCAGTGTATGTCTTTGTTACTTGGTGTCAGTGTATGTCTTTGTTACTTGGTGTCAGTGTATGTCATTATTACTTCGTGTCAGTGCATGTCTGTGATACTGGGTGTCAGTGTATGTCTTTTTACTTGGTGTCAGTGTTTGCCTTTGTTACTTGGTGTCAGTGTTTGTCTTTGTTACTTCGTGTCAGTGTATGTCTGTGATACTGGGTGTCAGTGTATGTCTTTGTTACTTGGTGTCAGTGTTTGTCTTTGTAACTTGGTGTCAGTGTTTGTCTTTGTTACTTCGTGTCACTGTATGCCTGTGTTACTGGGTGGCAGTGTATGTCTTTGTTACTTGGTGTCAGTGTTTGTCTTTGTTACTTGGTGTCAGTGTTTGTCTTTGTTACTTCGTGTCAGTGAGTGTCTGTGTTACTGTGTGTCAGTGCTTGTCTTTTTTACTTGGTGTCAGTGTTTGTCTTTGTTACTTGGTGTCAGTGTTTGTCTTTGTTACTTCGTGTCAGTGTATGTCTGTGTTACTGGGTGTCAGTGTATGTCTTTGTTACATGGTGTCAGTGTTTGTCTCTGCTACTTCGTGTCAGTGTATGTCTGTGATACTGGGTGTCAGTGTATGTCTTTTTTACATCGTGTCAGTGTATCTCTGTGATACTGGGTGTCAGTGTATTTCTTTGTTACTTGGTGTCAGTGTTTGTCTTTGTTACATGGTGTCAGTGTTTGTCTTTGTCACTTCGTGTCAGTGTATGTCTGTGATACTGGGTGTCAGTGTATGTCTTTTTTACATCGTGTCAGTGTATGTCTGTGATACTGGGTGTCAGTGTATTTCTTTGTTACTTGGTGTCAGTGTTTGTCTTTGTTACTTGGTGTCAGTGTATGTCTTTGTTACTGGGTGTAAGTGTATGTCTTTGTTACTTGCTGTAAGTGTATGTCTTTGTGACTTGGTGTAAGTGTGTGTCTTTGTTACTTGGTCTCAGTGTATGTCTTTGTTACTTGGTGTAAGTGTATGTCTTTGTGACTTGGCGTAAGAGTGTGTCTTTGTTACTAGGTGTCAGTGCATGTCTGTGTTACTGGGTGTCATTGTGTGTCTTTGTTACTTGGTGTAAGTGTGTGTCTGTGTTACTGCGTGACAGTGTGTGTCTTTGTTACTTCGTGTCAGTGTATGTCTGTGTTACTGGGTGTAAGTGTGTGTATATGTTACTTCGTGTCAGTGTGTGTCTGTGTTACTTGGTGTCAGTGTTTGTATTTGTTTTTTGGTGTCAGTGTATGTCTTTGTTAATTGGTGTCAGTGAGTGTCTGTGTTACTGGGTGTCAGTGCTTGTCTTTGTTACTTGGTGTCAGTGTTTGTCTTTGTTACTTGGTGTCAGTGTTTGTCTTTGTTACTTCGTGTCAGTGTATGTCTGTGTTACTGGGTGTCAGTGTATGTCTTTGTTACTTGGTGTCAGTGTTTGTCTCTGCTACTTCGTGTCAGTGTATGTCTGTGATACTGGGTGTCAGTGTATTTCTTTGTTACTTGGTGTCAGTGTTTGTCTTTGTTACTTCGTGTCAGTGTATGTCTGTGTACCTGAGTGTCAGTGTATGTCTTTGTTACTTGGTGTCAGTGTATGTCTTTGTTACTTGATGTCAGTGTATGTCATTATTACTTCGTGTCAGTGCATGTCTGTGATACTGGGTGTCAGTGTATTTCTTTTTACTTGGTGTCAGTGTTTGTCTTTGTTACTTGGTGTCAGTGTTTGTCTTTGTTACTTCGTGTCAGTGTATTTATGTGATACTGGGTGTCAGTGTATGTCTTTGTTACTTGGTGTCAGTGTTTGTCTTTGTAACTTGGTGTCAGTGTTTGTCTTTGTTACATCGTGTCACTGTATGTCTGTGTTACTGGGTGGCAGTGTATGTCTTTGTTACTTGGTGTCAGTGTTTGTCTTTGTTACTTGGTGTCAGTGTTTGTCTTTGTTACTTCGTGTCAGTGAGTGTCCGTGTTACTGGGTGTCAGTGCTTGTCTTTTTTACTTGGTGTCAGTGTTTGTCTTTGTTACTTGGTGTCAGTGTTTGTCTTTGTTACTTCGTGTCAGTGTATGTCTGTGTTACTGGGTGTCAGTGTTTGTCTTTGTTACTTGGTGTCAGTGTTTGTCTTTGTTACTTCGTGTCTGTGTATGTCTGTGTAACTGGGTGTCAGTGTATGTCTTTGTTACTTGGTGTCAGTGTTTGTCTTTGTTACTTGGTGTCAGTGTATGTCTTTGTTAATTGGTGTCAATGACTGTCTGTGTTACTGGGTGTCAGTGCTTGTCTTTGTTACTTGGTGTCAGTGTTTGTCTTTGTTACTTGGTGTCAGTGTTTGTCTTTGTTACTTCGTGTCAGTGTATGTCTGTGTTACTGGGTGTCAGTGTATGTCTTTGTTACTTGGTGTCAGTGTTTGTCTCTGCTAATTCGTGTCAGTGTATGTCTGTGATACTGGGTGTCAGTGTATTTCTTTGTTACTTGGTGTCAGTGTTTGTGTTTGTCACTTCATGTCAGTGCATGCCTGTGATACTGGGTGTCAGTGTCTGTCTTTGTTACTTGGTGTCAGTGTTTTTCTTTGTTACTTGGTGTCAGTGTTTGTCTTTGTTACTTCGTGTCAGTGTATGTCTGTGTAACTGGGTGTCAGTGTATGTCTTTGTTACTTGGTGTCAGTGTATGTCTTTGTTACTTGGTGTCAGTGTATGTCATTATTACTTCGTGTCAGTGCATGTCTGTGATACTGGGTGTCAGTGTATGTCTTTTTACTTGGTGTCAGTGTTTGTCTTTGTTACTTGGTGTCAGTGTTTGTCTTTGTTACTTCGTGTCAGTGTATGTTTGTGATACTGGGTGTCAGTGTATGTCTTTGTTACTTGGTGTCAGTGTTTGTCTTTGTAACTTGGTGTCAGTGTTTGTCTTTGTTACTTCGTGTCACTGTATGTCTGTGTTACTGGGTGGCAGTGTATGTCTTTGTTACTTGGTGTCAGTGTTTGTCTTTGTTTCTTGGTGTCAGTGTTTGTCTTTGTTACTTCGTGTCAGTGAGTGTCTGTGTTACTGGGTGTCAGTGCTTGTCTTTTTTACTTGGTGTCAGTGTTTGTCTTTGTTACTTGGTGTCAGTGTTTGTCTTTGTTACTTAGTGTCAGTGTATGTCTGTGATACTGGGTGTCAGTGTATTTCTTTGTTACTTGGTGTCAGTGTTTGTCTTTGTTACTTGGTGTCAGTGTTTGTCTTTGTCACTTCGTGTCAGTGTATGTCTGTGATACTGGGTGTCAGTGTATGTCTTTTTTACATCGTGTCAGTGTATGTCTGTGATACTGGGTGTCAGTGTATTTCTTTGTTACTTGATGTCAGTGTTTGTCTTTGTTACTTGGTGTCAGTGTATGTCTTTGTTACTGGGTGTAAGTGTATGTCTTTGTTACTTGCTGTAAGTGTATGTCTTTGTGACTTGGTGTAAGTGTGTGTCTTTGTTACTTGGTCTCAGTGTATGTCTTTGTTACTTGGTGTAAGTGTATGTCTTTGTGACTTGGCGTAAGAGTGTGTCTTTGTTACTAGGTGTCAGTGCATGTCTGTGTTACTGGGTGTCATTGTGTGTCTTTGTTACTTGGTGTAAGTGTGTGTCTGTGTTACTGCGTGACAGTGTGTGTCTTTGTTACTTCGTGTCAGTGTATGTCTGTGTTACTGGGTGTAAGTGTGTGTATATGTTACTTCGTGTCAGTGTGTGTCTGTGTTACTTGGTGTCAGTGTTTGTATTTGTTTTTTGGTGTCAGTGTATGTCTTTGTTAATTGGTGTCAGTGAGTGTCTGTGTTACTGGGTGTCAGTGCTTGTCTTTGTTACTTGGTGTCAGTGTTTGTCTTTGTTACTTGGTGTCAGTGTTTGTCTTTGTTACTTCGTGTCAGTGTATGTCTGTGTTACTGGGTGTCAGTGTATGTCTTTGTTACTTGGTGTCAGTGTTTGTCTCTGCTACTTCGTGTCAGTGTATGTCTGTGATACTGGGTGTCAGTGTATTTCTTTGTTACTTGGTGTCAGTGTTTGTCTTTGTCACTTCATGTCAGTGTTTGCCTGTGATACTGGGTGTCAGTGTCTGTCTTTGTTACTTGGTGTCAGTGTTTGTCTTTGTTACTTGGTGTCAGTGTTTGTCTTTGTTACTTCGTGTCAGTGTATGTCTGTGTACCTGGGTGTCAGTGTATGTCTTTGTTACTTGGTGTCAGTGTATGTCTTTGTTACTTGATGTCAGTGTATGTCATTATTACTTCGTGTCAGTGCATGTCTGTGATACTGGGTGTCAGTGTATTTCTTTTTACTTGGTGTCAGTGTTTGTCTTTGTTACTTGGTGTCAGTGTTTGTCTTTGTTACTTCGTGTCAGTGTATGTCTGTGATACTGGGTGTCAGTGTATGTCTTTGTTACTTGGTGTCAGTGTTTGTCTTTGTAACTTGGTGTCAGTGTTTGTCTTTGTTACATCGTGTCACTGTATGTCTGTGTTACTGGGTGGCAGTGTATGTCTTTGTTACTTGGTGTCAGTGTTTGTCTTTGTTACTTCGAGTCAGTGAGTGTCCGTGTTACTGGGTGTCAGTGCTTGTCTTTTTTACTTGGTGTCAGTGTTTGTCTTTGTTACTTGGTGTCAGTGTTTGTCTTTGTTACTTCGTGTCAGTGTATGTCTGTGTTACTGGGTGTCAGTGTATGTCTTTGTTACTTGGTGTCAGTGTTTGTCTCTGCCACTTCGTGTCAGTGTATGTCTGTGATACTGGGCGTCAGTGTATGTCTTTTTACTTGGTGTCAGTGTTTGTCTTTGTTACTTGGTGTCAGTGTTTGTCTTTGTTACTTCGTGTCAGTGTATGTCTGTGATACTGGGTGTCAGTGTATGTCTTTGTTACTTGGTGTCAGTGTTTGTCTTTGTTACTTGGTGTCAGTGTTTGTCTTTGTTACTTCGTGTCAGTGTATGTCTGTGATACTGGGTGTCATAGTGTGTCTTTGTTACTTCGTGTCAGTGTATGTCTGTCTTACTGGGTGTAAGTGTGTGTCTTTGTTACTTCGTGTCAGCGTGTGTCTGTGTTACTTGGTGTCAGTGTTTGTATCTGTTTTTTGGTGTCAGTGTATGTCTTTGTTAATTGGTGTCAGTGAGTGTCTGTGTTACTTGGTGTCAGTGTTTGTCTTTGTTACTTGGTGTCAGTGTATGTCTTTGTTACTGGGTGTCATTGTTTGTCTTTGTTACTTGCTGTAAGTGTATGTCTTTGTGACTTGGTGTAAGTGTGTGTCTTTGTTACTTGGTCTCAGTGTATGTCTTTGTTACTTGGTGTAAGTGTATGTCTTTGTGACTTGGCGTAAGAGTGTGTCTTTGTTACTAGGTGTCAGTGCATGTCTGTGTTACTGGGTGTCATTGTGTGTCTTTGTTACTTGGTGTAAGTGTGTGTCTGTGATACTGCGTGACAGTGTGTGTCTTTGTTACTTCGTGTCAGTGTATGTCTGTGTTACTGGGTGTAAGTGTGTGTATATGTTACTTCGTGTCAGTGTGTGTCTGTGTTACTTGGTGTCAGTGTTTGTACTTGTTTTTTGGTGTCAGTGTATGTCTTTGTTAATTGGTGTCAGTGAGTGTCTGTGTTACTGGGTGTCAGTGCTTGTCTTTGTTACTTGGTGTCAGTGTTTGTCTTTGTTACTTGGTGTCAGTGTTTGTCTTTGTTACTTCGTGTCAGTGTATGTCTGTGTTACTGGGTGTCAGTGTATGTCTTTGTTACTTGGTGTCAGTGTTTGTCTCTGCTACTTCGTGTCAGTGTATGTCTGTGATACTGGGTGTCAGTGTATTTCTTTGTTACTTGGTGTCAGTGTTTGTCTTTGTCACTTCATGTCAGTGTATGCCTGTGATACTGGGTGTCAGTGTTTGTCTTTGTTACTTGGTGTCAGTGTTTGTCTTTGTTACTTCGTGTCAGTGTATGTCTGTGTACCTGGGTGTCAGTGTATGTCTTTGTTACTTGGTGTCAGTGTATGTCTTTGTTACTTGATGTCAGTGTATGTCATTATTACTTCGTGTCAGTGCATGTCTGTGATACTGGGTGTCAGTGTATTTCTTTTTACTTGGTGTCAGTGTTTGTCTTTGTTACTTGGTGTCAGTGTTTGTCTTTGTTACTTCGTGTCAGTGTATGTATGTGATACTGGGTGTCAGTGTATGTCTTTGTTACTTGGTGTCAGTGTTTGTCTTTGTAACTTGGTGTCAGTGTTTGTCTTTGTTACATCGTGTCACTGTATGTCTGTGTTACTGGGTGGCAGTGTATGTCTTTGTTACTTGGTGTCAGTGTTTGTCTTTGTTACTTGTTGTCAGTGTTTGTCTTTGTTACTTCGTGTCAGTGAGTGTCCGTGTTACTGGGTGTCAGTGCTTGTCTTTTTTACTTGGTGTCAGTGTTTGTCTTTGTTACTTGGTGTCAGTGTTTGTCTTTGTTACTTCGTGTCAGTGTATGTCTGTGTTACTGGGTGTCAGTGTTTGTCTTTGTTACTTGGTGTCAGTGTTTGTCTTTGTTACTTCGTGTCTGTGTATGTCTGTGTAACTGGGTGTCAGTGTATGTCTTTGTTACTTGGTGTCAGTGTTTGTCTTTGTTACTTGGTGTCAGTGTATGTCTTTGTTAATTGGTGTCAGTGACTGTCTGTGTTACTGGGTGTCAGTGCTTGTCTTTGTTACTTGGTGTCAGTGTTTGTCTTTGTTACTTGGTGTCAGTGTTTGTCTTTGTTACTTCGTGTCAGTGTATGTCTGTGTTACTGGGTGTCAGTGTATGTCTTTGTTACTTGGTGTCAGTGTTTGTCTCTGCTAATTCGTGTCAGTGTATGTCTGTGATACTGGGTGTCAGTGTATTTCTTTGTTACTTGGTGTCAGTGTTTGTGTTTGTCACTTCATGTCAGTGTGTGCCTGTGATACTGCGTGTCAGTGTCTGTCTTTGTTACTTGGTGTCAGTGTTTTTCTTTGTTACTTGGTGTCAGTGTTTGTCTTTGTTACTTCGTGTCAGTGTATGTCTGTGTAACTGGGTGTCAGTGTATGTCTTTGTTACTTGGTGTCAGTGTATGTCTTTGTTACTTGGTGTCAGTGTATGTCATTATTACTTCGTGTCAGTGCATGTCTGTGATACTGGGTGTCAGTGTATGTCTTTTTACTTGGTGTCAGTGTTTGTCTTTGTTACTTGGTGTCAGTGTTTGTCTTTGTTACTTCGTGTCAGTGTATGTTTGTGATACTGGGTGTCAGTGTATGTCTTTGTTACTTGGTGTCAGTGTTTGTCTTTGTAACTTGGTGTCAGTGTTTGTCTTTGTTACTTCGTGTCACTGTATGTCTGTGTTACTGGGTGGCAGTGTATGTCTTTGTTACTTGGTGTCAGTGTTTGTCTTTGTTACTTGGTGTCAGTGTTTGTCTTTGTTACTTCGTGTCAGTGAGTGTCTGTGTTACTGGGTGTCAGTGCTTGTCTTTTTTACTTGGTGTCAGTGTTTGTCTTTGTTACTTGGTGTCAGTGTTTGTCTTTGTTACTTAGTGTCAGTGTATGTCTGTGTTACTGGGTGTCAGTGTATGTCTTTGTTACTTGGTGTCAGTGTTTGTCTCTGCTACTTCGTGTCAGTGTATGTCTGTGATACTGGGTGTCAGTGTATGTCTTTTTTACATTGTGTCAGTGTATCTCTGTGATACTGGGTGTCAGTGTATTTCTTTGTTACTTGGTGTCAGTGTTTGTCTTTGTTACTTGGTGTCAGTGTTTGTCTTTGTCACTTCGTGTCAGTGTATGTCTGTGATACTGGGTGTCAGTGTATGTCTTTTTTACATCGTGTCAGTGTATGTCTGTGATACTGGGTGTCAGTGTATTTCTTTGTTACTTGATGTCAGTGTTTGTCTTTGTTACTTGGGGTCAGTGTATGTCTTTGTTACTGGGTGTAAGTGTATGTCTTTGTTACTTGCTGTAAGTGTATGTCTTTGTGACTTGGTGTAAGTGTGTGTCTTTGCTACTTGGTCTCAGTGTATGTCTTTGTTACTTGGTGTAAGTGTATGTCTTTGTGACTTGGCGTAAGAGTGTGTCTTTGTTACTAGGTGTCAGTGCATGTCTGTGTTACTGGGTGTCATTGTGTGTCTTTGTTACTTGGTGTAAGTGTGTGTCTGTGTTACTGCGTGACAGTGTGTGTCTTTGTTACTTCGTGTCAGTGTATGTCTGTGTTACTGGGTGTAAGTGTGTGTATATGTTACTTCGTGTCAGTGTGTGTCTGTGTTACTTGGTGTCAGTGTTTGTATTTGTTTTTTGGTGTCAGTGTTTGTCTTTGTTACTTCGTGTCAGTGTATGTCTGTGATACTGGGTGTCAGTGTATGTCTTTGTTACTTGGTGTCAGTGTTTGTCTTTGTAACTTGGTGTCAGTGTTTGTCTTTGTTACATCGTGTCACTGTATGTCTGTGTTACTGGGTGGCAGTGTATGTCTTTGTTACTTGGTGTCAGTGTTTGTCTTTGCTACTTGGTGTCAGTGTTTGTCTTTGTTACTTCGAGTCAGTGAGTGTCCGTGTTACTGGGTGTCAGTGCTTGTCTTTTTTACTTGGTGTCAGTGGTTGTCTTTGTTACTTGGTGTCAGTGTTTGTCTTTGTTACTTCGTGTCAGTGTATGTCTGTGTTACTGGGTGTCAGTGTATGTCTTTGTTACTTGGTGTCAGTGTTTGTCTCTGCCACTTTGTGTCAGTGTATGTCCGTGATACTGGGCGTCAGTGTATGTCATTTTTACATCGTGTCAGTGTATGTCTGTGATACTGGGGTTCAGTGTTTTTCTTTGTTACTTGGTGTCAGTGTTTGTCTTTGTTACTTGGTGTCAGTGTTTGTCTTTGTCACTTCATGTCAGTGTATGCCTGTGATACTGGGTGTCAGTGTCTGTCTTTGTTACTTGGTGTCAGTGTTTGTCTTTGTGACTTGGTGTCAGTGCATGTCTGTGTTACAGGGTGTCAGTGTTTGTCTTTGTTACTTGATGTCAGTGTGTGTCTTTGTTACTTGGTGTAAGTGTATGTCTTTGATACTTGGTGTCAGTGTCTGGCTTTGTTACTTCGTGTAAGTGTATGTGTTTGTTACTTGGTGACAGTGTTTGTCTTTGTTACTTCGTGTCAGTGTATGTCTGTGTGAGTGGGTGTCAGTGGAAGTGTTTGTTAGTTGGTGTCAGTGTTTGTCTTTGTTACCTGGTGCCATTGTTTGTCTTTGTTAATTCGTGTCAGTGTATGTCTGTGATACTGGGTGTCAGTGTATGTCTTTGTTACTTGGTGTCAGTGTATGTCTTTGTTGCTTGGTGTAAGTGTATGTCTTTGTGACTTGGCGTAAGAGTGTGTCTTTGTTACTAGGTGTCAGTGCATGTCTGTGTTACTGGGTGTCATTGTGTGTCTTTGTTACTTGGTGTAAGTGAGTGTCTGTGTTACTGGGCGTAAGTGTGTGTATATGTTACTTCGTGTCAGTGTGTGTCTGTGTTACTTGGTGTCAGTGTTTGTATTTGTTTTTTGGTGTCAGTGTATGTCTTTGTTAATTGGTGTCAGTGAGTGTCTGTGTTACTGGGTGTCAGTGCTTGTCTTTGTTACTTGGTGTCAGTGTTTGTCTTTGTTACCTCGTGTCAGTGTATGTCTGTGTTACTGGGTGTCAGTGTATGTCTTTGTTACTTGGTGTCAGTGTTTGTCTCCGCTACTTCGTGTCAGTGTATGTCTGTGATACTGGGTGTCAGTGTATTTCTTTGTTACTTGGTGTCAGTGTTTGTCTTTGTCACTTCATGTCAGTGTAAGCCTGTGATACTGGGTGTCAGTGTCTGTCTTTGTGACTTGGTGTCAGTGTTTGTCTTTGTTACTTGGTGTCAGTGTTTGTCTTTGTTACTTCGTGTCAGTGTATGTCTGTGTAACTGGGTGTCAGTGTATGTCTTTGTTACTTGGTCTCAGTGTATGTCTTTGTTGCTTGGTGTAAGCGTATGTCTTTGTGACTTGGCGTAAGAGTGTGTCTTTGTTACTAGGTGTCAGTGCATGTCTGTGTTACTGGGTGTCATTGTGTGTCTTTGTTACTTGGTGTAAGTGAGTGTCTGTGTTACTGTGTGTCAGTGTGTGTCTTTGTTTCTTCGTGTCAGTGTATGTCTGTGTTACTGGGTGTAAGTGTGTGTATATGTTACTTCGTGTCAGTGTGTGTCTGTGTTACTTGGTGTCAGTGTTTGTATTTGTTTTTTGGTGTCAGTGTATGTCTTTGTTAATTGGTGTCAGTGAGTCTCTGTGTTACTGGGTGTCAGTGCTTGTCTTTGTTACTTGGTGTCAGTGTTTGTCTTTGTTACCTCGTGTCAGTGTATGTCTGTGTTACTGGGTGTCAGTGTATGTCTTTGTTACTTGGTGTCAGTGTTTGTCTCTGCTACTTCGTGTCAGTGTATGTCTGTGATACTGGGTGTCAGTGTATTTCTTTGTTACTTGGTGTCATTGTTTGTCTCTGTCACTTCATGTCAGTGTAAGCCTGTGATACTGGGTGTCAGTGTCTGTCTTTGTTACTTGGTGTCAGTGTTTGTCTTTGTTACTTCGTTTCAGTGTATGTCTGTGTAACTGGGTGTCAGTGAATGTCTTTGTTACTTGGTGTCAGTGTATGTCATTATTACTTCGTGTCAGCGCATGTCTGTGATACTGGGTGTCAGTGTATGTCTTTTTACTTGGTGTCAGTGTTTGTCTTTGTTACTTGGTGTCAGTGTTTGTCTTTGTTACTTCGTGTCAGTGTATGTCTGTGATACTGGGTGTCAGTGTATGTCTTTGTTACTTGGTGTCAGTGTTTGTCTTTGTAACTTGGTGTCAGTGTTTGTCTTTGTTACTTCGTGTCAGTGTATGTCTGTGTTACTGGGTGGCAGTGTATGTCTTTGTTACTTGGTGTCAGTGTTTGTCTTTGTTACTTGGTGTCAGTGTATGTCTTTGTTACTGGGTGTCAGTGCATGTCTTTGTTAATTGGTGTCAGTGTATGTCTTTGTTAATTGGTATCAGTGTATGTCTGTGTTACTTGGTGTCAGTGAATGGCTTTGTTACTTGGTGTCAGTGCATGTCTCTGTTAATTGGTATCAGTGTATGTCTGTGTTACTTGGTGTCAGTGTATGTCTTTGTTACTTGGTGTCAGTGTGTGTCTGTGTTACTTGGTGTCAGTGTATGTCTTTGTTACTCTGTGTCAGTGCGTGTCCCTGTTCCTGGGTGTCAGTGTTTGTCTTTGTTACTTGGTGTCAGTGTATGTCTGTGTTACTTGGTGTCAGTGTATGTCTTTGTTACTCGGTGTCAGTGCGTGTCCCTGTTCCTGGGTGTCAGTGTTTGTCTTTGTTACTTGGTGTCAGTGTGTGTCTTTTTAACTGGGTGTCAGTGTATGTCTGTTTTACTTGGTGTCAGTGTATGTCTTTGTTACTTGGTGTCAGTGTGTGTCTTTTTTACTGGGTGTCAGTGTATGTCTGTGTTACTTGGTGTCAGTGTATGTCTTTGTTACTTGGTGTCAGTGTGTCTTTGTCACTGGGTGTCAGTGTATGTATGTGTTACTTGGTGTCAGTGTGTTTCTGTGATACTTGGTTTCAGTGTGTGTCTTTGTTACTGGGTGTCAGTGTATGTCTTTGTTACTTGGTGTCAGTGTATGTCTTTGTTACTTGGTGTCAGTGTGCGTCTGTGTTACTTGGTGTCAGTGTATGTCTTTGTTACTTCGTGTCAGTGTTTGTCTTTGTTACTTGGTGTAAGTGTATGTCTTTGTTACTTGGTGTCAGTGTCTGTCTGTGTTAGTGGGTGGCAGTGCATGTCTTTGTTATTTGGTGTAGGTGTATGTCTTTGTGACTTGGTGTCAGTGTATATGTGTGTTTCTTGGTGTCAGTGTATGTCTTTGTTAACTGGTGTCAGTGTATGTCTTTGTTACTTGGTGTCAGTGAGTGTCTGTGTTACTGGGTGTCAGTGTATGTCTTTGTCACTTGGTGTCAGTGCGTGTCTATGATACTGGGTGTCAGTGTTTGTTTTTGTTACTTGGTGTCAGTGTTTGTCTTTGTTACTGGGTGTCAGTGCATGTCTGTGTTACTGGGTGTCAGTGTTTGTCTTTGTTACTTGGTATCAGTGAATGTCTTTGTTACTTGGTGTCCCTGTGTGTCTGTGTTACGTGGTGTCAGTGTTTGTCTTTGTTACTTGGTGTCAGTGTGTGTCTTTGTTTTTTGGTGTAAGTGTATGTCTTTGATACTTGGTGTCAGTGTAAGGCTTTGTTACTTCGTGTAAGTGTATGTCTTGGTTACTTGGTGACAGTGTTTGTCTTTGTTACTTCGTGTCAGTGTATGTCTGTGTGACTGGGTGTCAGTGTATGTCTTTGTTAGTTGGTGTCAGTGTTTGTCTTTGTTACTTGGTGTCAGTGTTTGTCTTTGTTAATTCGTGTCAGTGTATGTCTGTGATACTGGGTGTCAGTGTATGTCTTTGTTACTTGGTGTCAGTGCATGTCTTTGTTACTGGGTGTAAGTGTATGTCTTTGTTACTTGCTGTAAGTGTATGTCTTTGTGACTTGGTGCAAGTGTGTGTCTTTGTTACTTGGTCTCAGTGTATGTCTTTGTTACTTGGTGTAAGTGTATGTCTTTGTGACTTGGCGTAAGAGTGTGTCTTTGTTACTAGGTGTCAGTGTATGTCTGTGTTACTGGGTGTCATAGTGTGTCTTTGTTACTTCGTGTCAGTGTATGTCTGTCTTACTGGGTGTAAGTGTGTGTCTTTGTTACTTCGTGTCAGCGTGTGTCTGTGTTACTTGGTGTCAGTGTTTGTATCTGTTTTATTGGTGTCAGTGTATGTCTTTGTTAATTGGTGTCAGTGAGTGTCTTTGTTACTTCGTGTCTGTGTATGTCTGTGTTACTGGGTGTCAGTGTATGTCTTTGTTACTTGGTGTCAGTGTTTGTCTCAGCTACTTCGTGTCAGTGTATGTCTGTGATACTGGGTGTCAGTGTATGTCTTTTTTACATCGTGTCAGTGTATGTCTGTGATACTGGGTGTCAGTGTATTTCTTTGTTACTTGGTGTCAGTGTTTGTCTTTGCTACTTGGTGTCAGTGTTTGACTTTGTCACTTCATGTCAGTGTATGCCTGTGATACTGGGTGTCAGTGTCTGTCTTTGTTGCTTGGTGTCAGTGTTTGTCTTTGTTACTTGGTGTCAGTGATTGTCTTTGTTACTTCGTGTCTGTGTATGTCTGTGTAACTGGGTGTCAGTGTATGTCTTTGTTACTTGGTGTCAGTGTTTGTCTTTGTTACTTCGTGTCAGTGTATGTCTGTGATATTGGGTGTCAGTGTATGTCTTTTTACTTGGAGTCAGTGTTTGTCTTTGTTACTTGGTGTCAGTGTTTGTCTTTGTTACTTCGTGTCAGTGTATGTCTGTGATACTGGGTGTCAGTGTATGTCTTTGTAACTTGGTGTCAGTGTATTTCTGTGTTACTTGGAGTCAGTGTATGTCTTTGTTACTTGGTGTCCGTGTGTGTCTGTGATTCTTGGTGTCAGTGTATGTCTTTGTTACTTGGTGTCAGTGCATGTCTCTGTTAATTGGTATCAGTGTATGTCTGAGTTACTTGGTGTCAGTGTATGTCTTTGTTACTTGGTGTCAGTGTGTGTCTGTGTTACTTGGTGTCAGTGTATGTCTTTGTTACTTGGTGTCAGTGTGTGTCTTTGTCACTGGGTGTCAGTGTATGTCTGTGTTACTTGGTGTCAGTGTGTTTCTGTGATACTTGGTTTCAGTGTGTGTCTTTGTTACTGGGTGTCAGTGTATGTCTTTGTTACTTGGTGTCAGTGTATGTCTGTGTTACTTGTTGTCAGTGTATGTCTTTGTTACTTGGTGTCAGTGTGTGTCTGTGTTACTTGGTGTCAGTGTATGTCTTTGTTACTTCGTGTCAGTGTTTGTCTTTGTTACTTGGTGTCAGTGTTTGTCTTTGTTAATTCGTGTCAGTGTATGTCTGTGATACTGGGTGTCAGTGTATGTCTTTGTTACTTGGTGTCAGTGTATGTCTTTGTTACTGGGTGTAAGTGTATGTCTTTGTTATTTGCTGTAAGTGTATGTCTTTGTGACTTGGTGTAAGTGTGTGTCTTTGTTACTTGGTCTCAGTGTATGTCTTTGTTACTTGGTGTAAATGTATGTCTTTGTGACTTGGCGTAAGAGTGTGTCTTTGTTACTAGGTGTCAGTGTATGTCTGTGTTACTGGGTGTCATAGTGTGTCTTTGTTACTTGGTGTAAGTGTGTGTCTGTGTTACTGTGTGTCAGTGTGTTTCTTTGTTACTTCGTGTCAGTGTATGTCTGTGTTACTGTGTGTAAGTGTGTGTCTTTGTGACTTCGTGTCAGTGTGTGTCTGTGTTACTTGGTGTCAGTGTTTGTATCTGTTTTTTGGTGTCAGTGTATGTCTTTGTTAATTGGTGTCAGTGAGTGTCTGTGTTACTGGGTGTCAGTGCTTGTCTTTGTTACTTGGTGTCAGTGTTTGTCTTTGTTACTTGGTGTCAGTGTTTGTCTTTGTTACTTCGTGTCAGTGCATGTCTGTGTTACTGGGTGTCAGTGCATGTCTTTGTTACTTGGTGTCAGTGTTTGTCTCAGCTACTTCGTGTCAGTGTATGTCTGTGATACTGGGTGTCAGTGTATGTCTTTTTCACATCGTGTCAGTGTATGTCTGTGATACTGGGTGTCAGTGTATTTCTTTGTTACTTGGTGTCAGTGTTTGTCTTTGCTACTTGGTGTCAGTGTTTGTCTTTGTCACTTCATGTCAGTGTATGCCTGTGATACTGTGTGTAAGTGTGTGTCTTTGTGACTTCGTGTCAGTGTGTGTCTGTGTTACTTGGTGTCAGTGTTTGTATCTGTTTTTTGGTGTCAGTGTATGTCTTTGTTAATTGGTGTCAGTGAGTGTCTGTGTTACTGGGTGTCAGTGCTTGTCTTTGTTACTTGGTGTCAGTGTTTGTCTTTGTTACTTGGTGTCAGTGTTTGTCTTTGTTACTTCGTGTCAGTGCATGTCTGTCTTACTGGGTGTCAGTGCATGTCTTTGTTACTTGGTGTCAGTGTTTGTCTCAGCTACTTCGTGTCAGTGTATGTCTGTGATACTGGGTGTCAGTGTATGTCTTTTTCACATCGTGTCAGTGTATGTCTGTGATACTGGGTGTCAGTGTATTTCTTTGTTACTTGGTGTCAGTGTTTGTCTTTGCTACTTGGTGTCAGTGTTTGTCTTTTTCACTTCATGTCAGTGTATGCCTGTGATACTGGGTGTCAGTGTCTGTCTTTGTTACTTGGTGTCAGTGTTTGTCTTTGTTACTTGGTGTCAGTGTTTGTCTTTGTTACTTCGTGTCAGTGTATGTCTGTGCAACTGGGTGTCAGTGTATGTCTTTGTTACTTGGTGTCAGTGTATGTCTTTGTTACTTGGTGTCAGTGTTTGTCTTTGTTACTTCGTGCCAGTATATGTCTGTGATACTGGGTGTCAGTGTATGTATTTTTACTTGGTGTCAGTGTTTCTCTTTGTTACTTGGTGTCAGTGTTTGTCTTTGTTACTTCATGTCAGTGTATGTCTGTGATACTGGGTGTCAGTGTATGTCTTTGTTACTTGGTGTCAGTGTTTGTCTTTGTAACTTTGTGTCAGTGTTTGTCTTTGTTACTTCGTGTCAGTGTATGTCTGTGTTACTGGGTGGCAGTGTATGTCTTTGCTACTTGGTGTCAGTGTTTGTCTTTGTTACTTGGTGTCAGTGTTTGTCTTTGTTACTGGGTGTCAGTGTATGTCTTTGTTAATTGGTGTCAGTGTATGTCTTTGTTAATTGGTATCAGTGTGTGTCTGTGTTACTTGGTGTCAGTGTATGTCTTTGTTACTTGGTGTCAGTGTGTGTCTTTGTCAATGGGTGTCAGTGTATGTCTGTGTTACTTGGTGTCAGTGTGTTTCTGTGATACTTGGTTTCAGTGTGTGTCTTTGTTACTGGGTGTCAGTGTATGTCTTTGTTACTTGGTGTCAGTGTATGTCTGTGTTACTTGTTGTCAGTGTATGTCTTTGTTACTTGGTGTCAGTGTGTGTCTGTGTTACTTGGTGTCAGTGTATGTCTTTGTCACTTGGTGTCAGTGCGTGTCTATGATACTGGGTGTCAGTGTTTGTTTTTGTTACTTGGTGTCAGTGTTTGTCTTTGTTACTGGGTGTCAGTGTATGTCTGTGTTACTGGGTGTCTGTGTTTGTCTTTGTTACTTGGTATCAGTGAATGTCTTTGTTACTTGGTGTCAGTGTGTGTCTGTGTTACGTGGTGTCAGTGTTTGTCTTTGTTACTTGGTGTCAGTGTGTGTCTTTGTTACTTGGTGTAAGTGTATGTTTTTGATACTTGGTGTCAGTGTATGTCTTTGTTACTTCGTGTAAGTGTATGTCTTGGTTACTTGGTGACAGTGTTTGTCTTTGTTACTTCGTGTCAGTGTATGTCTGTGTGACTGGGTGTCAGTGTATGTCTTTGTTAGTTGGTGTCAGTGTTTGTCTTTGTTACTTGGTGTCAGTGTTTGTCTTTGTTAATTCGTGTCAGTGTATGTCTGTGATACTGGGTGTCAGTGTATGTCTTTGTTACTTGGTGTCAGTGTATGTCTTTGTTACTGGGTGTAAGTGTATGTCTTTGTTATTTGCTGTAAGTGTATGTCTTTGTGACTTGGTGTAAGTGTGTGTCTTTGTTACTTGGTCTCAGTGTATGTCTTTGTTACTTGGTGTAAGTGTATGTCTTTGTGACTTGGCGTAAGAGTGTGTCTTTGTTACTAGGTGTCAGTGTATGTCTGTGTTACTGGGTGTCATAGTGTGTCTTTGTTACTTGGTGTAAGTGTGTGTCTGTGTTACTGTGTGTCAGTGTGTTTCTTTGTTACTTCGTGTCAGTGTATCTCTGTGTTACTGTGTGTAAGTGTGTGTCTTTGTTACTTCGTGTCAGTGTGTGTCTGTGTTACTTGGTGTCAGTGTTTGTATCTGTTTTTTGGTGTCAGTGTATGTCTTTGTTAATTGGTGTCAGTGAGTGTCTGTGTTACTGGGTGTCAGTGCTTGTCTTTGTTACTTGGTGTCAGTGTTTGTCTTTGTTACTTGGTGTCAGTGTTTGTCTTTGTTACTTCGTGTCAGTGTATGTCTGTGTTACTGGGTGTCAGTGCATGTCTTTGTTACTTGGTGTCAGTGTTTGTCTCAGCTACTTCGTGTCAGTGTATGTCTGTGATACTGGGTGTCAGTGTATGTCTTTTTCACATCGTGTCAGTGTATGTCTGTGATACTGGGTGTCAGTGTATTTCTTTGTTACTTGGTGTCAGTGTTTGTCTTTGCTACTTGGTGTCAGTGTTTGTCTTTGTCACTTCATGTCAGTGTATGCCTGTGATACTGGGTGTCAGTGTCTGTCTTTGTTACTTGGTGTCAGTGTTTGTCTTTGCTACTTGGTGTCAGTGTTTGTCTTTGTCACTTCATGTCAGTGTATGCCTGTGATACTGGGTCTCAGTGTCTGTCTTTGTTACTTGGTGTCAGTGTTTGTCTTTGTTACTTGGTGTCAGTGTTTGTCTTTGTTACTTCGTGTCAGTGCATGTCTGTGTAACTGGGTGTCAGTGTATGTCTTTGTTACTTGGTGTCAGTGTATGTCTTTGTTACTTGGTGTCAGTGTTTGTCTTTGTTACTTCGTGCCAGTATATGTCTGCGATACTGGGTGTCAGTGTATGTCTTTTTACTTGGTGTCAGTGTTTGTCTTTGTTACTTGGTGTCAGTGTTTGTCTTTGTTACTTGGTGTCAGTGTATGTCTTTGTTAACTGGTGTCAGTGTATGTCTTTGTTACTTGGTGTCAGTGAGTGTCTGTTTTACTGGGTGTCAGTGGATGTCTTTGTTACTTGGTGTCAGTGTTTGTCTTTGTAACTTTGTGTCAGTGTTTGTCTTTGTTACTTCGTGTCAGTTTATGTCTGTGTTACTGGGTGGCAGTGTATGTCTTTGTTACTTGGTGTCAGTGTTTGTCTTTGTTACTTGGTGTCAGTGTTTGTCTTTGTTACTGGGTGTCAGTGTATGTCTTTGTTAATTGTTGTCAGTGTATGTCTTTGTTAATTGGTATCAGTGTGTGTCTGTGTTACTTGGTGTCAGTGTATGTCTTTGTTACTTGGTGTCAGTGCAAGTCTCTGTTAATTGGTATCAGTGTATGTCTGTCTTACTTGGTGTCAGTGTATGTCTTTGTTACTTGGTGTCAGTGTGTGCCTGTGTTACTTGGTGTCAGTGTATGTCTTTGTTACTCGGTGTCAGTGCGTTTCCCTGTTCCTGGGTGTCAGTGTTTTTCTTTGTTACTTGTTGTGTGTGTGTCTGTGTTACTTGGTGTCAGTGTATGTCTTTGTTACTCGGTGTCAGTGCGTGTCCCTGTTCCTTGGTGTCAGTGTTTGTCTTTGTTAGTTGGTGTCAGTGTTTGTCTGTGTTACCTGGTGTCAGTTTATGTCTTTGTTACTGGGTGTCAGTGTATGTCTTTGTTACTTGGTGTCAGTGTGTGTCTTTGTTACTGGGTGTCAGTGTATGTCTTTTTTATTTGGTGTCAGTGTCTGTCTTTGTTACTTGGTGTCAGTGTGTGTCTTTGTTACTGGGTGTCAGTGTATGTCTTTGTTACTTGGTGTCAGTGTATGTCTTTGTTACTTGGTGTCAGTGTTTGTCTTTGTTACTTCGTGCCAGTATATGTCTGTGATACTGGGTGTCAGTGTATGTCTTTTTACTTGGTGTCAGTGTTTGTCTTTGTTACTTGGTGTCAGTGTTTGTCTTTGTTACTTCGTGTCAGTGTATGTCTGTGATACTGGGTGTCAGTGTATGTCTTTGTTACTTGGTGTCAGTGTTTGTCTTTGTAACTTTGTGTCAGTGTTTGTCTTTGTTACTTCGTGTCAGTTTATGTCTGTGTTACTGGGTGGCAGTGTATGTCTTTGTTACTTGGTGTCAGTGTTTGTCTTTGTTACTTCGTGTCAGTGTATGTCTGTGATACTGGGTGTCAGTGTATGTCTTTGTTACTTGGTGTCAGTGTTTGTCTTTGTAACTTTGTGTCAGTGTTTGTCTTTGTTACTTCGTGTCAGTTTATGTCTGTGTTACTGGGTGGCAGTGTATGTCTTTGTTACTTGGTGTCAGTGTTTGTCTTTGTTACTTGGTGTCAGTGTTTGTCTTTGTTACTGGGTGTCAGTGTATGTCTTTGTTAATTGTTGTCAGTGTATGTCTTTGTTAATTGGTATCAGTGTGTGTCTGTGTTACTTGGTGTCAGTGTATGTCTTTGTTACTTGGTGTCAGTGCATGTCTCTGTTAATTGGTATCAGTGTATGTCTGTGTTACTTGGTGTCAGTGTATGTCTTTGTTACTTGGTGTCAGTGTGTGCCTGTGTTACTTGGTGTCAGTGTCTGTCTTCGTTACTCGGTGTCAGTGCGTGTCCCTGTTCCTGGGTGTCAGTGTTTTTCTTTGTTACTTGGTGTCAGTGTGTGTCTGTGTTACTTGGTGTCAGTGTATGTCTTTGTTACTCGGTGTCAGTGCGTGTCCCTGTTCCTTGGTGTCAGTGTTTGTCTTTGTTAGTTGGTGTCAGTGTTTGTCTGTGTTACCTGTTGTCAATTTATGTCTTTGTTACTGGGTGTCAGTGTATCTCTTTGTTACTTGGTGTCAGTGTGTGTCTTTGTTACTTGGTGTCAGTGTATGTCTGTTTTACTTGGTGTCAGTGTATGTCTTTGTTACTTGGTGTCAGTGTGTGTCTTTGTTACTGGGTGTCAGTGTATGTCTGTGTTACTTAGTGTCAGTGTATGTCTTTGTTACTTGGTGTCAGTGTGTGTCTTTGTCACTGGGTGTCAGTGTATGTCTGTGTTACTTGGTGTCATTGTGTTTCAGTGATACTTGGTTTCAGTGTGTGTCTTTGTTACTGGGTGTCAGTGTATGTCTTTGTTACTTGGTGTCAGTGTATGATTGTGTTACTTGTTGTCAGTGTATGTCTTTGTTACTTGGTGTCAGTGTGTGTCTGTGTTACTTGGTGTCAGTGTATGTCTTTGTTACTTCGTGTCAGTGTTTGTCTTTGTTACTTGGTGTAAGTGTATGTCTTTGTTACTTGGTGCCAGTGTCTGTCTGTGTTAGTGGGTGGCAGTGCATGTCTTTGTTATTCGGTGTCAGTGTTTGTCTTTGTTAACTGGCGTCAGTGTATGTCTTTGTTGTTTGGTGTCAGTGAGTGTCTGTGTAACTGGTTGTCAGTGTATGTCTTTGTCACTTGGTGTCAGTGCGTGTCTATGATACTGGGTGTCAGTGTTTGTTTTTGTTACTTGGTGTCAGTGTTTGTCTTTGTTACTGGGTGTCAGTGCATGTCTGTGTTACTGGGTGTCAGTGCTTGTCTTTGTTACTTGGTGTAAGTGTGTGTCTTTGTTACTTCGTGTCAGTGTGTGTCTGTGTTACTTGGTGTCAGTGTTTGTATCTGTTTTTTGGTGTCAGTGTATGTCTTTGTTAATTGGTGTCAGTGAGTGTCTGTGTTACTGGGTGTCAGTGCTTGTCTTTGTTACTTGGTGTCAGTGTTTGTCTTTGTTACTTGGTGTCAGTGTTTGTCTTTGTTACTTCGTGTCAGTGTATGTCTGTGTTACTGGGTGTCAGTGCATGTCTTTGTTACTTGGTGTCAGTGTTTGTCTCAGCTACTTCGTGTCAGTGTATGTCTGTGATACTGGGTGTCAGTGTATGTCTTTTTCACATCGTGTCAGTGTATGTCTGTGATACTGGGTGTCAGTGTATTTCTTTGTTACTTGGTGTCAGTGTTTGTCTTTGCTACTTGGTGTCAGTGTTTGTCTTTGTCACTTCATGTCAGTGTATGCCTGTGATACTGGGTGTCAGTGTCTGTCTTTGTTACTTGGTGTCAGTGTTTGTCTTTGCTACTTGGTGTCAGTGTTTGTCTTTGTCACTTCATGTCAGTGTATGCCTGTGATACTGGGTGTCAGTGTCTGTCTTTGTTACTTGGTGTCAGTGTTTGTCTTTGTTACTTCCTGTCAGTGTATGTCTGTGTAACTGGGTGTCAGTGTATGTCTTTGTTACTTGGTGTCAGTGTATGTCTTTGTTACTTGGTGTCAGTTTTTGTCTTTGTTACTTCGTGCCAGTATATGTCTGTGATACTGGGTGTCAGTGTATGTCTTTTTACTTGGTGTCAGTGTTTGTCTTTGTTACTTGGTGTCAGTGTTTGTCTTTGTTACTTGGTGTCAGTGTATGTCTTTGTTAACTGGTGTCAGTGTATGTCTTTGTTACTTGGTGTCAGTGAGTGTCTGTTTTACTGGGTGTCAGTGGATGTCTTTGTTACTTGGTGTCAGTGTTTGTCTTTGTAACTTTGTGTCAGTGTTTGTCTTTGTTACTTCGTGTCAGTTTATGTCTGTGTTACTGGGTGGCAGTGTATGTCTTTGTTACTTGGTGTCAGTGTTTGTCTTTGTTACTTGGTGTCAGTGTTTGTCTTTGTTACTGGGTGTCAGTGTATGTCTTTGTTAATTGTTGTCAGTGTATGTCTTTGTTAATTGGTATCAGTGTGTGTCTGTGTTACTTGGTGTCAGTGTATGTCTTTGTTACTTGGTGTCAGTGCATGTCTCTGTTAATTGGTATCAGTGTATGTCTGTGTTACTTGGTGTCAGTGTATGTCTTTGTTACTTGGTGTCAGTGTGTGCCTGTGTTACTTGGTGTCAGTGTATGTCTTTGTTACTCGGTGTCAGTGCGTGTCCCTGTTCCTGGGTGTCAGTGTTTTTCTTTGTTACTTGGTGTCAGTGTGTGTCTGTGTTACTTGGTGTCAGTGTATGTCTTTGTTACTCGGTGTCAGTGCGTGTCCCTGTTCCTTGGTGTCAATGTTTGTCTTTGTTAGTTGGTGTCAGTGTTTGTCTGTGTTAACTGGTGTCAGTTTATGTCTTTGTTACTGGGTGTCAGTGTATGTCTTTGTTACTTGGTGTCAGTGTGTGTCTTTGTTACTGGGTGTCAGTGTATGTCTGTTTTACTTGGTGTCAGTGTATGTCTTTGTTACTTGGTGTCAGTGTGTGTCTTTGTTACTGGGTGTCAGTGTATGTCTTTGTTACTTGGTGTCAGTGTATGTCTTTGTTACTTGGTGTCAGTGTTTGTCTTTGTTACTTCGTGCCAGTATATGTCTGTGATACTGGGTTTCAGTGTATGTCTTTTTACTTGGTGTCAATGTTTGTCTTTGTTACTTGGTGTCAGTGTTTGTCTTTGTTACTTCGTGTCATTGTATGTCTGTGATACTGGGTGTCAGTGTATGTCTTTGTTACTTGGTGTCAGTGCTTGTCTTTGTAACTTTGTGTCAGTGTTTGTCTTTGTTACTTCGTGTCAGTTTATGTCTGTGTTACTGGGTGGCAGTGTATGTCTTTGTTACTTGGTGTCAGTGTTTGTCTTTGTTACTTGGTGTCAGTGTTTGTCTTTGTTACTGGGTGTCAGTGTATGTCTTTGTTAATTGTTGTCAGTGTATGTCTTTGTTAATTGGTATCAGTGTGTGTCTGTGTTACTTGGTGTCAGTGTATGTCTTTGTTACTTGGTGTCAGTGCATGTCTCTGTTAATTGGTATCAGTGTATGTCTGTGTTACTTGGTGTCAGTGTATGTCTTTGTTACTTGGTGTCAGTGTGTGCCTGTGTTACTTGGTGTCAGTGTATGTCTTTGTTACTCGGTGTCAGTGCGTGTCCCTGTTCCTGGGTGTCAGTGTTTTTCTTTGTTACTTGGTGTCAGTGTGTGTCTGTGTTACTTGGTGTCAGTGTATGTCTTTGTTACTCGGTGTCAGTGCGTGTCCCTGTTCCTTGGTGTCAGTGTTTGTCTTTGTTAGTTGGTGTCAGTGTTTGTCTGTGTTACCTGTTGTCAGTTTATGTCTTTGTTACTGGGTGTCAGTGTATGTCTTTGTTACTTGGTGTCAGTGTGTGTCTTTGTTACTTGGTGTCAGTGTATGTCTGTTTTACTTGGTGTCAATGTATGTCTTTGTTACTTGGTGTCAGTGTGTGTCTTTGTTACTGGGTGTCAGTGTATGTCTGTGTTACTTAGTGTCAGTGTATGTCTTTGTTACTTGGTGTCAGTGTGTGTCTTTGTCACTGGGTGTCAGTGTATGTCTGTGTTACTTGGTGTCATTGTGTTTCTGTGATACTTGGTTTCAGTGTGTGTCTTTGTTACTGGGTGTCAGTGTATGTCTTTGTTACTTGGTGTCAGTGTATGATTGTGTTACTTGTTGTCAGTGTATGTCTTTGTTACTTGGTGTCAGTGTGTGTCTGTGTTACTTGGTGTCAGTGTATGTCTTTGTTACTTCGTGTCAGTGTTTGTCTTTGTTACTTGGTGTAAGTGTATGTCTTTGTTACTTGGTGCCAGTGTCTGTCTGTGTTAGTGGGTGGCAGTGCATGTCTTTGTTATTCGGTGTCAGTGTTTGTCTTTGTTAACTGGTGTCAGTGTATGTCTTTGTTTTTTGGTGTCAGTGAGTGTCTGTGTAACTGGGTGTCAGTGTATGTCTTTGTCACTTGGTGTCAGTGCGTGTCTATGATACTGGGTGTCAGTGTTTGTTTTTGTTACTTGGTGTCAGTGTTTGTCTTTGTTACTGGGTGTCAGTGCATGTCTATGTTACTGGGTGTCAGTGCTTGTCTTTGTTACTTGGTGTCAGTGTGTGTCTTTGATACTTGGTGTCAGTGTACGTCTTTGTTACTTGGTGTAAGTATATGTCTTTGTTACTTGGTGTCAGTGCGTGTCTGTGTTACTGTGTGTCAGTGTTTGTCTTTGTTACTTGATGTCAGTGTTTGTCTTGGTTACTTGGTGTCAGTGCGTGTCTGTGTTACTGGGTGTCAGTGTTTGTCTTTGTTACTTGGTGTCAGTGTTTGTCTTTGTTACTTCGTGTCAGTGTATGTCTGTGCTACTGGGTGCCAGTGTATGTCTTTGTTACTTGGTGTCAGTGTTTGTCTTTGTAACTTGGTGTCAGTGTTTGTCTTTGTTACTTCGTGTCAGTGTATCTCTGTGTTACTCGGTGGCAGTGTATGTCTTTGTTACTTGGTGTCAGTGTTTGTCTTTGTTAATTGGTGTCAGTGTATGTCTTTGTTAATTGGTGTCAGTGTTTGTCTTTGTTACTTCGTGTCAGTGTATGTCTGTGCTACTGGGTGCCAGTGTATGTCTTTGTTACTTGGTGTCAGTGTTTGTCTTTGTAACTTGGTGTCAGTGTTTGTCTTTGTTACTTCGTGTCAGTGTATCTCTGTGTTACTCGGTGGCAGTGTATGTCTTTGTTACTTGGTGTCAGTGTTTGTCTTTGTTACTTCGTGTCAGTGTATGTCTGTGATACTGGGTGTCAGTGTATGTCTTTGTTACTTGGTGTCAGTGTTTGTCTTTGTAACTTTGTGTCAGTGTTTGTCTTTGTTACTTCGTGTCAGTTTATGTCTGTGTTACTGGGTGTCAGTGTATGTCTTTTTCACATCGTGTCAGTGTATGTCTGTGATACTGGGTGTCAGTGTATTTCTTTGTTACTTGGTGTCAGTGTTTGTCTTTGCTACTTGGTGTCAGTGTTTGTCTTTGTCACTTCATGTCAGTGTATGCCTGTGATACTGGGTGTCAGTGTCTGTCTTTGTTACTTGGTGTCAGTGTTTGTCTTTGCTACTTGGTGTCAGTGTGTGTCTGTGTTACTTGGTGTCAGTGTATGTCTTTGTTACTCGGTGTCAGTGCGTGTCCCTGTTCCTTGGTTTCAGTGTTTGTCTTTGTTAGTTGGTGTCAGTGTTTGTCTGTGTTACCTGTTGTCAGTTTATGTCTTTGTTACTGGGTGTCAGTGTATGTCTTTGTTACTTGGTGTCAGTGTGTGTCTTTGTTACTTGGTGTCAGTGTATGTCTGTTTTACTTGGTGTCAGTGTATGTCTTTGTTACTTGGTGTCAGTGTGTGTCTTTGTTACTGGGTGTCAATGTATGTCTGTGTTACTTAGTGTCAGTGTATGTCTTTGTTACTTGGTGTCAGTGTGTGTCTTTGTCACTGGGTGTCAGTGTATGTCTGTGTTACTTGGTGTCAATGTGTTTCTGTGATACTTGGTTTCAGTGTGTGTCTTTGTTACTGGGTGTCAGTGTATGTCTTTGTTACTTGGTGTCAGTGTATGATTGTGTTACTTGTTGTCAGTGTATGTCTTTGTTACTTGGTGTCAGTGTGTGTCTGTGTTACTTGGTGTCAGTGTATGTCTTTGTTACTTCGTGTCAGTGTTTGTCTTTGTTACTTGGTGTAAGTGTATGTCTTTGTTACTTGGTGCCAGTGTCTGTCTGTGTTAGTGGGTGGCAGTGCATGTCTTTGTTATTCGGTGTCAGTGTTTGTCTTTGTTAACTGGTGTCAGTGTATGTCTTTGTTTTTTGGTGTCAGTGAGTGTCTGTGTAACCTGGTGTCAGTGTATGTCTTTGTCACTTGGTGTCAGTGCGTGTCTATGATACTGGGTGTCAGTGTTTGTTTTTGTTACTTGGTGTCAGTGTTTGTCTTTGTTACTGGGTGTCAGTGCATGTCTGTGTTACTGGGTGTCAGTGCTTGTCTTTGTTACTTGGTGTCAGTGTGTGTCTTTGTTACTTGGTGTCAGTGTATGCCTTTGTTACTTGGTGTCAGTGTTTGTCTTTGTTACTTGGTGTCAGTGTATGCCTTTGTTACTTGGTGTCAGTGTTTGTCTTTGTTAATTGTTGTCAGTGTATGTCTTTGTTAATTGGTATCAGTGTGTGTCTGTGTTACTTGGTGTCAGTGTATGTCTTTGTTACTTGGTGTCAGTGCATGTCTCTGTTAATTGGTATCAGTGTATGTCTGTCTTACTTGGTGTCAGTGTATGTCTTTGTTACTTGGTGTCAGTGTGTGCCTGTGTTACTTGGTGTCAGTGTATGTCTTTGTTACTCGGTGTCAGTGCGTGTCCCTGTTCCTGGGTGTCAGTGTTTTTCTTTGTTACTTGTTGTCAGTGTGTGTCTGTGTTACTTGGTGTCAGTGTATGTCTTTGTTACTCGGTGTCAGTGCGTGTCCCTGTTCCTTGGTGTCAGTGTTTGTCTTTGTTAGTTGGTGTCAGTGTTTGTCTGTGTTACCTGTTGTCAGTTTATGTCTTTGTTACTGGGTGTCAGTGTATGTCTTTGTTACTTGGTGTCAGTGTGTGTCTTTGTTACTTGGTGTCAGTGTATGTCTGTTTTACTTGGTGTCAGTGTATGTCTTTGTTACTTGGTGTCAGTGTGTGTCTTTGTTACTGGGTGTCAGTGTATGTCTGTGTTACTTAGTGTCAGTGTATGTCTTTGTTACTTGGTGTCAGTGTGTGTCTTTGTCACTGGGTGTCAGTGTATGTCTGTGTTACTTGGTGTCATTGTGTTTCTGTGATACTTGGTTTCAGTGTGTGTCTTTGTTACTGGGTGTCAGTGTATGTCTTTGTTACTTGGTGTCAGTGTATGATTGTGTTACTTGTTGTCAGTGTATGTCTTTGTTACTTGGTGTCAGTGTGTGTCTGTGTTACTTGGTGTCAGTGTATGTCTTTGTTACTTCGTGTCAGTGTTTGTCTTTGTTACTTGGTGTAAGTGTATGTCTTTGTTACTTGGTGCCAGTGTCTGTCTGTGTTAGTGGGTGGCAGTGCATGTCTGTGTTACTGGGTGTCAGTGCTTGTCTTTGTTACTTGGTGTCAGTGTTTGTCTTTGTTAACTGGTGTCAGTGTATGTCTTTGTTTTTTGGTGTCAGTGAGTGTCTGTGTAACCTGGTGTCAGTGTATGTCTTTGTCACTTGGTGTCAGTGCGTGTCTATGATACTGGGTGTCAGTGTTTGTTTTTGTTACTTGGTGTCAGTGTTTGTCTTTGTTACTGGGTGTCAGTGCATGTCTGTGTTACTGGGTGTCAGTGCTTGTCTTTGTTACTTGGTGTCAGTGTGTGTCTTTGTTACTTGGTGTCAGTGTACGTCTTTGTTACTTGGTGTAAGTATATGTCTTTGTTACTTGGTGTCAGTGCGTGTCTGTGTTACTGGGTGTCAGTGTTTGTCTTTGTTACTTGATGTCAGTGTTTGTCTTGGTTACTTGGTGTCAGTGCGTGTCTGTGTTACTGGGTGTCAGTGTTTGTCTTTGTTACTTGGTGTCAGTGTTTGTCTTTGTTACTTCGTGTCAGTGTATGTCTGTGCTACTGGGTGCCAGTGTATGTCTTTGTTACTTGGTGTCAGTGTTTGTCTTTGTAACTTGGTGTCAGTGTTTGTCTTTGTTACTTCGTGTCAGTGTATCTCTGTGTTACTCGGTGGCAGTGTATGTCTTTGTTACTTGGTGTCAGTGTTTGTCTTTGTTAATTGGTGTCAGTGTATGTCTTTGTTAATTGGTGTCAGTGTTTGTCTTTGTTACTTCGTGTCAGTGTGTGTCTGTGCTACTGGGTGCCAGTGTATGTCTTTGTTACTTGGTGTCAGTGTTTGTCTTTGTAACTTGGTGTCAGTGTTTGTCTTTGTTACTTCGTGTCAGTGTATCTCTGTGTTACTCGGTGGCAGTGTATGTCTTTGTTACTTGGTGTCAGTGTTTGTCTTTGTTAATTGGTGTCAGTGTATGTCTTTGTTAATTGGTATCAGTGTATGTCTGTGTTACTTGGTGTTAGTGTCTGTCTTTGTTACTTGGTGTCAGTGTGTGTCTGTGTTACTTGGTGTCAGTGTATGTCTATGATACTGGGTGTCAGTGTTTGCTTTTGTTACTTGGTGTCAGTGTTTGTCTTTGTTACTGTGTGTCAGTGCATGTCTGTGTTACTGGGTGTCAGTGCTTGTCTTTGTTACTTGGTGTCAGTGTGTGTCTTTGTTACTTGGTGTCAGTGTACGTCTTTGTTACTTGGTGTAAGTATATGTCTTTGTTACTTGGTGTCAGTGCGTGTCTGTGTTACTGGGTGTCAGTGTTTGTCTTTGTTACTTGATGTCAGTGTTTTTCTTGGTTACTTGGTGTCAGTGCGTGTCTGTGTTACTGGGTGTCAGTGTTTGTCTTTGTTACTTGGTGTCAGTGTTTGTCTTTGTTACTTCCTGTCAGTGTATGTCTGTGCTACTGGGTGCCATTGTATGTCTTTGTTACTTGGTGTCAGTGTTTGCCTTAGTAACTTGTTGTCAGTGTTTGTCTTTGTTACTTCGTGTCAGTGTATCTCTGTGTTACTCGGTGGCAGTGTCTGTCTTTGTTACTTGGTGTCAGTGTGTGTCTGTGTTACTTGGTGTCAGTGTATGTCTTTGTTACTCGGTGTCAGTGCGTGTCCCTGTTCCTGGGTGTCAGTGTTTGTCTTTGTTACTTGGTGTCAGTGTGTGTCTGTGTTACTTGTTGTCAGTGTATGTCTTTGTTACTTGGTGTCAGTGTCTGTCTTTGTTACTGGGTGTCAGTGCATGTCTGTTTTACTTGGTGTCAGTGTATCTCTTTGTTACTTGGTGTCAGTGTATGTCTTTGTTACTTGGTGCCAGTGTCTGTCTGTGTTAGTGGGTGGCAGTGCATGTCTTTGTTATTTGGTGTAGGTGTATGTCTTTGTGACTTGGTGTCAGTGTATGTGTGTGTTTCTTGGTGTCAGTGTATGTCTTTGTTACTTGGTGTCAGTGTATGTCTTTGTTAACTGGTGTCAGTGTATGTCTTTGTTTTTTGGTGTCAGTGAGTGTCTGTGTAACTGGCTGTCAGTGTATGTCTTTGTCACTTGGTGTCAGTGCGTGTCTATGATACTGGGTGTCAGTGTTTGTTTTTGTTACTTGGTGTCAGTGTTTGTCTTTGTTACTGGGTGTCAGTGCATGTCTGTGTTACTGGGTGTCAGTGCTTGTCTTTGTTACTTGGTGTCAGTGTGTGTCTTTGTTACTTGGTGTCAGTGTACGTCTTTGTTACTTGGTGTAAGTATATGTCTTTGTTACTTGGTGTCAGTGCGTGTCTGTGTTACTGGGTGTCAGTGTTTGTCTTTGTTACTTGATGTCAGTGTTTGTCTTGGTTACTTGGTGTCAGTGCGTGTCTGTGTTACTGGGTGTCAGTGTTTGTCTTTGTTACTTGGTGTCAGTGTTTGTCTTTGTTACTTCGTGTCAGTGTATGTCTGTGCTACTGGGTGCCAGTGTATGTCTTTGTTACTTGGTGTCAGTGTTTGTCTTTGTAACTTGGTGTCAGTGTTTGTCTTTGTTACTTCGTGTCAGTGTATCTCTGTGTTACTCGGTGGCAGTGTATGTCTTTGTTACTTGGTGTCAGTGTTTGTCTTTGTTAATTGGTGTCAGTGCATGTCTTTGTTAATTGGTGTCAGTGTATGTCTTTGTTAATTGGTGTCAGTGTATGTCTGTGTTACTTGGTGTCAGTGTCTGTCTTTGTTACTTGGAGTCAGTGTGTGTCTGTGTTACTTGGTGTCAGTGTATGTCTTTGTTACTCGGTGTCAGTGCGTGTCCCTGTTCCTGGGTGTCAGTGTTTGTCTTTGTTACTTGGTGTCAGTGTGTGTCTGTGTTAATTGTTGTCAGCGTATGTCTTTGTTACTGGGTGTCAGTGTATGTCTGTGTTACTTGATGTCAGTGCGTGTCTGTGATACTTGGTTTCAGTGTGTGTCTTTGTTACTGGGTGTCAGTGTATGTCTTTGTTACTTGGTGTCAGTGTATGTCTGTGTTACTTGTTGTCAGTGTATGTCTTTGTTACTTGGTGTCAGTGTGTGTCTGTGTTACTTGGTGTCAGTGTATGTCTTTGTTACTTCGTGTCAGTGTATGTCTTTGTTACTTGGTGTAAGTGTATGTCTTTGTTACTTGGTGCCAGTTTCTGTCTGTGTTAGTGGGTGGCAGTGCATGTCTTTGTTATTTGGTGTAGTTGTATGTCTTTGTGACTTGGTGTCAGTGTATGTGTGTGTTTCTTGGTGTCAGTGTATGTCTTTGTTACTTGGTGTCAGTGTATGTCTTTGTTAACTGGTGTCAGTGTATGTCTTTGTTACTTGGTGTCAGTGAGTGTCTGTGTTACTGCGTGTCAGTGTTTGTCTTTGTTACTTGGTGTCAGTGCGTGTCTATGTTACTGGGTGTCAGTGTTTGTTTTTGTTACTTGGTGTCAGTGTTTGTCTTTGTTACTGGCTGTCAGTGCATGTCTGTGTTACTGGGTGTCAGTGTTTGTCTTTGCTGCTTGGTATCAGTGAATGTCTTTGTTACTTGGTGTCAGTGTGTGTCTGTGTTACGTGGTGTCAGTGTTTGTCTTTGTTACTTGGTGTCAGTGTGTGTCTTTGTTACTTGGTGTCAGTGTCTGTCTTTGTTACTTGGTGTAAGTATATGTCTTTGTTACTTGGTGTCAGTGCGTGTCTGTGATACTGGGTGTCAGTGTATGCCTTTGTTACTTGGTGTCAGTGTATGTCTTTATTACTTCGTGTCAGTGCATGTCTGTGATACTTGGTGTCAGTGTATGTCGTTTTACTTGATGTCAGTGTTTGACTTTGCTACTTGGTGTCAGTGTTTGTCTTTGTTACTTCGTGTCAGTGTGTGTCTTTGTTACTTGGTGTCATTGTTTGTCTTTGTTACTTGGTGTCAGTGTGTGTCTGTGTTCCTGGGTGTCAGTCTTTGTCTTTGTTACTTGGTGTCAGTGTGTGTCTTTGTTACTTCGTGTCAGTGTGTGTCTTTGTTACTTGGTGTCAGTGTTTGTCTTTGTTACTTGGTGTCATTGTGTGTCTGTGTTCCTGGGTGTCAGTCTTTGTCTTTGTTACTTGGTGTCAGTGTGTGTCTGTGTTACTTGGTGTCAGTATATGTCTTTGTTACTGGGTGTCAGTGTATGTCTTTGTTACTGGGTGTCAGTGTCTGTCTGTTTTACTTGGTGTCAGTGTATGTCTTTGTTACTTGGTGTCAGTGTGTGTCTTTGTTACTGGGTGACAGTGTATGTCTGTGTTACTTGGTGTCAGTGTATGTCTTTGTTACTGGGTGTCAGTGTATGTCTTTGTTACTTGGTGTCAGTGTATGTCTTTGTTACTTGGTGTCACTGTGTGTCTTTGTCACTGGGTGTCAGTGTATGTCTGTGTTACTTTGTGTCAGTGTGTGTCTGTGTTACTTGGTGTCAGTGTGTGTCTCTGTTACTTGGTGTCAGTGTATGTCTTTGTTACTTGGTGTCAGTGTGTGTCTGTGTTACTTGGTGTCAGTGTATGTCTTTGTTACTTGGTGCCAGTGTCTGTCTGTGTTAGTGGGTGGCAGTGCATGTCTTTGTTATTTGGTGTAGGTGTATGTCTTTGTGACTTCGTGTCAGTGTATGTATGTGTTTCGTGGTGTCAGTGTATGTGTTTGTTACTTGATGCAAGTGTATGTCTTTGTTAACTGGTGTCAGTGTATGTCGTTTGTTACTTGGTGTCAGTGAGTGTCTGTGTTACTGGGTGTCAGTGTATGTCTTTGTTACTTGGTGTCAGTGCGTGTCTATGTTACTGGGTGTCAGTGTTTCATTTTGTTACTTGGTATCAGTGAATGTCTTTGTTACTTGGTGTCAGTGTGTGCCTGTGTTACTTGGTGTCAGTGTTTGTCTTTGTTACTTGGTGTCAGTGTGTGTCTTTGTTACTTGGTGTCAGTGTGTGTCTTTGCTACTTGGTGTAAGTATATGTCTTTGTTACTTGGTGTCAGTGCGTGTCTGTGTCACTGGGTGTCAGTGTTTGTCTTTGTTACTTGGTGTCAGTGTTTGTCTTTGTTACTACGTTTCAGTGTATGTCTGTGATACTGGGTGTCAGTGTATGTCTTTGTTACTTGGTGTCAGTGTATGTCTTTACTACTTCGTGTCAGTGCATGTATGTGATACTGGGTGTCAGTGCATGTCTTTTTACTTGGTGTCAGTGTTTGTCTTTGTTACTTGGTGTCAGTGTGTGTCTGTGTTACTTGGTGTCAGTGTATGCCTTTGTTACTTGGTGTCAGTGTTTGTCTTTGTTACTTGGTGTCAGTGTATGTCTGTGATACTGCGTGTCAGAGTATGTCATTGTTACTTGGTGTCAGCCTTTCTCTTTGTTACTTGGTGTCAGTGTGTGTCTGTGTTACGTGGTGTCAGTGTATGTCTTTGTTACTCGGTGTCAGTGCGTGTCTGTGTTCCTGGGTGTCAGTGTTTGTCTTTGTTACTTGGTGTCAGTGTGTGTCTGTGTTACTTGGTGTCAGTGTAT
The DNA here is from genome assembly GCF_036365525.1 of Heterodontus francisci. Taxonomy (NCBI): domain Eukaryota; kingdom Metazoa; phylum Chordata; class Chondrichthyes; order Heterodontiformes; family Heterodontidae; genus Heterodontus; species Heterodontus francisci. Next base: position 3,897,993 of record NW_027142006.1, read on the forward strand.
ATCTTTGTTACTGGGTGTCAGTGTATGTCTTTGTTACTGGGTGTCAGTGTTTGTCTTTGTTACTGGGTGTCAGTGTATGTCTGTTTTATTTGGAGTCGGTGTACGTCTTTGTTACTTGGTGTCAGTGTGTGTCTTTGTTACTGGGTATCAGTGTATGTCTGTGTTACCTGGTGTCAGTGTATGTCTTTGTTACTGGGTGTCAGTGTATGTCTTTGTTACTTGGTGTCAGTGCATGTCTTTGTTACTTATTGTCGCTGTGTGTCTTTGTCACTGGGTGTCAGTGCATGTCTGTGTTACTTGGTGTCAGTGTGTGTCTGTGTTACTTGGTTTCAGTGTGTGTCTTTGTTACTGGGTGTCAGTGTATGTCTTTGTTACTTGGTGTCAGTGTATGTCTGCGTTACTTGTTGTCAGTGTATGTCTTTGTTACTTGGTGTCAGTGTGTGTCTGTGTTACTTGATGTCAGTGTATGTCTTTGTTACTTGGTGTCAGTGTATGTCTTTGATAATTGGTGTAAGTGTGTGTCTTTGTTACTTGGTGTAAGTGTATGTCTTTGTTACTTGGTGTCAGTGTATGTCTGTGTTACTTGGTTTCAGTGCATGTCTTTGTTAATTGGTGTCAGTGTATGCCCTTGTTAATTGGTGTCAGTGTATGTCTGTGTTAACTAGTGTCAGTGTATGTCTTTGTTACTTGGTGTCAGTGAGTGTCTGTGTTACTGGGTGTCAGTGTATGTCTTTGTTACTTGGTGTGAGTGCGTGTGTATGTTACTGGGTGTCAGTGTTTGTTTTTGTTACTTGGTGTCAGTGTTTGTCTTTGTTACTGAGTGTCAGTGCATGTATGTGCTACTGGGTGTCAGTGTTTGTCTTTGTTACTTGGTGTCAGTGTGAGTCTTTGTTACTTGGTGTCAGTGTATGTCTTTGTTACTTGGTGTCAGTGCGTGTCTGTGTTACTGGGTGTCAGTGTTTGTCTTTGTTACTTGGTGTCAGTGTTTGTCTTTGTTACTTCGTGTCAGTGTATGTCTGTGATACTGGGTGTCAGTGTATGTCTTTGTTACTTGGTGACAGTGTATGTCTTTATTACTTCGTGTCAGTGCTTGTCTGTGATACTGCGTGTCAGTGTATGTCATTGTTACTTGGTGTCAGTGTTTGACTTTGTTACTTCGTGTCAGTGTATGTCTGTGTTACTGGGTGTCAGTGTGTGTCTTTGTTACTTGGTGTCAGTGTTTGTCTTTGTTACTGGGTGTCAGTGTTTGTCTTTGTTACTGGGTGTCAGTGTATGTCTTTGTTACTTGATGCCAGTGTTTGTCTTTGTTTCTTGGTGTCAGTGTTTGTCTTTGTTACTGGGTGTCAGTGTATGTCTTTGTTACTTGGTGTCAGTGTTTGTCTTTGTTACTGGGTGTCAGTGTATGTCTTTGTTACTTGGTGCCAGTGTTTGACTGCTTGACTTTGTTACTTGGTGTCAGTGCATGTCTTTGTTAATTGGTGTCAGTGTATGTCCTTGTTAATTGGTGTCAGTGTATGTCTGTGATACTGCGTGTCAGAGTATGTCATTGTTACTTGGTGTCAGTCTTTGTCTTTGTTACTTGGTGTCAGTGTGTGTCTGTGTTACGTGGTGTCAGTGTATGTCTTTGTTACTCGGTGTCAGTGCGTGTCTGTGTTCCTGGGTGTCAGTGTTTGTCTTTGTTACTTGGTGTCAGTGTGTGTCTGTGTTACTTGGTGTCAGTGTATGTCTTTGTTACTGGGTGTCAGTGTATGTCTTTGTTACTGGGTGTGAGTGTTTGTCTTTGTTACTTGGTGTCAGTGTATGTCTGTTTTACTTGGAGTCAGTGTACGTCTTTGTTACTTGGTGTGAGTGCGTGTGTATGTTACTGGGTGTCAGTGTTTGTTTTTGTTACTTGGTGTCAGTGTTTGTCTTTGTTACTGGGTGTCAGTGCATGTATGTGTTACTGGGTGTCAGTGTTTGTCTTTGTTACTTGGTGTCAGTGTGAGTCTTTGTTACTTGGTGTCAGTGTATGTCTTTGTTACTTGGTGTCAGTGCGTGTCTGTGTTACTGGGTGTCAGTGTTTGTCTTTGTTACTTGGTGTCAGTGTTTGTCTTTGTTACTTCGTGTCAGTGTATGTCTGTGATACTGGGTGTCAGTGTATGTCTTTGTTACTTGGTGACAGTGTATGTCTTTATTACTTCGTGTCAGTGCTTGTCTGTGATACTGGGTGTCAGTGTATGTCTTTTTACTTGGTGTCAGTGTTTGTCTTTGTTACTTGGTGTCAGTGTTTGCCTTTGTTACTTCGTGTCAGTGTATGTCTGTGATACTGCGTGTCAGTGTATGTCATTGTTACTTGGTGTCAGTGTTTGACTTTGTTACTTCGTGTCAGTGTATGTCTGTGTTACTGGGTGTCAGTGTGTGTCTTTGTTACTTGGTGTCAGTGTTTGTCTTTGTTACTGGGTGTCAGTGTTTGTCTTTGTTACTGGGTGTCAGTGTATGTCTTTGTTACTTGATGCCAGTGTTTGTCTTTGTTTCTTGGTGTCAGTGTTTGTCTTTGTTACTGGGTGTCAGTGTATGTCTTTGTTACTTGGTGTCAGTGTTTGTCTTTGTTACTGGGTGTCAGTGTATGTCTTTGTTACTTGGTGCCAGTGTTTGACTGCTTGACTTTGTTACTTGGTGTCAGTGCATGTCTTTGTTAATTGGTGTCAGTGTATGTCCTTGTTAATTGGTGTCAGTGTATGTCTGTGATACTGCGTGTCAGAGTATGTCATTGTTACTTGGTGTCAGTCTTTGTCTTTGTTACTTGGTGTCAGTGTGTGTCTGTGTTACGTGGTGTCAGTGTATGTCTTTGTTACTCGGTGTCAGTGCGTGTCTGTGTTCCTGGGTGTCAGTGTTTGTCTTTGTTACTTGGTGTCAGTGTGTGTCTGTGTTACTTGGTGTCAGTGTATGTCTTTGTTACTGGGTGTCAGTGTATGTCTTTGTTACTGGGTGTGAGTGTTTGTCTTTGTTACTGGGTGTCAGTGTATGTCTGTTTTACTTGGAGTCAGTGTACGTCTTTGTTACTTGGTGTCAGTGTGTGTCTTTGTTACTGGGTATCAGTGTATGTCTGTGTTACCTGGTGTCAGTGTATGTCTTTGTTACTGGGTGTCAGTGTATGTCTTTGTTACTTGGTGTCAGTGCATGTCTTTGTTACTTATTGTCGCTGTGTGTCTTTGTCACTGGGTGTCAGTGCATGTCTGTGTTACTTTGTGTCAGTGTGCGTCTGTGTTACTTGGTTTCAGTGTGTGTCTTTGTTACTGGGTGTCAGTGTATGTCTTTGTTACTTGGTGTCAGTGTATGTCTGCGTTACTTGTTGTCAGTGTATGTCTTTGTTACTTGGTGTCAGTGTGTGTCTGTGTTACTTGATGTCAGTGTATGTCTTTGTTACTTGGTGTCAGTGTATGTCTTTGTTAATTGGTGTAAGTGTGTGTCTTTGTTACTTGGTGTAAGTGTATGTCTTTGTTACTTGGTGTCAGTGTATGTCTGTGTTACTTGGTTTCAGTGTATGTCTTTGTTAATTGGTGTCAGTGTATGCCCTTGTTAATTGGTGTCAGTGTATGTCTGTGTTAACTAGTGTCAGTGTATGTCTTTGTTACTTGGTGTCAGTGAGTGTCTGTGTTACTGGGTGTCAGTGTATGTCTTTGTTACTTGGTGTGAGTGCGTGTGTATGTTACTGGGTGTCAGTGTTTGTTTTTGTTACTTGGTGTCAGTGTTTGTCTTTGTTACTGGGTGTCAGTGCATGTATGTGTTACTGGGTGTCAGTGTTTGTCTTTGTTACTTGGTGTCAGTGTGAGTCTTTGTTACTTGGTGTCAGTGTATGTCTTTGTTACTTGGTGTCAGTGCGTGTCTGTGTTACTGGGTGTCAGTGTTAGTCTTTGTTACTTGGTGTCAGTGTTTGTCTTTGTTACTTCGTGTCAGTGTATGTCTGTGATACTGGGTGTCAGTGTATGTCTTTGTTACTTGGTGACAGTGTATGTCTTTATTCCTTCGTGTCAGTGCTTGTCTGTGATACTGGGTGTCAGTGTATGTCTTTTTACTTGGTGTCAGTGTTTGTCTTTGTTACTTGGTGTCAGTGTTTGCCTTTGTTACTTCGTGTCAGTGTATGTCTGTGATACTGCGTGTCAGTGTATGTCATTGTTACTTGGTGTCAGTGTTTGTCTTTGTTACTTCGTGTCAGTGTATGTCTGTGTTACTGGGTGTCAGTGTGTGTCTTTGTTACTTGGTGTCAGTGTTTATCTTTGTTACTGGGTGTCAGTGTTTGTCTTTGTTACTGGGTGTCAGTGTATGTCTTTGTTACTTGATGCCAGTGTTTGTCTTTGTTACTTGGTGTCAGTGTTTGTCTTTGTTACTGGGTGTCAGTGTATGTCTTTGTTACTTGGTGTCAGTGTTTGTCTTTGTTACTGGGTGTCAGTGTATGTCTTTGTTACTTGGTGCCAGTGTTTGACTGCTTGACTTTGTTACTTGGTGTCAGTACATGTCTTTGTTAATTGGTGTCAGTGTATGTCCTTGTTAATTGGTGTCAGTGTATTTCTGTGTTACTTGGTGTCCGTGTATGTCTTTGTTAATTGGTGTCAGTGTGTGTCTGTGTTACTGGGTGTCAGTGTATGTCTGTTTTACTTGGTGTCAGTGTATAACTTTGTTACTTGGTGTCAGTGTGTGTCTTTGATACTGGGTGTCTGTGTATGTCTGTGTTACTTCGTGTCAGTGTATGTCTATGTTACTGGGTGTCAGTGGATGTCTTTGTTACTTGGTGTCAGTGTATGTCTTTGTTACTTGGTGTCAGTGAGTGTCTTTGTCACTGGGTGTCAGTGTATGTCTGTGTTACTTGGTGTCAGTGTGTGTCTGTGTTACTTGGTTTCAGTGTTAGTCTTTGTTACTGGGTGTCAGTGTATGTCTTTGTTACTTGGTGTCAGTGTATGTCTGTGTTACTTGGTGCAAGTGTATGCCTTTGTTACTTCGTGTCAGTGTGTGTCTGTGTTACTTGGTGTCAGTGTATGTCTTTGTTACTTCGTGTCAGTGTCTGCCTTTGTTACTTGGTGTAAGTGTATGTCTTTGTTACTTGGTGCCAGTGTCTGTCTGCGTTACTGGGTGGCAGTGCATGTCTTTGTTAATTGGTGTAGGTGTATGTCTTTGTTACTTGGTGTCAGTGTATGTCATTGTTACTTGGTGTCAGTGTGTGTCTTTGTTACTGGGTGTCAGTGTCTGTCTGTTTTACTTGGTGTCAGTGTATGTCATTGTTACTTGGTGTCAGTGTATGTCTGTGTTACTTGGTATCAGTGTACGTCTTTGTTACTTGGTGTCAGTGTGAGTCTTTGTGACTTGGTGTCAGTGTATGTCTTTGTTACTTGGTGTCAGTGCGTGTCTGTGTTACTGGGAGTCAGTGTATGTCTTTTTTACATCGTGTCAGTGTATGTCTGCGATACTGGGTGTCAGTGTATTTCTTTGTTACTTGGTGTCAGTGTGTGTCTGTGTTACTTGATGTCAGTGTATGTCTTTGTTACTTGGTGTCAGTGTATGTCTTTGTTAATTGGTGTAAGTGTGTGTCTTTGTTACTTGGTGTAAGTGTATGTCTTTGTTACTTGGTGTCAGTGTATGTCTGTGTTACTTGGTTTCAGTGTATGTCTTTGTTAATTGGTGTCAGTGTATGCCCTTGTTAATTGGTGTCAGTGTATGTCTGTGTTAACTAGTGTCAGTGTATGTCTTTGTTACTTGGTGTCAGTGAGTGTCTGTGTTACTGGGTGTCAGTGTATGTCTTTGTTACTTGGTGTGAGTGCGTGTGTATGTTACTGGGTGTCAGTGTTTGTTTTTGTTACTTGGTGTCAGTGTTTGTCTTTGTTACTGGGTGTCAGTGCATGTATGTGTTACTGGGTGTCAGTGTTTGTCTTTGTTACTTGGTGTCAGTGTGAGTCTTTGTTACTTGGTGTCAGTGTATGTCTTTGTTACTTGGTGTCAGTGCGTGTCTGTGTTACTGGGTGTCAGTGTTAGTCTTTGTTACTTGGTGTCAGTGTTTGTCTTTGTTACTTCGTGTCAGTGTATGTCTGTGATACTGGGTGTCAGTGTATGTCTTTGTTACTTGGTGACAGTGTATGTCTTTATTCCTTCGTGTCAGTGCTTGTCTGTGATACTGGGTGTCAGTGTATGTCTTTTTACTTGGTGTCAGTGTTTGTCTTTGTTACTTGGTGTCAGTGTTTGCCTTTGTTACTTCGTGTCAGTGTATGTCTGTGATACTGCGTGTCAGTGTATGTCATTGTTACTTGGTGTCAGTGTTTGTCTTTGTTACTTCGTGTCAGTGTATGTCTGTGTTACTGGGTGTCAGTGTGTGTCTTTGTTACTTGGTGTCAGTGTTTATCTTTGTTACTGGGTGTCAGTGTTTGTCTTTGTTACTGGGTGTCAGTGTATGTCTTTGTTACTTGATGCCAGTGTTTGTCTTTGTTACTTGGTGTCAGTGTTTGTCTTTGTTACTGGGTGTCAGTGTATGTCTTTGTTACTTGGTGTCAGTGTTTGTCTTTGTTACTGGGTGTCAGTGTATGTCTTTGTTACTTGGTGCCAGTGTTTGACTGCTTGACTTTGTTACTTGGTGTCAGTACATGTCTTTGTTAATTGGTGTCAGTGTATGTCCTTGTTAATTGGTGTCAGTGTATGTCTGTGTTACTTGGTGTCCGTGTATGTCTTTGTTAATTGGTGTCAGTGTGTGTCTGTGTTACTGGGTGTCAGTGTCTGTCTGTTTTACTTGGTGTCAGTGTATGTCTTTGTTACTTGGTGTCAGTGAGTGTCTTTGTCACTGGGTGTCAGTGTATGTCTGTGTTACTTGGTGTCAGTGTGTGTCTGTGTTACTTGGTTTCAGTGTTAGTCTTTGTTACTGGGTGTCAGTGTATGTCTTTGTTACTTGGTGTCAGTGTATGTCTGTGTTACTTGGTGCAAGTGTATGCCTTTGTTACTTCGTGTCAGTGTGTGTCTGTGTTACTTGGTGTCAGTGTATGTCTTTGTTACTTCGTGTCAGTGTCTGCCTTTGTTACTTGGTGTAAGTGTATGTCTTTGTTACTTGGTGCCAGTGTCTGTCTGCGTTACTGGGTGGCAGTGCATGTCTTTGTTAATTGGTGTAGGTGTATGTCTTTGTTACTTGGTGTCAGTGTATGTCATTGTTACTTGGTGTCAGTGTGTGTCTTTGTTACTGGGTGTCAGTGTCTGTCTGTTTTACTTGGTGTCAGTGTATGTCATTGTTACTTGGTGTCAGTGTATGTCTGTGTTACTTGGTATCAGTGTACGTCTTTGTTACTTGGTGTCAGTGTGAGTCTTTGTGACTTGGTGTCAGTGTATGTCTTTGTTACTTGGTGTCAGTGCGTGTCTGTGTTACTGGGAGTCAGTGTATGTCTTTTTTACATCGTGTCAGTGTATGTCTGCGATACTGGGTGTCAGTGTATTTCTTTGTTACTTGGTGTCAGTGTTTGTCTTTGTCACTTCATGTCAGTGTATGCCTGTGATACTGGGTGTCAGTGTCTGTCTTTGTTACTTGGTGTCAGTGTTTGTCTTTGTTACTTCGTGTCAGTGTATGTCTGTGATACTGGGTGTCAGTGTATGTCTTTGTTACTTGGTGACAGTGTATGTCTTTATTCCTTCGTGTCAGTGCTTGTCTGTGATACTGGGTGTCAGTGTGAGTCTTTGTTACTTGGTGTCAGTGTATGTCTTTGTTACTTGGTGTCAGTGCGTGTCTGTGTTACTGGGTGTCAGTGTTAGTCTTTGTTACTTGGTGTCAGTGTTTGTCTTTGTTACTTCGTGTCAGTGTATGTCTGTGATACTGGGTGTCAGTGTATGTCTTTGTTACTTGGTGACAGTGTATGTCTTTATTCCTTCGTGTCAGTGCTTGTCTGTGATACTGGGTGTCAGTGTATGTCTTTTTACTTGGTGTCAGTGTTTGTCTTTGTTACTTGGTGTCAGTGTTTGCCTTTGTTACTTCGTGTCAGTGTATGTCTGTGATACTGCGTGTCAGTGTATGTCATTGTTACTTGGTGTCAGTGTTTGTCTTTGTTACTTCGTGTCAGTGTATGTCTGTGTTACTGGGTGTCAGTGTGTGTCTTTGTTACTTGGTGTCAGTGTTTATCTTTGTTACTGGGTGTCAGTGTTTGTCTTTGTTACTGGGTGTCAGTGTATGTCTTTGTTACTTGATGCCAGTGTTTGTCTTTGTTACTTGGTGTCAGTGTTTGTCTTTGTTACTGGGTGTCAGTGTATGTCTTTGTTACTTGGTGTCAGTGTTTGTCTTTGTTACTGGGTGTCAGTGTATGTCTTTGTTACTTGGTGCCAGTGTTTGACTGCTTGACTTTGTTACTTGGTGTCAGTACATGTCTTTGTTAATTGGTGTCAGTGTATGTCCTTGTTAATTGGTGTCAGTGTATGTCTGTGTTACTTGGTGTCCGTGTATGTCTTTGTTAATTGGTGTCAGTGTGTGTCTGTGTTACTGGGTGTCAGTGTATGTCTGTTTTACTTGGTGTCAGTGTATAACTTTGTTACTTGGTGTCAGTGTGTGTCTTTGATACTGGGTGTCTGTGTATGTCTGTGTTACTTCGTGTCAGTGTATGTCTATGTTACTGGGTGTCAGTGGATGTCTTTGTTACTTGGTGTCAGTGTATGTCTTTGTTACTTGGTGTCAGTGAGTGTCTTTGTCACTGGGTGTCAGTGTATGTCTGTGTTACTTGGTGTCAGTGTGTGTCTGTGTTACTTGGTTTCAGTGTTAGTCTTTGTTACTGGGTGTCAGTGTATGTCTTTGTTACTTGGTGTCAGTGTATGTCTGTGTTACTTGGTGCAAGTGTATGCCTTTGTTACTTCGTGTCAGTGTGTGTCTGTGTTACTTGGTGTCAGTGTATGTCTTTGTTACTTCGTGTCAGTGTCTGCCTTTGTTACTTGGTGTAAGTGTGTGTCTTTGTTACTTGGTGTCAGTGTATGTCATTGTTACTTGGTGTCAGTGTGTGTCTTTGTTACTGGGTGTCAGTGTCTGTCTGTTTTACTTGGTGTCAGTGTATGTCATTGTTACTTGGTGTCAGTGTATGTCTGTGTTACTTGGTATCAGTGTACGTCTTTGTTACTTGGTGTCAGTGTGAGTCTTTGTGACTTGGTGTCAGTGTATGTCTTTGTTACTTGGTGTCAGTGCGTGTCTGTGTTACTGGGAGTCAGTGTATGTCTTTTTTACATCGTGTCAGTGTATGTCTGCGATACTGGGTGTCAGTGTATTTCTTTGTTACTTGGTGTCAGTGTTTGTCTTTGTCACTTCATGTCAGTGTATGCCTGTGATACTGGGTGTCAGTGTCTGTCTTTGTTACTTGGTGTCAGTGTTTCTCTTTGTTACTTCGTGTCAGTGTATGTCTGTGTAACTATGTGTCAGTGTCTGTCTTTGTTACTTGGTGTCAGTGTATGTCTTTGTTACTTCGTGTCAGTGTATGTCTGTGATACTGGGTGTCAGTGTATGTCTTTGTTACTTGGTGTCAGTGTTTGTCTTTGTAACTTGGTGTCAGTGTTTGTCTTTGTTACTTCGTGTCAGTGTATGTCTGTGTTACTGGGTGGCAGTGTATGTCTTTGTTACTTGGTGTCAGTGTTTGTCTTTGTTACTTGGTGTCAGTGTTTGTCTTTGTTACTGGGTGTCAGTGTATGTCTTTGTTAATTGGTGTCAGTGTATGTCTTTGTTAATTGGTATCAGTGTATGTCTGTGTTACTTGGTGTCAGTGTATGTCTTTGTTACTTGGTGTCAGTGTTTGTCTGTGTTACTTGGTGTCAGTGTATGTCTTTGTTACTTGGTGTCAGTCCATGTCTTTGTTATTTGGTATCAGTGTATGTCTGTGTTACTTGGTGTCAGTGTATGCCTTTGTTACTTGGTGTCAGTGTGTGTCTGTGTTACTTGGTGTCAGTGTATGTCTTTGTTACTCGGTGTCAGTGCGTGTCCCTGTTCCTGGGCGTCAGTGTTTGTCTTTGTTACTTGGTGTCAGTGTGTGTCTGTGTTATTTGGTGTCAGTGTATGTCTTTGTTACTGGGTGTCAGTGTATGTCTTTGTTACTTGGTGTCAGTGTTTGTCTTTGTTACTTGGTGTCAGTGTTTGTCTTTGTTACTTGGTGTCAGTTTATGTCTTTCTTACTGGGTGTCAGTGTATGTCTTTGTTACTTGGTGTCAGTGTGTGTCTTTGTTGCTGGGTGTCAGTGTATGTCTGTTTTACTTGGTGTCAGTGTATGTCTTTGTTACTTGGTGTCAGTGTGTGTCTTTGTTACTGGGTGTCAGTGTATGTCTGTGTTACTTGGTGTCAGTGTATGTCTTTGTTACTGGGTGTCAGTGTATGTCTTTGTTACTTGGTGTCAGTGTTTGTCTGTGTTAGTGGGTGGCAGTGCATGTCTTTGTTATTTGCTGCAGGTGTATGTCTTTGTGACTTGGTGTCAGTGTATGTGTGTGTTTCTTGGTGTCAGTGTATGTCTTTGTTACTTGGTGTCAGTGTATGTCTTTGTTAACTGGTGTCAGTGTATGTCATTGTTACTTGGTGTCAGTGTGTGTCTGTGTTACGTGGTGTCAGTGTTTGTCTTTGTTACTTCGTGTCAGTGTATGTCTGTGTTACTGGGTGTCAGTGTATGTCTTTGTTACTTGGTGTCAGTGTTTGTCTTTGTTACTGGGTGTCAGTGTTTGTCTTTGTTACTGGGTGTCAGTGTATGTCTTTGTTACTTGATGCCAGTGTTTGTCTTTGTTACTTGGTGTCAGTGTTTGTCTTTGTTACTGGGTGTCAGTGTATGTCTTTGTTACTTGGTGTCAGTGTTTGTCTTTGTTACTGGGTGTCAGTGTATGTCTTTGTTACTTGGTGCCAGTGTTTGACTGCTTGACTTTGTTACTTGGTGTCAGTGCATGTCTTTGTTAATTGGTGTCAGTGTATGTCCTTGTTAATTGGTGTCAGTGTATGTCTGTGTTACTTGGTGTCCGTGTATGTCTTTGTTACTTGGTGTCAGTGTGTGTCTGTGTTACTGGGTGTCAGTGTATGTCTGTTTTACTTGGTGTCAGTGTATAACTTTGTTACTTGGTGTCAGTGTGTGTCTTTGATACTGGGTGTCTGTGTATGTCTGTGTTACTTCGTGTCAGTGTATGTCTTTGTTACTGGGTGTCAGTGGATGTCTTTGTTACTTGGTGTCAGTGTATGTCTTTGTTACTTGGTGTCAGTGAGTGTCTTTGTCACTGGGTGTCAGTGTATGTCTGTGTTACTTGGTGTCAGTGTGTGTCTGTGTTTCTTGGTTTCAGTGTTAGTCTTTGTTACTGGGTGTCAGTGTATGTCTTTGTTACTTGGTGTCAGTGTATGCTTGTGTTACTTGGTGCAAGTGTATGCCTTTGTTACTTCGTGTCAGTGTGTGTCTGTGTTACTTGGTGTCAGTGTATGTCTTTGTTACTTCGTGTCAGTGTCTGCCTTTGTTACTTGGTGTAAGTGTATGTCTTTGTTACTTGGTGCCAGTGTCTGTCTGGGTTACTGGGTGGCAGTTCATGTCTTTGTTAATTGGTGTAGGTGTATGTCTTTGTTACTTGGTGTCAGAGTATGTCATTGTTACTTGGTGTCAGTGTGTGTCTTTGTTACTGGGTGTCAGTGTATGTCTGTTTTACTTGGTGTCAGTGTATGTCATTGTTACTTGGTGTCAGTGTATGTCTGTGTTACTTGGTATCAGTGTACGTCTTTGTTACTTGGTGTCAGTGTGTGTCTGTGTTACCTGGTGTCAGTGTATGTCTGTGTTACTGGGTGTCAGTGTATGTCTTTTTTACATCGTGTCAGTGTATGTCTGCGATACTGGGTGTCAGTGTATTTCTTTGTTACTTGGTGTCAGTGTTTGTCTTTGTCACTTCATGTCAGTGTATGCCTGTGATACTGGGTGTCAGTGTCTGTCTTTGTTACTTGGTGTCAGTGTTTGTCTTTGTTACTTCGTGTCAGTGTATGTCTGTGTAACTATGTGTCAGTGTCTGTCTTTGTTACTTGGTGTCAGTGTATGTCTTTGTTACTTCGTGTCAGTGTATGTCTGTGATACTGGGTGTCAGTGTATGTCTTTGTTACTTGGTGTCAGTGTTTGTCTTTGTAACTTGGTGTCAGTGTTTGTCTTTGTTACTTCGTGTCAGTGTATGTCTGTGTTACTGGGTGGCAGTGTATGTCTTTGTTACTTGGTGTCAGTGTTTGTCTTTGTTACTTGGTGTCAGTGTTTGTCTTTGTTACTGGGTGTCAGTGTATGTCTTTGTTAATTGGTGTCAGAGTATGTCTTTGTTAATTGGTATCAGTGTATGTCTGTGTTACTTGGTGTCAGTGTATGTCTTTGTTACTTGGTGTCAGTGTGTGTCTGTGTTACTTGGTGTCAGTGTATGTCTTTGTTACTTGGTGTCAGTCCATGTCTTTGTTATTTGGTATCAGTGTATGTCTGTGTTACTTGGTGTCAGTGTATGCCTTTGTTACTTGGTGTCAGTGTGTGTCTGTGTTACTTGGTGTCAGTGTATGTCTTTGTTACTCGGTGTTAGTGCGTGTCCCTGTTCCTGGGTGTCAGTGTTTGTCTTTGTTACTTGGTGTCAGTGTGTGTCTGTGTTACTTGGTGTCAGTGTATGTCTTTGTTACTGGGTGTCAGTGTATGTCTTTGTTACTTGGTGTCAGTGTTTGTCTTTGTTACTTGGTGTCAGTTTATGTCTTTGTTACTGGGTGTCAGTGTATGTCTGTTTTACTTGGTGTCAGTGTATGCCTTTGTTACTTGGTGTCAGTGTGTGTCTTTGTTACTGGGTGTCAGTGTATGTCTGTGTTACTTGGTGTCAGTGCATGTCTTTGTTAATGGGTGTCAGTGTATGTCTTTGTTACTTGGTGTCAGTGTTTGTCTTTGTTTCTTGGTGTAAGTGTATGTCTTTGTTACTTGGTGCCAGTGTCTGTCTGTGTTAGTGGGTGGCAGTGCATGTCTTTGTTATTTGGTGCAGGTGGATGTCTTTCTGACTTGGTGTCAGTGTATGTGTGTGTTTCTTGGTGTCAGTGTATGTCTTTGTAACTTGGTGTCAGTGTATGTCTTTGTTAACTGGTGTCAGTGTATGTCTTTGTTACTTGGTGTCAGTGTGTGTCTGTGTTACGTGGTGTCAGTGTTTGTCTTTGTTACTTGGTGTCAGTGTGTCTCTTTGTTACTTGGTGTCAGTGTACGTCTTTGTTACTTGGTGTAAGTATATGTCTTTGTTACTTGGTGTCAGTGCGTGTCTGTGTTACTGGGTGTCAGTGTTTGTCTTTGTTACTTGATGTCAGTGTTTGTCCTTGTTACTTGGTGTCAGTGCTTGTCTGTGTTACTGGGTGTCAGTGTTTGTCTTTGTTACTTGGTGTCAGTGTTTGTCTTTGTTACTTGGTGTCATTGTTTGTCTTTGTTACTTCGTGTCAGTGTATGTCTGTGTTACTGGGTGTCAGTGTATGTCTTTGTTACTTGGTGTCAGTGTTTGTCTCTGCTACTTCGTGTCAGTGTATGTCTGTGATACTGGGTGTCAGTGTATGTCTTTTTTACATCGTGTCAGTGTATGTCTGTGATACTGGGTGTCAGTGTCTTTCTTTGTTACTTGGTGTCAGTGTTTGTCTTTGTTACTTGGTGTCAGTGTTTGTCTTTGTCACTTCATGTCAGTGTATGCCTGTGATACTGGGTGTCAGTGTCTGTCTTTGTTACTTGGTGTCAGTGTTTGTCTTTGTTACTTGGTGTCAGTGTTTGTCTTCGTTACTTCGTGTCAGTGTATGTCTGTGTAACTGGGTGTCAGTGTATGTCTTTGTTAATTGGTGTCAGTGTATGTCTTTGTTAATTGGTATCAGTGTATGTCTGTGTTACTTGGTGTCAGTGTATGTCTTTGTTACTTGGTGTCAGTGTGTGTCTGTGTTACTTGGTGTCAGTGTATGTCTTTGTTACTTGGTGTCAGTCCATGTCTTTGTTATTTGGTATCAGTGTATGTCTGTGTTACTTGGTGTCAGTGTATGCCTTTGTTACTTGGTGTCAGTGTGTGTCTGTGTTACTTGGTGTCAGTGTATGTCTTTGTTACTCGGTGTCAGTGCGTGTCCCTGTTCCTGGGTGTCAGTGTTTGTCTTTGTTACTTGGTGTCAGTGTGTGTCTGTGTTATTTGGTGTCAGTGTATGTCTTTGTTACTGGGTGTCAGTGTATGTCTTTGTTACTTGGTGTCAGTGTTTGTCTTTGTTACTTGGTGTCAGTGTTTGTCTTTGTTACTTGGTGTCAGTTTATGTCTTTGTTACTGGGTGTCAGTGTATGTCTTTGTTACTTGGTGTCAGTGTGTGTCTTTGTTACTGGGTGTCAGTGTATGTCTGTTTTACTTGGTGTCAGTGTATGTCTTTGTTACTTGGTGTCAGTGTGTGTCTTTGTTACTGGGTGTCAGTGTATGTCTGTGTTACTTGGTGTCAGTGTATGTCTTTGTTACTGGGTGTCAGTGTATGTCTTTGTTACTTGGTGTCAGTGTTTGTCTTTGTTACTTGGTGTAAGTGTATGTCTTTGTTACTTGGTGCCAGTGTCTGTCTGTGTTAGTGGGTGGCAATGCATGTCTTTGTTATTTGGTGCCGTTGTATGTCTTTGTGACTTGGTGTCAGTGTATGTGTGTGTTTATTGGTGTCAGTGTATGTCTTTGTTACTTGGTGTCAGTGTATGTCTTTGTTAACTGGTGTCAGTCTATGTCATTGTTACTTGGTGTCAGTGTGTGTCTGTGTTACGTGGTGTCAGTGTTTGTCTTTGTTACTTCGTGTCAGTGTATGTCTGTGTTACTGGGTGTCAGTGTATGTCTTTGTTACTTGGTGTCAGTGTTTGTCTTTGTTACTGGGTGTCAGTGTTTGTCTTTGTTACTGGGTGTCAGTGTATGTCTTTGTTACTTGCTGCCAGTGTTTGTCTTTGTTACTTGGTGTCAGTGTTTGTCTTTGTTACTGGGTGTCAGTGTATGTCCTTGTTACTTGGTGTCAGTGTTTGTCTTTGTTACTGGGTGTCAGTGTATGTCTTTGTTACTTGGTGCCAGTGTTTGACTGCTTGACTTTGTTACTTGGTGTCAGTGCATGTCTTTGTTAATTGGTGTCAGTGTATGTCCTTGTTAATTGGTGTCAGTGTATGTCTGTGTTACTTGGTGTCCGTGTATGTCTTTGTTACTTGGTGTCAGTGTGTGTCTGTGTTACTGGGTGTCAGTGTATGTCTGTTTTACTTGGTGTCAGTGTATAACTTTGTTACTTGGTGTCAGTGTGTGTCTTTGATACTGGGTGTCTGTGTATGTCTGTGTTACTTCGTGTCAGTGTATGTCTTTGTTACTGGGTGTCAGTGGATGTCTTTGTTACTTGGTGTCAGTGTATGTCTTTGTTACTTGGTGTCAGTGAGTGTCTTTGTCACTGGGTGTCAGTGTATGTCTGTGTTACTTGGTGTCAGTGTGTGTCTGTGTTACTTGGTTTCAGTGTTAGTCTTTGTTACTGGGTGTCAGTGTATGTCTTTGTTACTTGGTGTCAGTGTATGTTTGTGTTACTTGGTGCAAGTGTATGCCTTTGTTACTTCGTGTCAGTGTGTGTCTGTGTTACTTGGTGTCAGTGTATGTCTTTGTTACTTCGTGTCAGTGTCTGCCTTTGTTACTTGGTGTAAGTGTATGTCTTTGTTACTTGGTGCCAGTGTCTGTCTGCGTTACTGGGTGGCAGTGCATGTCTTTGTTAATTGGTGTAGGTGTATGTCTTTGTTACTTGGTGTCAGTGTATGTCATTGTTACTTGGTGTCAGTGTGTGTCTTTGTTACTGGGTGTCAGTGTATGTCTGTTTTACTTGGTGTCAGTGTATGTCATTGTTACTTGGTGTCAGAGAATGTCTGCGATACTGGGTGTCAGTGTATTTCTTTGTTACTTGGTGTCAGTGTTTGTCTTTGTCACTTCATGTCAGTGTATGCCTGTGATACTGGGTGTCAGTGTCTGTCTTTGTTACTTGGTGTCAGTGTTTGTCTTTGTTACTTCGTGTCAGTGTATGTCTGTGTAACTATGTGTCAGTGTCTGTCTTTGTTACTTGGTGTCAGTGTATGTCTTTGTTACTTCGTGTCAGTGTATGTCTGTGATACTGGGTGTCAGTGTATGTCTTTGTTACTTGGTGTCAGTGTTTGTCTTTGTAACTTGGTGTCAGTGTTTGTCTTTGTTACTTCGTGTCAGTGTATGTCTGTGTTACTGGGTGGCAGTGTATGTCTTTGTTACTTGGTGTCAGTGTTTGTCTTTGTTACTTGGTTTCAGTGTTTGTCTTTGTTACTGGGTGTCAGTGTATGTCTTTGTTAATTGGTGTCAGTGTATGTCTTTGTTAATTGGTATCAGTGTATGTCTGTGTTACTTGGTGTCAGTGTATGTCTTTGTTACTTGGTGTCAGTGTGTGTCTGTGTTACTTGGTGTCAGTGTATGTCTTTGTTACTTGGTGTCAGTCCATGTCTTTGTTATTTGGTATCAGTGTATGTCTGTGTTACTTGGTGTCAGTGTATGCCTTTGTTACTTGGTGTCAGTGTGTGTCTGTGTTACTTGGTGTCAGTGTATGTCTTTGTTACTCGGTGTTAGTGCGTGTCCCTGTTCCTGGGTGTCAGTGTTTGTCTTTGTTACTTGGTGTCAGTGTGTGTCTGTGTTACTTGGTGTCAGTGTATGTCTTTGTTACTGGGTGTCAGTGTATGTCTTTGTTACTTGGTGTCAGTGTTTGTCTTTGTTACTTGGTGTCAGTTTATGTCTTTGTTACTGGGTGTCAGTGTATGTCTGTTTTACTTGGTGTCAGTGTATGCCTTTGTTACTTGGTGTCAGTGTGTGTCTTTGTTACTGGGTGTCAGTGTATGTCTGTGTTACTTGGTGTCAGTGTATGTCTTTGTTACTGGGTGTCAGTGTATGTCTTTGTTACTTGGTGTCAGTGTTTGTCTTTGTTTCTTGGTGTAAGTGTATGTCTTTGTTACTTGGTGCCAGTGTCTGTCTGTGTTAGTGGGTGGCAGTGCATGTCTTTGTTATTTGGTGCAGGTGTATGTCTTTGTGACTTGGTGTCAGTGTATGTGTGTGTTTCTTGGTGTCAGTGTATGTCTTTGTTACTTGGTGTCAGTGTATGTCTTTGTTAACTGGTGTCAGTGTATGTCTTTGTTACTTGGTGTCAGTGTGTGTCTGTGTTACGTGGTGTCAGTGTTTGTCTTTGTTACTTGGTGTCAGTGTGTCTCTTTGTTACTTGGTGTCAGTGTACGTCTTTGTTACTTGGTGTAAGTATATGTCTTTGTTACTTGGTGTCAGTGCGTGTCTGTGTTACTGGGTGTCAGTGTTTGTCTTTGTTACTTGATGTCAGTGTTTGTCTTTGTTACTTGGTGTCAGTGCTTGTCTGTGTTACTGGGTGTCAGTGTTTGTCTTTGTTACTTGGTGTCAGTGTTTGTCTTTGTTACTTGGTGTCATTGTTTGTCTTTGTTACTTCGTGTCAGTGTATGTCTGTGTTACTGGGTGTCAGTGTATGTCTTTGTTACTTGGTGTCAGTGTTTGTCTCTGCTACTTCGTGTCAGTGTATGTCTGTGATACTGGGTGTCAGTGTATGTCTTTTTTACATCGTGTCAGTGTATGTCTGTGATACTGGGTGTCAGTGTCTTTCTTTGTTACTTGGTGTCAGTGTTTGTCTTTGTTACTTGGTGTCAGTGTTTGTCTTTGTCACTTCATGTCAGTGTATGCCTGTGATACTGGGTGTCAGTGTCTGTCTTTGTTACTTGGTGTCAGTGTTTGTCTTTGTTACTTGGTGTCAGTGTTTGTCTTTGTTACTTCGTGTCAGTGTATGTCTGTGTAACTGGGTGTCAGTTTATGTCTTTGTTACTTGGTGTCAGTGTATGTCTTTGTTACTTGGTGTCAGTGTTTGTCTTTGTTACTTCGTGCCAGTGTATGTCTGTGATACTGGGTGTCAGTGTTTGTCTTTGTTACTTGGTGTCAGTGTATGTCATTATTACTTCGTGTCAGTGCATGTCTGTGATACTGGGTGTCAGTGTATGTCTTTGTTACTTGGTGTCAGTGTCTGTCATTATTACTTCGTGTCAGTGCATGTCTGTGATACTGGGTGTCATTGTTTGTCTTTGTTACTTGGTGTAAGTGTATGTCTTTGTTACTTGGTGTAAGTGTGTTTCTATGTGACTTGGTGTCAGTGCATGTCTGTGTTATAGGGTGTCAGTGTTTGTCTTTGTTACTTGATGTCAGTGTGTGTCTTTGTTACTTGGTGTAAGTGTATTTCTTTGTTACTTTGTGTCAGTGCGTGTCAATGTTACTGGGTGTCAGTGTTTGTCTTTGTTACTTGGTGTCAGTGTGTGTCTTTGTTACTTGGTGTAAGTGTATGTCTTTGTTACTTGGTGACAGTGTTTGTCTTTGTTACTTCGTGTCAGTGTATGTCTGTGTGACTGGGTGTCAGTGTATGTCTTTGTTAGTTGGTGTCAGTGTTTGTCTTTGTTACTTGGTGTCAGTGTTTGTCTTGGTTAATTCGTGTCAGTGTATGTCTGTGATACTGGGTGTCAGTGTATGTCTTTGTTACTTGGTGACAGTGTTTGTCTTTGTTACTTCGTGTCAGTGTATGTCTGTGTGACTGGGTGTCTGTGTATGTCTTTGTTAGTTGGTGTCAGTGTTTGTCTTTGTTACTTGGTGTCAGTGTTTGTCTTGGTTAATTCGTGTCAGTGTATGTCTGTGATACTGGGTGTCAGTGTATGTCTTTGTTACTGGGTGTAAGTGTATGTCTTTGTTACTTGCTGTAAGTGTATGTCTTTGTGACTTGGCATAAGAGTGTTTCTTTGTTACTCGGTGTCAGTGTATGTCTGTGTTACTGGGTGTCATTGTGTGTCTTTGTTACTTGGTGTAAGTGTGTGTCTGTGTTACTGTGTGCCAGTGTGTGTTTTTGTTACTTCGTGTCAGTGTATGTCTGTGTTACTTGGTGTAAGTATATGTCTTTGTTACTTGGTGTCAGTGCGTGTCTGTGTTACTGGGTGTCAGTGTTTGTCTTTGTTACTTGATGTCAGTGTTTGTATTTGTTACTTGGTGTCAGTGCGTGTCTGTGTTACTGGGTGTCAGTGTTTGTCTTTGTTACTTGGTGTCAGTGTTTGTCTTTGTTACTTGGTGTCAGCGTGTCTCTTTGTTACTTGGTGTCAGTGTACGTCTTTGTTACTTGGTGTAAGTATATGTCTTTGTTACTTGGTGTCAGTGCGTGTCTGTGTTACTGGGTGTCAGTGTTTGTCTTTGTTACTTGATGTCAGTGTTTGTCTTTGTTACTTGGTGTCAGTGCTTGTCTGTGTTACTGGGTGTCAGTGTTTGTCTTTGTTACTTGGTGTCAGTGTTTGTCTTTGTTACTTGGTGTCATTGTTTGTCTTTGTTACTTCGTGTCAGTGTATGTCTGTGTTACTGGGTGTCAGTGTATGTCTTTGTTACTTGGTGTCAGTGTTTGTCTCTGCTACTTCGTGTCAGTGTATGTCTGTGATACTGGGTGTCAGTGTATGTCTTTTTTACATCGTGTCAGTGTATGTCTGTGATACTGGGTGTCAGTGTCTTTCTTTGTTACTTGGTGTCAGTGTTTGTCTTTGTTACTTGGTGTCAGTGTTTGTCTTTGTCACTTCATGTCAGTGTATGCCTGTGATACTGGGTGTCAGTGTCTGTCTTTGTTACTTGGTGTCAGTGTTTGTCTTTGTTACTTGGTGTCAGTGTTTGTCTTTGTTCCTTCGTGTCAGTGTATGTCTGTGTAACTGGGTGTCAGTTTATGTCTTTGTTACTTGGTGTCAGTGTATGTCTTTGTTACTTGGTGTCAGTGTTTGTCTTTGTTACTTCGTGCCAGTGTATGTCTGTGATACTGGGTGTCAGTGTTTGTCTTTGTTACTTGGTGTCAGTGTATGTCATTATTACTTCGTGTCAGTGCATGTCTGTGATACTGGGTGTCAGTGTATGTCTTTGTTACTTGGTGTCAGTGTCTGTCATTATTACTTCGTGTCAGTGCATGTCTGTGATACTGGGTGTCATTGTTTGTCTTTGTTACTTGGTGTAAGTGTATGTCTTTGTTACTTGGTGTAAGTGTGTTTCTATGTGACTTGGTGTCAGTGCATGTCTGTGTTATAGGGTGTCAGTGTTTGTCTTTGTTACTTGATGTCAGTGTGTGTCTTTGTTACTTGGTGTAAGTGTATTTCTTTGTTACTTTGTGTCAGTGCGTGTCAATGTTACTGGGTGTCAGTGTTTGTCTTTGTTACTTGGTGTCAGTGTGTGTCTTTGTTACTTGGTGTAAGTGTATGTCTTTGTTACTTGGTGACAGTGTTTGTCTTTGTTACTTCGTGTCAGTGTATGTCTGTGTGACTGGGTGTCAGTGTATGTCTTTGTTAGTTGGTGTCAGTGTTTGTCTTTGTTACTTGGTGTCAGTGTTTGTCTTGGTTAATTCGTGTCAGTGTATGTCTGTGATACTGGGTGTCAGTGTATGTCTTTGTTACTTGGTGACAGTGTTTGTCTTTGTTACTTCGTGTCAGTGTATGTCTGTGTGACTGGGTGTCTGTGTATGTCTTTGTTAGTTGGTGTCAGTGTTTGTCTTTGTTACTTGGTGTCAGTGTTTGTCTTGGTTAATTCGTGTCAGTGTATGTCTGTGATACTGGGTGTCAGTGTATGTCTTTGTTACTGGGTGTAAGTGTATGTCTTTGTTACTTGCTGTAAGTGTATGTCTTTGTGACTTGGCATAAGAGTGTTTCTTTGTTACTCGGTGTCAGTGTATGTCTGTGTTACTGGGTGTCATTGTGTGTCTTTGTTACTTGGTGTAAGTGTGTGTCTGTGTTACTGTGTGCCAGTGTGTGTTTTTGTTACTTCGTGTCAGTGTATGTCTGTGTTACTTGGTGTAAGTATATGTCTTTGTTACTTGGTGTCAGTGCGTGTCTGTGTTACTGGGTGTCAGTGTTTGTCTTTGTTACTTGATGTCAGTGTTTGTATTTGTTACTTGGTGTCAGTGCGTGTCTGTGTTACTGGGTGTCAGTGTTTGTCTTTGTTACTTGGTGTCAGTGTTTGTCTTTGTTACTTGGTGTCAGCGTGTCTCTTTGTTACTTGGTGTCAGTGTACGTCTTTGTTACTTGGTGTAAGTATATGTCTTTGTTACTTGGTGTCAGTGCGTGTCTGTGTTACTGGGTGTCAGTGTTTGTCTTTGTTACTTGATGTCAGTGTTTGTCTTTGTTACTTGGTGTCAGTGCTTGTCTGTGTTACTGGGTGTCAGTGTTTGTCTTTGTTACTTGGTGTCAGTGTTTGTCTTTGTTACTTGGTGTCATTGTTTGTCTTTGTTACTTCGTGTCAGTGTATGTCTGTGTTACTGGGTGTCAGTGTATGTCTTTGTTACTTGGTGTCAGTGTTTGTCTCTGCTACTTCGTGTCAGTGTATGTCTGTGATACTGGGTGTCAGTGTATGTCTTTTTTACATCGTGTCAGTGTATGTCTGTGATACTGGGTGTCAGTGTCTTTCTTTGTTACTTGGTGTCAGTGTTTGTCTTTGTTACTTGGTGTCAGTGTTTGTCTTTGTCACTTCATGTCAGTGTATGCCTGTGATACTGGGTGTCAGTGTCTGTCTTTGTTACTTGGTGTCAGTGTTTGTCTTTGTTACTTGGTGTCAGTGTTTGTCTTTGTTACTTCGTGTCAGTGTATGTCTGTGTAACTGGGTGTCACTGTATGTCTTTGTTACTTGGTGTCAGTGTATGTCTTTGTTACTTGGTGTCAGTGTTTGTCTTTGTTACTTCGTGCCAGTGTATGTCTGTGATACTGGGTGTCAGTGTTTGTCTTTGTTACTTGGTGTCAGTGTATGTCATTATTACTTCGTGTCAGTGCATGTCTGTGATACTGGGTGTCAGTGCATGTCTTTGTTACTTGGTGTCAGTGTCTGTCATTATTACTTCGTGTCAGTGCATGTCTGTGATACTGGGTGTCATTGTTTGTCTTTGTTACTTGGTGTAAGTGTATGTCTTTGTTACTTGGTGTAAGTGTGTTTCTATGTGACTTGGTGTCAGTGCATGTCTGTGTTATAGGGTGTCAGTGTTTGTCTTTGTTACTTGATGTCAGTGTGTGTCTTTGTTACTTGGTGTAAGTGTATTTCTTTGTTACTTTGTGTCAGTGCGTGTCAATGTTACTGGGTGTCAGTGTTTGTCTTTGTTACTTGGTGTCAGTGTGTGTCTTTGTTACTTGGTGTAAGTGTATGTCTTTGTTACTTGGTGACAGTGTTTGTCTTTGTTACTTCGTGTCAGTGTATGTCTGTGTGACTGGGTGTCAGTGTATGTCTTTGTTAGTTGGTGTCAGTGTTTGTCTTTGTTACTTGGTGTCAGTGTTTGTCTTGGTTAATTCGTGTCAGAGTATGTCTGTGATACTGGGTGTCAGTGTATGTCTTTGTTACTTGGTGACAGTATTTGTCTTTGTTACTTCGTGTCAGTGTATGTCTGTGTGACTGGGTGTCTGTGTATGCCTTTGTTAGTTGGTGTCAGTGTTTGTCTTTGTTACTTGGTGTCAGTGTTTGTCTTGGTTAATTCGTGTCAGTGTATGTCTGTGATACTGGGTGTCAGTGTATGTCTTTGTTACTGGGTGTAAGTGTATGTCTTTGTTACTTGCTGTAAGTGTATGTCTTTGTGACTTGGCATAAGAGTGTTTCTTTGTTACTCGGTGTCAGTGTATGTCTGTGTTACTGGGTGTCATTGTGTGTCTTTGTTACTTGGTGTAAGTGTGTGTCTGTGTTACTGTGTGCCAGTGTGTGTTTTTGTTACTTCGTGTCAGTGTATGTCTGTGTTACTTGGTGTAAGTATATGTCTTTGTTACTTGGTGTCAGTGCGTGTCTGTGTTACTGGGTGTCAGTGTTTGTCTTTGTTACTTGATGTCAGTGTTTGTATTTGTTACTTGGTGTCAGTGCGTGTCTGTGTTACTGGGTGTCAGTGTTTGTCTTTGTTTCTTGGTGTCAGTGTTTGTCTTTGTTACTTGGTGTCATTGTTTGTCTTTGTTACTTCGTGTCAGTGTATGTCTGTGTTACTGGGTGTCAGTGTATGTCTTTGTTACTTGGTGTCAGTGTTTGTCTCTGCTACTTCGTGTCAGTGTATGTCTGTGATACTGGGTGTCAGTGTATGTCTTTTTTACATCGTGTCAGTGTATGTCTGTGATACTGGGTGTCAGTGTCTTTCTGTGTTACTTGGTGTCAGTGTTTGTCTTTGTTACTTGGTGTCAGTGTTTGTCTTTGTCACTTCATGTCAGTGTATGCCTGTGATACTGGGTGTCAGTGTCTGTCTTTGTTACTTGGTGTCAGTGTTTGTCTTTGTTACTTAGTGTCAGTGTATGTCTGTGTAACTGCGTGTCAGTGTTTGTCTTTGTTACTTGGTGTAAGAGTATGTCTTTGTTACTTGGTGCCAGTGTCTGTATTTGTTAGTGGGTGGCAGTGCATGTCTTTGTTATTTGGTGTCAGTGTATGTCTTTGTGACTTGGTGTCAGTGTATGTGTGTGTTTCTTGGTGTCAGTGTATGTCTTTGTTAACTGGTGTCAGTGTATGTCTTTGTTACTTGGTGTGAGTGAGTGTCTGTGTTACTGGGTGTCAGTGTATGTCTTTGTCACTTGGTGTCAGTGCGTGTCTATGATACTGGGCGTCAGTGTTTGTTTTTGTTACTTGGTGTCAGTGTTTGTCTTTGTTACTTGGTATCAGTGAATGTCTTTGTTACTTGGTGTCAGTGTGTGTCTGTGTTACGTGGTGTCAGGGTTTGTCTTTGTTACTTGGTGTCAGTGTGTGTCTTTGTTACTTGGTGTCTTTGTACGTCTTTGTTACTTGGTGTAAGTTTTTGTCTTTGTTACTTGGTGTCAGTGCGTTTATGTGTTACTGGGTGTCAGTGTTTGTCTTTGTTACTTGATGTCAGTGTTTGTCTTTGTTACTTGGTGTCAGTGCGTGTCTGTGTTACTGGGTGTCAGTGTTTGTCTTTGTTACTTGGTGTCAGTGTTTGTCTTTGTTACTTCGTGTCAGTGTATGTCTGTGCTGCTGGGTGTCAGTGTATGTCTTTGTTACTTGGTGTCAGTGTTTGTCTTTGTAACTTGGTGTCAGTGTTTGTCTTTGTTACTTCGTGTCAGTGTTTGTCTTTGTTAATTGGTGCCAGTGCATGTCTTTGTTAAGTGGTGTCAGTGTATGTCTTTGTTAATTGGTGTCAGTGTATGTCTGTGTTACTTGATGTCAGTGTCTGTCTTTGTTACTTGGTGTCAGTGTGTGTAGGTGTTACCTGGTGTCATTGTATGTCTTTGTTACTCGGTGTCAGTGCGTGTCCCTGTTCCTGGGTGTCAGTGTTTGTCTTTGTTACTTGGTGTCAGTGTGTCTCTGTGTTACTTGTTGTCAGTGTATGTCTTTGTTACTGGGTGTCAGTGTATGTCTTTGTTACTTGGTGTCAGTGTGTGTCTTTGTTACTGGGTGTCAGTGCATGTCTGTTTTACTTGGTGTCAGTGTATGTCTTTGTTACTTGGTGTCAGTGTGTGTCTTTGTTACTTGGTGTCAGTGTACGTCTTTGTTACTTGGTGTAAGTATATGTCTTTGTTACTTGGTGTCAGTGCGTTTATGTGTTACTGGGTGTCAGTGTTTGTCTTTGTTACCTGATGTCAGTGTTTGTCTTTGTTACTTGGTGTCAGTGCGTGTCTGTGTTACTGGGTGTCAGTGTTTGTCTTTGTTACGTGGTGTCCGTGTTTGTCTTTGCTACTTCGTGTCAGTGTATGTCTGTGCTACTGGGTGTCAGTGTATGTCTTTGTTACTTGGTGTCAGTGTTTGTCTTTGTAACTTGGTGTCAGTGTTTGTCTTTGTTACTTCGTGTCAGTGTATCTCTGTGTTACTCGGTGGCCGTGTATGTCTTTGTTACTTGGTGTCAGTGTTTGTCTTTGTTAATTGGTGCCAGTGCATGTCTTTGTTAAGTGGTGTCAGTGTCTGTCTTTGTTAATTGGTGTCAGTGTATGTCTGTGTTACTGGGTGTCAGTGTTTGTCTTTGTTACTTGGTGTCAGTGTTTGTCCTTGTTACTTGGTGTCAGTGCGTCTCTTTGTTACTTGGTGTCAGTGTACGTCTTTGTTACTTGGTGTAAGTATATGTCTTTGTTACTTGGTGTCAGTGCGTGTCTGTGTTACTGGGTGTCAGTGTTTGTCTTTGTTACTTGATGTCAGTGTTTGTCTTTGTTACTTGGTGTCAGTGCTTGTCTGTGTTACTGGGTGTCAGTGTTTGTCTTTGTTACTTGGTGTCAGTGTTTGTCTTTGTTACTTGGTGTCATTGTTTGTCTTTGTTACTTCGTGTCAGTGTATGTCTGTGTTACTGGGTGTCAGTGTATGTCTTTGTTACTTGGTGTCAGTGTTTGTCTCTGCTACTTCGTGTCAGTGTATGTCTGTGATACTGGGTGTCAGTGTATGTCTTTTTTACATCGTGTCAGTGTATGTCTGTGATACTGGGTGTCAGTGTCTTTCTTTGTTACTTGGTGTCAGTGTTTGTCTTTGTTACTTGGTGTCAGTGTTTGTCTTTGTCACTTCATGTCAGTGTATGCCTGTGATACTGGGTGTCAGTGTCTGTCTTTGTTACTTGGTGTCAGTGTTTGTCTTTGTTACTTGGTGTCAGTGTTTGTCTTTGTTACTTCGTGTCAGTGTATGTCTGTGTAACTGGGTGTCAGTGTATGTCTTTGTTACTTGGTGTCAGTGTATGTCTTTGTTACTTGGTGTCAGTGTTTGTCTTTGTTACTTCGTGCCAGTGTATGTCTGTGATACTGGGTGTCAGTGTTTGTCTTTGTTACTTGGTGTCAGTGTATGTCATTATTACTTCGTGTCAGTGCATGTCTGTGATACTGGGTGTCAGTGTATGTCTTTGTTACTTGGTGTCAGTGTCTGTCATTATTACTTCGTGTCAGTGCATGTCTGTGATACTGGGTGTCATTGTTTGTCTTTGTTACTTGGTGTAAGTGTATGTCTTTGTTACTTCGTGTCAGTGCATGTCTGTGATACTGGGTGTCATTGTTTGTCTTTGTTACTTGGTGTAAGTGTATGTCTTTGTTACTTGGTGTAAGTTTGTTTCTATGTGACTTGGTGTCAGTGCATGTCTGTGTTATAGGGTGTCAGTGTTTGTCTTTGTTACTTGATGTCAGTGTGTGTCTTTGTTACTTGGTGTAAGTGTATTTCTTTGTTACTTTGTGTCAGTGCGTGTCAATGTTACTGGGTGTCAGTGTTTGTCTTTGTTACTTGGTGTCAGTGTGTGTCTTTGTTACTTGGTGTAAGTGTATGTCTTTGTTACTTGGTGACTGTGTTTGTCTTTGTTACTTCGTGTCAGTGTATGTCTGTGTGACTGGGTGTCAGTGTATGTCTGTGTTAGTTGGTGTCAGTGTTTGTCTTTGTTACTTGGTGTCAGTGTTTGTCTTTGTAACTTGGTGTCAGTGTTTGTCTTTGTTACTTCGTGTCAGTGTATCTCTGTGTTACTCGGTGGCCGTGTATGTCTTTGTTACTTGGTGTCAGTGTTTGTCTTTGTTAATTGGTGCCAGTGCATGTCTTTGTTAAGTGGTGTCAGTGTCTGTCTTTGTTAATTGGTGTCAGTGTATGTCTGTGTTACTGGGTGTCAGTGTTTGTCTTTGTTACTTGGTGTCAGTGTTTGTCCTTGTTACTTGGTGTCAGTGTGTCTCTTTGTTACTTGGTGTCAGTGTACGTCTTTGTTACTTGGTGTAAGTATATGTCTTTGTTACTTGGTGTCAGTGCGTGTCTGTGTTACTGGGTGTCAGTGTTTGTCTTTGTTACTTGATGTCAGTGTTTGTCTTTGTTACTTGGTGTCAGTGCTTGTCTGTGTTACTGGGTGTCAGTGTTTGTCTTTGTTACTTGGTGTCAGTGTTTGTCTTTGTTACTTGGTGTCATTGTTTGTCTTTGTTACTTCGTGTCAGTGTATGTCTGTGTTACTGGGTGTCAGTGTATGTCTTTGTTACTTGGTGTCAGTGTTTGTCTCTGCTACTTCGTGTCAGTGTATGTCTGTGATACTGGGTGTCAGTGTATGTCTTTTTTACATCGTGTCAGTGTATGTCTGTGATACTGGGTGTCAGTGTCTTTCATTGTTACTTGGTGTCAGTGTTTGTCTTTGTTACTTGGTGTCAGTGTTTGTCTTTGTCACTTCATGTCAGTGTATGCCTGTGATACTGGGTGTCAGTGTCTGTCTTTGTTACTTGGTGTCAGTGTTTGTCTTTGTTACTTGGTGTCAGTGTTTGTCTTTGTTACTTCGTGTCAGTGTATGTCTGTGTAACTGGGTGTCAGTGTATGTCTTTGTTACTTGGTGTCAGTGTATGTCTTTGTTACTTGGTGTCAGTGTTTGTCTTTGTTACTTCGTGCCAGTGTATGTCTGTGATACTGGGTGTCAGTGTTTGTCTTTGTTCCTTGGTGTCAGTGTATGTCATTATTACTTCGTGTCAGTGCATGTCTGTGATACTGGGTGTCAGTGTATGTCTTTGTTACTTGGTGTCAGTGTCTGTCATTATTACTTCGTGTCAGTGCATGTCTGTGATACTGGGTGTCATTGTTTGTCTTTGTTACTTGGTGTAAGTGTATGTCTTTGTTACTTGGTGTAAGTTTGTTTCTATGTGACTTGGTGTCAGTGCATGTCTGTGTTATAGGGTGTCAGTGTTTGTCTTTGTTACTTGATGTCAGTGTGTGTCTTTGTTACTTGGTGTAAGTGTATTTCTTTGTTACTTTGTGTCAGTGCGTGTCAATGTTACTGGGTGTCAGTGTTTGTCTTTGTTACTTGGTGTCAGTGTGTGTCTTTGTTACTTGGTGTAAGTGTATGTCTTTGTTACTTGGTGACTGTGTTTGTCTTTGTTACTTCGTGTCAGTGTATGTCTGTGTGACTGGGTGTCAGTGTATGTCTGTGTTAGTTGGTGTCAGTGTTTGTCTTTGTTACTTGGTGTCAGTGTTTGTCTTTGTAACTTGGTGTCAGTGTTTGTCTTTGTTACTTCGTGTCAGTGTATCTCTGTGTTACTCGGTGGCCGTGTATGTCTTTGTTACTTGGTGTCAGTGTTTGTCTTTGTTAATTGGTGCCAGTGCATGTCTTTGTTAAGTGGTGTCAGTGTCTGTCTTTGTTAATTGGTGTCAGTGTATGTCTGTGTTACTGGGTGTCAGTGTTTGTCTTTGTTACTTGGTGTCAGTGTTTGTCCTTGTTACTTGGTGTCAGTGTGTCTCTTTGTTACTTGGTGTCAGTGTACGTCTTTGTTACTTGGTGTAAGTATATGTCTTTGTTACTTGGTGTCAGTGCGTGTCTGTGTTACTGGGTGTCAGTGTTTGTCTTTGTTACTTGATGTCAGTGTTTGTCTTTGTTACTTGGTGTCAGTGCTTGTCTGTGTTACTGGGTGTCAGTGTTTGTCTTTGTTACTTGGTGTCAGTGTTTGTCTTTGTTACTTGGTGTCATTGTTTGTCTTTGTTACTTCGTGTCAGTGTATGTCTGTGTTACTGGGTGTCAGTGTATGTCTTTGTTACTTGGTGTCAGTGTTTGTCTCTGCTACTTCGTGTCAGTGTATGTCTGTGATACTGGGTGTCAGTGTATGTCTTTTTTACATCGTGTCAGTGTATGTCTGTGATACTGGGTGTCAGTGTCTTTCTTTGTTACTTGGTGTCAGTGTTTGTCTTTGTTACTTGGTGTCAGTGTTTGTCTTTGTCACTTCATGTCAGTGTATGCCTGTGATACTGGGTGTCAGTGTCTGTCTTTGTTACTTGGTGTCAGTGTTTGTCTTTGTTACTTGGTGTCAGTGTTTGACTTTGTTACTTCGTGTCAGTGTATGTCTGTGTAACTGGGTGTCAGTGTATGTCTTTGTTACTTGGTGTCAGTGTATGTCTTTGTTACTTGGTGTCAGTGTTTGTCTTTGTTACTTCGTGCCAGTGTATGTCTGTGATACTGGGTGTCAGTGTTTGTCTTTGTTACTTGGTGTCAGTGTATGTCATTATTACTTCGTGTCAGTGCATGTCTGTGATACTGGGTGTCAGTGTATGTCTTTGTTACTTGGTGTCAGTGTCTGTCATTATTACTTCGTGTCAGTGCATGTCTGTGATACTGGGTGTCATTGTTTGTCTTTGTTACTTGGTGTAAGTGTATGTCTTTGTTACTTGGTGTAAGTTTGTTTCTATGTGACTTGGTGTCAGTGCATGTCTGTGTTATAGGGTGTCAGTGTTTGTCTTTGATACTTGATGTCAGTGTGTGTCTTTGTTACTTGGTGTAAGTGTATTTCTTTGTTACTTTGTGTCAGTGCGTGTCAATGTTACTGGGTGTCAGTGTTTGTCTTTGTTACTTGGTGTCAGTGTGTGTCTTTGTTACTTGGTGTAAGTGTATGTCTTTGTTACTTGGTGACAGTGTTTGTCTTTGTTACTTCGTGTCAGTGTATGTCTGTGTGACTGGGTGTCAGTGTATGTCTGTGTTAGTTGGTGTCAGTGTTTGTCTTTGTTACTTGGTGTCAGTGTTTGTCTTGGTTAATTCGTGTCAGTGTATGTCTGTGATACTGGGTGTCAGTGTATGTCTTTGTTACTTGGTGACAGTATTTGTCTTTGTTACTTCGTGTCAGTGTATGTCTGTGTGACTGGGTGTCTGTGTATGTCTTTGTTAGTTGGTGTCAGTGTTTGTCTTTGTTACTTGGTGTCAGTGTTTGTCTTGGTTAATTCGTGTCAGTGTATGTCTGTGATACTGGGTGTCAGTGTATGTCTTTGTTACTGAGTGTAAGTGTATGTCTTTGTTACTTGCTGTAAGTGGATGTCTTTGTGACTTGGCATAAGAGTGTTTCTTTGTTACTCGGTGTCAGTGTATGTCTGTGTTACTGGGTGTCATTGTGTGTCTTTGTTACTTGGTGTAAGTGTGTGTCTGTGTTACTGTGTGCCAGTGTGTGTTTTTGTTACTTCGTGTCAGTGTATGTCTGTGTTACTTGGTGTAAGTATATGTCTTTGTTACTTGGTGTCAGTGCGTGTCTGTGTTACTGGGTGTCAGTGTTTGTCTTTGTTACTTGATGTCAGTGTTTGTATTTGTTACTTGGTGTCAGTGCGTGTCTGTGTTACTGGGTGTCAGTGATTGTCTTTGTTACTTGGTGTCAGTGTTTGTCTTTGTTACTTGGTGTCATTGTTTGTCTTTGTTACTTCGTGTCAGTGTATGTCTGTGTTACTGGGTGTCAGTGTATGTCTTTGTTACTTGGTGTCAGTGTTTGTCTCTGCTACTTCGTGTCAGTGTATGTCTGTGATACTGGGTGTCAGTGTATGTCTTTTTTACATCGTGTCAGTGTATGTCTGTGATACTGGGTGTCAGTGTCTTTCTGTGTTACTTGGTGTCAGTGTTTGTCTTTGTTACTTGGTGTCAGTGTTTGTCTTTGTCACTTCATGTCAGTGTATGCCTGTGATACTGGGTGTCAGTGTCTGTCTTTGTTACTTGGTGTCAGTGTTTGTCTTTGTTACTTCGTGTCAGTGTATGTCTGTGTAACTGCGTGTCAGTGTTTGTCTTTGTTACTTGGTGTAAGAGTATGTCTTTGTTACTTGGTGCCAGTGTCTGTATTTGTTAGTGGGTGGCAGTGCATGTCTTTGTTATTTGGTGTCAGTGTATGTCTTTGTGACTTGGTGTCAGTGTATGTGTGTGTTTCTTGGTGTCAGTGTATGTCATTGTTAACTGGTGTCAGTGTATGTCTTTGTTACTTGGTGTCAGTGAGTGTCTGTGTTACTGGGTGTCAGTGTATGTCTTTGTCACTTGGTGTCAGTGCGTGTCTATGCTACTGGGCGTCAGTGTTTGTTTTTGTTACTTGGTGTCAGTGTTTGTCTTTGTTACTTGGTATCAGTGAATGTCTTTGTTACTTGGTGTCAGTGTGTGTCTGTGTTACGTGGTGTCAGGGTTTGTCTTTGTTTCTTGGTGTCAGTGTGTGTCTTTGTTACTTGGTGTCAGTGTACGTCTTTGTTACTTGGTGTAAGTTTTTGTCTTTGTTACTTGGTGTCAGTGCGTTTATGTGTTACTGGGTGTCAGTGTTTGTCTTTGTTATTTGATGTCAGTGTTTGTCTTTGTTACTTGGTGTCAGTGCGTGTCTGTGTTACTGGGTGTCAGTGTTTGTCTTTGTTACTTGGTGTCAGTGTTTGTCTTTGTTACTTCGTGTCAGTGTATGTCTGTGCTGCTGGGTGTCAGTGTATGTCTTTGTTACTTGGTGTCAGTGTTTGTCTTTGTAACTTGGTGTCAGTGTTTGTCTTTGTTACTTCGTGTCAGTGTATCTCTGTGTTACTCGTTGGCCGTGTATGTCTTTGTTACTTGGTGTCAGTGTTTGTCTTTGTTAATTGGTGCCAGTGCATGTCTTTGTTAAGTGGTGTCAGTGTATGTCTTTGTTAATTGGTGTCAGTGTATGTCTGTGTTACTTGGTGTCAGTGTCTGTCTTTGTTACTTGGTGTCAGTGTGTGTAGGTGTTACCTGGTGTCATTGTATGTCTTTGTTACTCGGTGTCAGTGCGTGTCCCTGTTCCTGGGTGTCAGTGTTTGTCTTTGTTACTTGGTGTTAGTGTGTCTCTGTGTTACTTGTTGTCAGTGTATGTCTTTGTTACTGGGTGTCAGTGTATGTCTTTGTTACTTGGTGTCAGTGTGTGTCTTTGTTACTGGGTGTCAGTGCATGTCTGTTTTACTTGGTGTCAGTGTATGTCTTTGTTACTTGGTGTCAGTGTGTGTCTTTGTTACTTGGTGTCAGTGTACGTCTTTGTTACTTGGTGGAAGTATATGTCTTTGTTACTTGGTGTCAGTGCGTTTATGTGTTACTGGGTGTCAGTGCTTGTCTTTGTTACCTGATGTCAGTGTTTGTCTTTGTTACTTGGTGTCAGTGCGTGTCTGTGTTACTGGGTGTCAGTGTTTGTCTTTGTTACTTCGTGTCAGTGTTTGTCTTTGCTACTTCGTGTCAGTGTATGTCTGTGCTACTGGGTGTCAGTGTATGTCTTTGTTACTTGGTGTCAGTGTTTGTCTTTGTAACTTGGTGTCAGTGTTTGTCTTTGTTACTTCGTGTAAGTGTATCTCTGTGTTACTCGGTGGCCGTGTATGTCTTTGTTACTTGGTGTCAGTGTTTGTCTTTGTTAATTGGTGCCAGTGCATGTCTTTGTTAAGTGGTGTCAGTGTATGTCTTTGTTAATTGGTGTCAGTGTATGTCTGTGTTACTTGGTGTCAGTGTCTGTCTTTGTTACTTGGTGTCAGTGTGTGTCTGTGTTACCTGGTGTCAGTGTATGTCTTTGTTACTCGGTGTCAGTGCGTGTCCCTGTTCCTGGGTGTCAGTGTTTGTCTTTGTTACTTGGTGTCAGTGTGTCTCTGTGTTACTTGTTGTCAGTGTATGTCTTTGTTACTGGGTGTCAGTGTATGTCTTTGTTACTTGGTGTCAGTGTGTGTCTTTGTTACTGGGTGTCAGTGCATGTCTGTTTTACTTGGTGTCAGTGTCTGTCTTTGTTACTTGGTGTCAGTGTGTGTCTTTGTCACTGCGTGTCAGTGTATATCTTTGTTACTTGGTGTCAGTGTATGTCTTTGTTACTGGGTGTCAGTGTATGTCTTTGTTAGTTGGTGTCAGTGTATGTCTTTGTTACTTGGTGTAAGTGTGTGTCTTTGTCACTGGGTGTCAGTGTATGTATTTGTTACTTGGTGTCAGTGTATGTCTTTACTACTTCGTGTCAGTGCATGTCTGTGATACTGAGTGTCAGTGCATGTCTTTTTACTTGGTGTCAGTGTTTGTCTTTGTTACTTGGTGTCAGTGTATGTCTTTGTTACTCGGTGTCAGTGCGTGTCTGTGTTCCTGGGTGTCAGTGTTTGTCTTTGTTACTTGGTGTCAGTGTATGTCTGTGATACTGCGTGTCACTGTATGTCTTTGTTACTTGGTGTCAGTGTTTGTCTTTGTTACTTGGTGTCAGTGTGTGTCTGTGTTACGTGGTGTCAGTGTATGTCTTTGTTACTCGATGTCAGTGCGTGTCTGTGTTGATCGGTGTCAGTGTTTGTCTTTGTTACTTGGTGTCAGTGCGTGTCTGTGTTACTTGGTGTCAGTGTATGTCTTTGTTACTTGGTGTCAGTGTGTGTCTTTGTTACTGGGTGTCAGTGTATGTCTGTTTTACTTGGAGTCTGTGTACGTCTTTGTTTCTTGGTGTCAGTGTGTGTCTTTGTTACTGGGTATCAGTGTATGTCTGTGTTACTTGGTGTCAGTGTATGTCTTTGTTACTGGGTGTCAGTGTATGTCTTTGTTACTTGATGTCAGTGTATGTCTTTGTTACTTGGTGTCAGTGTATGTCTTTGTTAATTGGTGTAAGTGTATGTCTTTGTTACTTGGTGCCAGTGTCTGTCTGTGTTACTGTGTGGCAGTGCATGTCTTTGTTATTTGGTGTAGGTGTATGTCTTTGTGACTTGGTGTCAGTGTTTGTGTGTGTTACTTGGTGTCAGTGTATGTCTTTGTTACTTGGTGTCAGTGTATGTCTTTGTGAACTAGTGTCAGTGTCTGTCTTTGTTACTTGGTGTCAGTGAGTGTCTGTGTTACTGGGTGTCAGTGTATGTCTTTGTTACATGGTGTCAGTGCGTGTGCATGTTACTGGGTGTCAGTATTTGTTTTTGTTACTTGGTGTCAGTGTTTGTCTTTGTTACTGGGTGTCAGTGCATGTATGTGTTACTGGGTGTCAGTGTTTGTCTTTGTTACTTGGTGTCAGTGTGTGTCTTTGTTACTTGGTGTCAGTGTATGTCTTTGTTACTTGGTGTCAGTGCGTGTCTGTGTTACTGGGTGTCAGTGTTTGTCTTTGTTACTTGGTGTCAGTGTTTGTCTTTGTTACTTCGTGTCAGTGTATGTCTGCGATACTGGGTGTCAGTGTATGTCTTTGTTACTTGGTGTCAGTGTATGTCTTTGTTACTGGGTGTCAGTGCATGTCTGTTTTACTTGGTGTCAGTGTCTGTCTTTGTTACTTGGTTTCAGTGTGTGTCTTTGTCACTGCGTGTCAGTGTATATCTTTGTTACTTGGTGTCAGTGTATGTCTTTGTTACTGGGTGTCAGTGTATGTCTTTGTTAGTTGGTGTCAGTGTATGTCTTTGTTACTTGGTGTAAGTGTGTGTCTTTGTCACTGGGTGTCAGTGTTTGTCTTTGTTACTACGTGTCAGTGTATGTCTGTGATACTGGGTGTCAGTGTATGTATTTGTTACTTGGTGTCAGTGTATGTCTTTACTACTTCGTGTCAGTGCATGTCTGTGATACTGGGTGTCAGTGCATGTCTTTTTACTTGGTGTCAGTGTTTGTCTTTGTTACTTGGTGTCAGTGTATGTCTTTGTTACTCGGTGTCAGTGCGTGTCTGTGTTCCTGGGTGTCAGTGTTTGTCTTTGTTACTTGGTGTCAGTGTATGTCTGTGATACTGCGTGTCACTGTATGTCTTTGTTACTTGGTGTCAGTGTTTGTCTTTGTTACTTGGTGTCAGTGTGTGTCTGTGTTACGTGGTGTCAGTGTATGTCTTTGTTACTCGATGTCAGTGCGTGTCTGTGTTGATCGGTGTCAGTGTTTGTCTTTGTTACTTGGTGTCAGTGCGTGTCTGTGTTACTTGGTGTCAGTGTATGTCTTTGTTACTTGGTGTCAGTGTGTGTCTTTGTTACTGGGTGTCAGTGTATGTCTGTTTTACTTGGAGTCAGTGTACGTCTTTGTTTCTTGGTGTCAGTGTGTGTCTTTGTTACTGGGTATCAGTGTATGTCTGTGTTACTTGGTGTCAGTGTATGTCTTTGTTACTGGGTGTCAGTGTATGTCTTTGTTACTTGATGTCAGTGTATGTCTTTGTTACTTGGTGTCAGTGTATGTCTTTGTTAATTGGTGTAAGTGTATGTCTTTGTTACTTCTTGTCAGTGTATGTCTGCGATACTGGGTGTCAGTGTATGTCTTTGTTACTTGGTGTCAGTGTATGTCTTTATTACTTCGTGTCAGTGCATGTCTGTGATACTGGGTGTCAGTGTATGTATTTTTACTTGGTGTCAGTGTTTGTCTTTGTTACTTGGTGTCAGTGTTTGCCTTTGTTACTTCGTGTCTGTGTATGTCTGTGTTACTGGGTGTCAGTGTATGTCTTTGTTACTTGGTGTCAGTGTTTGTCTTTGTTACTTGGTGTCAGTGTTTGTCTTTGTTACTGGGTGTCAGTGTATGTCATTATTACTTGGTGTCAGTGTTTGACTGTTTGACTTTGTTACTTGGTGTCAGTGCATGTCTTTGTTAATTGGTGTCAGTGTATGTCCTTGTTAATTGGTGTCAGTGTATGTCTGTGTTACTTGGTGTCCGTGTATGTCTTTGTTACTTGGTGTCAGTGTGTGTCTGTGTTACTGGGTGTCAGTGTATGTCTGTTTTACTTGGTGTCAGTGTATATCTTTGTTACTTGGTGTCAGTGTGTGTCTTTGAAACTGGATGTCTGTGTTACTTCGTGTCAGTGTATGTCTTTGTTACTGGGTGTCAGTGTATGTCTTTGTTACTTGGTGTCAGTGTATGTCTTTGTTACTTGGTGTCAGTGTGTGTCTTTGTCACTGGGTGTCAGTGTATGTCTGTGTTACTTGGTGTCAGTGTGTGTCTGTGTTGCTTGGTTTCAGTGTGTGTCTTTGTCACTGGGTGTCAGTGTATGTCTGTGTTACTTGGTGTCAGTGTGTGTCTGTGTTACTTGGTTTCAGTGTGTGTCTTTGTTACTGGGTGTCAGTGTATGTCTTTGTTACTTCGTGTCAGTATGTGTCTGTGTTACTTGGTGTCAGTGTATGTCTTTGTTACTTCGTGTCAGAGTCTGTCTTTGTTACTTGGTGCAAGTGTATGTCTTTGTTACTTGGTGCCAGTGTCTGTCTGCGTTACTGGGTGGCAGTGAATGTCTTTGTTAATTGGTGTAGGTGTATGTCTTTGTTACTTGGTGTCAGTGTATGTCATTGTTACTTGCTGTCAGTGTGTGTCTTTGTTACTGGGTGTCAGTGTATGTCTGTTTTACTTGGTGTCAGTGTATGTCTTTGTTACTTGGTGTCAGTGTATGTCTTTGTTACTTGGTGTCAGTGTGTGTCTGTGTTACTTGGTGTCAGTGTCTGTCTTTGTTACTTCGTCTCAGTGTATGTCTCTGTTACTTGGTGTAAGTGTATGTCTTTGTTACTTGGTGCCACTGTCTGTCTGTGTTACTGGGTGGCAGTGCATGTCTTTGTTATTTGGTGTAGGTGTATGTCTTTGTGACTTGGTGTCAGTGTATGTGTGTGTTACTTGGTGTCAGTGTATGTCTTTGTTACTTGGTGTCAGTGTATGTCTTTGTTAACTGGTGTCAGTGAATGTCTGTGTTACTTGGTGTAAGTGTGTGTCTTTGTTACTTGGTGTAAGTGTATGTCTTTGTTACTTGGTGTCAGTGTATGTCTGTGTTACTTGGTGTCAGTGCATGTCTTTGTTAATTGGTGTCAGTGTATGTCCTTGTTAATTGGTGTCAGTGTATGTCTGTGTTACTTGGTGTCCGTGTATGACTTTGTAACTTGGTGTCAGTGTGTGTCTGTGTTACTGGGTGTCAGTGTATGTCTGTTTTACTTGGTGTCAGTGTATCTCTTTGTTACTTGGTGTCAGTGTGTGTCTTTGTTACTGGGTGTCAGTGTATGTCTATGTTACTTGGTGTCAGTGGATGTCTTTGTTACTTGGTGTCAGTGCATGTCTTTGCTACTTGGTGTCAGTGTGTGTCTTTGCAACTGGGTGTCAGTGTATATCTGTGTTACTTGGTGTCAGTGTGTGTCCTTGTTAATTGGTGTCAGTGTATGTCTGTGTTACTTGGTGTCCGTGTATGTCTTTGTTACTTGGTGTCAGTGTGTGTCTGTGTTACTGTGTGTCAGTGTATGTCTGTTTTGCTTGGTGTCAGTGTATGTCTTTGTTACTTGGTGTCAGTGTGTGTCTTTGTTACTGGGTGTCAGTGTATGTCTATGTTACTTGGTGTCAGTGGATGTCTTTGTTACTTCGTGTCAGTGTATCTCTGTGTTACTCGGTGGCAGTGTATGTCTTTGTTACATGGTGTCAGTGTTTGTCTTTGTTAATTGGTGTCAGAGCATGTCT
Source organism: Heterodontus francisci (assembly GCF_036365525.1). NCBI lineage: Eukaryota > Metazoa > Chordata > Chondrichthyes > Heterodontiformes > Heterodontidae > Heterodontus > Heterodontus francisci. The sequence goes on from NW_027142006.1 coordinate 3,934,990, forward strand.
TTGTTAAGTGGTGTCAGTGTATGTCTTTGTTCATTGGTGTCAGTGTATGTCTGTGTTACTTGGTGTCAGTGTCTGACTTTGTTACTTGGTGTCAGTGTGTGTCTGTGTTACCTGGTGTCAGTGTGTGTCTTTGTTACTCGGTGTCAGTGCGTGTCCCTGTTCCTGGGTGTCAGTGTTTGTCTTTGATACTTGGTGTCAGTGTCTCTCTGTGTTACTTGTTGTCAGTGTATGTCTTTGTTACTGGGTGTCAGTGTATGAATTTGTTACTTGGTGTCAGTGTGTGTCTTTGTTACTGGGTGTCAGTGCATGTCTGTTTTACTTGCTGTCAGTGTATGTCTTTGTTACTTGGTGTCAGTGTGTGTCTTTGTCACTGGGTGTCAGTGTATGTCTGTGTTACTTGGTGTCAGTGTATGTCTTTGTTACTTGGTGTAAGTGTGTGTCTTTGTCACTGGGTGTCAGTGTATGTCTGTGTTACTTGATGTCAGTGCGTGTCTGTGATACTTGGTTTCAGTGTATGTCTTTGTTACTTGGTGTCAGTGCGTGTCTGTGTTACTGGGTGTCAGTGTTTGTCCTTTTTACTTGGTGTCAGTGTTTGTCTTTGTTACTACGTGTCAGTGTATGTCTGTGATACTGGGTGTCAGTGTATGTCTTTGTTACTTGGTGTCAGTGTATGTCTTTACTACTTCGTGTCAGTGCATGTCTGTGATACTGGGTATCAGTGCATGTCTTTTTACTTGGTGTCAGTGTTTGTCTTTGTTACTTGGTGTCAGTGTATGTCTTTGTTACTCGGTGTCAGTGCGTGTCTGTGTTCCTGGGTGTCAGTGTTTGTCTTTGTTACTTGGTGTCAGTGTATGTCTGTGATACTGCGTGTCACTGTATGTCTTTGTTACTTGGTGTCAGTGTTTGTCTTTGTTACTTGGTGTCAGTGTGTGTCTGTGTTACGTGGTGTCAGTGTATGTCTTTGTTACTCGGTGTCAGTGCGTGTCTGTGTTCCTCGGTGTCAGTGTTTGTCTTTGTTACTTGGTGTCAGTGCGTGTCTGTGTTACTTGGTGTCAGTGTATGTCTTTGTTACTTGGTGTCAGTGTGTGTCTTTGTTACTGGGTGTCATTGTATGTCTGTTTTACTTGGAGTCAGTGTACGTCTTCGTTTCTTGGTGTCAGTGTGTGTCTTTGTTACTGGGTATCAGTGTATGTCTTTGTTACTTGGTGTTAGTGTACGTCTTTGTTACTGGGTGTCAGTGTGTGTCTTTGTTACTGGGTGTCAGTGTATGTCTTTGTTAATTGGTGTAGGTGTATGTCTGTGTTACTTGGTGTAAGTGTGTGTCTTTGTTACTTGGTGTAAGTGTATGTCTTTGTTACTTGGTGTCAGTGTATGTCTGTGTTACTTGGTGTCAGTGCATGTCTTTGTTAATTGGTGTCAGTGTATGCCCTTGTTAATTGGTGTCAGTGTATGTCTGTGTTACTTGGTGTCCGTGTATGTCTTTGTAACTTGGTGTCAGTGTGTGTCTGTGTTACTGGGTGTCAGTGTATGTCTGTTTTACTTGCTGTCAGTGTATCTCTTTGTTACTTGGTGTCAGTGTGTGTCTTTGTTACTGGGTGTCAGTGTATGTCTATGTTACTTGGTGTAAGTGGATGTCTTTGTTACTTGGTGTCAGTGCATGTCTGTGTTACTTGGTGTCAGTGTGTGTCCTTGTTAATTGGTGTCAGTGTATGTCTTTGTTACTTGGTGTCAGTGTGTGTCTGTGTTACTGGGTGTCAGTGTATGTCTGTTTTACTTGGTGTCAGTGTATGTCTTTGTTACTTGGTGTCAGTGTGTGTCTTTGTTACTGGGTGTCAGTGTATGTCTATGTTACTTGGTGTCAGTGGATGACTTTGTTCCTGGGTGTTAGTGTATGTCTTTGTTACTTGGTGTCAGTGTATGTCTTTATTACTTCGTGTCAGTGCATGTCTGTGATTCTGGGTGTCAGTGTACGTCTTTTTATTTGGTGTTAGTGTTTGTCTTTGTTACTTGGTATCAGTGTATGTCCTTGTTAATTGGTGTCAGTGTATGTCTGTTTTACTTGGTGTCCGTGTATGTCTTTGTTACTTGGTGTCAGTGTGTGTCTGTGTTACTGGGTGTCAGTGTATGTCTCTTTTGCTTGGTGTCAGTGTATGTCTTTGTTACTTGGTGTCAGTGTGTGTCTTTGTTACTGGGTGTCAGTGTATGTCTATGTTACTTGGTGTCAGTGGATGTCTTTGTTACTTCGTGTCAGTGTATCTCTGTGTTACTCGGTGGCAGTGTATGTCTTTGTTACATGGTGTCAGTGTTTGTCTTTGTTAATAGGTGTCAGTGCATGTCTTTGTTAAGTGGTGTCAGTGTATGTCTTTGTTCATTGGTGTCAGTGTATGTCTGTGTTACTTGGTGTCAGTGTCTGACTTTGTTACTTGGTGTCAGTGTGTGTCTGTGTTACCTGGTGTCAGTGTGTGTCTTTGTTACTCGGTGTCAGTGCGTGTCCCTGTTCCTGGGTGTCAGTGTTTGTCTTTGATACTTGGTGTCAGTGTCTCTCTGTGTTACTTGTTGTCAGTGTATGTCTTTGTTACTGGGTGTCAGTGTATGAATTTGTTACTTGGTGTCAGTGTGTGTCTTTGTTACTGGGTGTCAGTGCATGTCTGTTTTACTTGGTGTCAGTGTATGTCTTTGTTACTTGGTGTCAGTGTGTGTCTTTGTCACTGGGTGTCAGTGTATGTCTGTGTTACTTGGTGTCAGTGTATGTCTTTGTTACTTGGTGTAAGTGTGTGTCTTTGTCACTGGGTGTCAGTGTATGTCTGTGTTACTTGATGTCAGTGCGTGTCTGTGATACTTGGTTTCAGTGTATGTCTTTGTTACTTGGTGTCAGTGCGTGTCTGTGTTACTGGGTGTCAGTGTTTGTCCTTGTTACTTGGTGTCAGTGTTTGTCTTTGTTACTACGTGTCAGTGTATGTCTGTGATACTGGGTGTCAGTGTATGTCTTTGTTACTTCGTGTCAGTGTATGTCTTTACTACTTCGTGTCAGTGCATGTCTGTGATACTGGGTATCAGTGCATGTCTTTTTACTTGGTGTCAGTGTTTGTCTTTGTTACTTGGTGTCAGTGTATGTCTTTGTTACTCGGTGTCAGTGCGTGTCTGTGTTCCTGGGTGTCAGTGTTTGTCTTTGTTACTTGGTGTCAGTGTATGTCTGTGATACTGCGTGTCACTGTATGTCTTTGTTACTTGGTGTCAGTGTTTGTCTTTGTTACTTGGTGTCAGTGTGTGTCTGTGTTACGTGGTGTCAGTGTATGTCTTTGTTACTCGGTGTCAGTGCGTGTCTGTGTTCCTCGGTGTCAGTGTTTGTCTTTGTTACTTGGTGTCAGTGCGTGTCTGTGTTACTTGGTGTCAGTGTATGTCTTTGTTACTTGGTGTCAGTGTGTGTCTTTGTTACTGGGTGTCATTGTATGTCTGTTTTATTGGAGTCAGTGTACGTCTTCGTTTCTTGGTGTCAGTGTGTGTCTTTGTTACTGGGTATCAGTGTATGTCTTTGTTACTTGGTGTTAGTGTACGTCTTTGTTACTGGGTGTCAGTGTGTGTCTTTGTCACTGGGTGTCAGTGTATGTCTGTGTGACTTGGTGTCAGTGTGTGTCTGTGTTACTTGGTTTCAGTGTGTGTCTTTGTTACTGGGTGTCAGTGTATGTCTTTGTTAATTGGTGTAGGTGTATGTCTGTGTTACTTGGTGTAAGTGTGTGTCTTTGTTACTTGGTGTAAGTGTATGTCTTTGTTACTTGGTGTCAGTGTATGTCTGTGTTACTTGGTGTCAGTGCATGTCTTTGTTAATTGGTGTCAGTGTATGCCCTTGTTAATTGGTGTCAGTGTATGTCTGTGTTACTTGGTGTCCGTGTATGTCTTTGTAACTTGGTGTCAGTGTGTGTCTGTGTTACTGGGTGTCAGTGTATGTCTGTTTTACTTGCTGTCAGTGTATCTCTTTGTTACTTGGTGTCAGTGTGTGTCTTTGTTACTGGGAGTCAGTGTATGTCTATGTTACTTGGTGTAAGTGGATGTCTTTGTTACTTGGTGTCAGTGCATGTCTGTGTTACTTGGTGTCAGTGTGTGTCCTTGTTAATTGGTGTCAGTGTATGTCTTTGTTACTTGGTTTCAGTGTGTGTCTGTGTTAGTGGGTGTCAGTGTATGTCTGTTTTACTTGGTGTCAGTGTATGTCTTTGTTACTTGGTGTCAGTGTGTGTCTTTGTTACTGGGTGTCAGTGTATGACTTTGTTCCTGGGTGTTAGTGTATGTCTTTGTTACTTGGTGTCAGTGTATGTCTTTATTACTTCGTGTCAGTGCATGTCTGTGATTCTGGGTGTCAGTGTACGTCTTTTTATTTGGTGTCAGTGTTTGTCTTTGTTACTTGGTATC